>NC_090924.1:953524942-953836712 GCF_040938575.1 Ambystoma mexicanum | reverse complement strand
GAGTTTCTACATACCTTTTGAAACTTTCCAAACTTTTTTTTGTGCTCGGTCTGTCCGCGGACAGCTGCATGTCCACGGACCGTGCACAAGCACCCCTATAAAAGACCAGGCCCTAGAGCTTATTCTTATTGTGTTTCTGGCTTTTCTACAGAGCACAGCGAATTTTGCTGCCAACTGCAGATTTCCATTGCATCTTTGATGGCATCCCTGGCTGCTGAACTGCCACCTGGTGCTGCACCTGCTTCAGCACCACCCCCACCCCCTCCACCACCACCACCTCCCCAAGGGCCTGAAGAGGGGAACAGGAGTGAGGATGCAGAGGAGGAAGGAGAGGATGATGAGAATGAGGTAGAGGAAAACCCTACTACCTGCACTCTTAAACCTTTATACTATTTACTTTCTTTATACACACACACTCAAATCATGTTAAACTAACATTTTCTAAATGAAATATATAGACTACATATATTCAAAAAAGATTGCATGCAAGCACAATCTATGTTTAAATCTTTAAAAAAATACTTATACAATTTCATATTTTTTTGTTTTTATTTATTTATTTACTTAATTACTTTAATTTAGACATGACATTGAGGCGCTATTACCTAGAACAGCTTAGTTACAGAAATAGTGGTATTCACTGGTATATTATAAATTTCACAAGACATAGTAAAGATATTTTTTTTTTCCTACAGTTAGTCATTCAATACAATTTGTTCATTAAGAACATATCATATGTACTGAACTGAGGCAATGTATCTTATGTAAATAAATTAGTTTAATGGTTTTAAAGAAGGCACTGAAGATTTCAATAAAAAAAATCAATATCTAAATTAAAAACAGCGCTATATACAAACAAAGTTACTAATTTGAAACTTTTACAATTGCAGTGAAGACCAGTCTCCTGAAAAGAAGCAGCCGAATTCGAAGAACAAAGAAGAACTAAGAACTTACCTGTTAATTTAAGAAAAAAGTAAGTAGAATATCACCATAATATTTGTATTATTAATCAAACATACTATAATGTTCATACAGGCTGTTTCTGTGCCTAAAAATAGAGATTGTGTACCATTTTGTCCAAAAATCTCCATGTCTTAAACATCGATTTACAGCCAGAACAGCCCAAGAATTCCTATTTTGGACACACAAATTACCCAACTGAACCGCTACAATTTTCATATTATAGAACAAACAACTGTTTTAATTGTATACATTAGATTTACTATTTGTACTTTTCCACACCACTAGCTTAGTTTTTTTTGTCATCTGAACCCCAGTTTAGTTACACATAAATTCAAGAATACCTATCCCTACTAGTTGTAGTTCCCAATGCACAATCACACACCATTAGATACATCTTTATCATCTTACTCAAACACTCATGCACACAGCACACATACATTCCAGAACACCCCAACCCATATCTTCTTTATTATTTTCAACAGACCCTAAAGAATGCCTACCAAAAGTCAAGTCCGTAGAAAGCAACGCAAAAGTAGAGCAAATGAAAATAAAAGTGTCCAACATAAACATCCATCTCTAGCAGAATTTGTAAAAAAACGTTGAAACAAAACAGCTAATACAGTAATTTAGTGAAACACAAGAAGGTTCATGTACAAAAACTTTGCCTCCTCTATCAAAATGTAAAACAAACCAAAAAACAATTAACAGAATATCAGCTATCACTACAGATAAAACTACTTCTTCAAATTGTAATATAGTGCAAAGTAAGCATACCAAGAAAAGTATTTTAGCCAAAATGTACTGTCACAAAGTCCTTCAAAATCTTATAAAAACAGAAGAGAAATCAGGTTCAATGCTTAAAACCTATCGTAGGAAATTAATCTTAGAAGCGTTGATGGACAGTGCAATTCTTCTCAAAAGAAAGTTATTTATTTTACTGTTAAACAAAATGAAACCACTAACAAAACTAATAACTAAATTACAAAAAAGACTTCTCAATAAGCGAAATGTCAACAGAAAGAACTTCTTAAGTATCTGCGAAGGTGAATGGAATCACACTACGAGCACAGAACCATATTTTAATGAAGAAGCGTACAAACAAAAGCAAACAAATACAATTGCCATACATAGCAGTGGTCGAGGTTATGAAAAAGTGAATAATACCATAATGGAACAAGAAGTACTCCTTACAAAGATATGCCCTGAAAACTTAGAATTTCCCCTCCATTCAACTGAAACAAAACGTCTAGTGTACAAATGGCCATGCACGTCAATGTGTAACATTCCCAAACAATGTTTCAAATCTTTACGCCAATTCCTCAAGAAATATATAAAAAGCAAAGACAAAATCAAAATTGAATTACTGCAAAATATGGATACCTGTCCAGTGCGCAAGTACACAGGACTACAAGGACATTCTTTGGCCTGCATTACAGGACCTACGTGTAAAACCACTTTCCATGATATCAAAAGGATATCAACACATCATTCAACTAAAGGAAATCTATTCTATAAACTGTACTATGCTAAAAGTCCAGCTTTAGCACTAGCAAAGTTAAATAACATCCTTCTACATGGAACAGCAAAAGACCTACTTGAAGAAATTCACTATATCCAGAAAAATATTTTGGAAGTGAAAGCCATTTACAGAATGAAATAGCTTTAAACCAATTAAGCAACAATTCTACACATGGCAACCTTTTGCAAAACACATACAAAAAAGAAATACTAAAAATTAAAAGTACATCAGCTGAAGTGTCAAACAATGTATGTGTATGTTGCCGTAGAACTTTTTATAAAAGTAACACAAAAACTGTAGACCTATCATACAAAATAGAAGCCAATGAAGATTCTAAATGGTTTGAATTAGCTCTCTACCTTGTAGCAGAAAACAAATACAAAATAACTGAGCCCTTAATACTTTGCAGTTACTGCACTACAAAACTTGACAACAACCAAACTCCTTCACGTGCTATCACAAATAATTTGGAATTATACCCAGTACCAAAACCCCTACAACAACTTAATTTGTATGAGAGCATCATAATTCAAACAGTACACCCATTTCAAGCAATAATACGCCTTCAACCAAAAACAGCAAAATTACCTCCCCCTGAATTGGTAAAAGGCATTCGTGGAAAAGTAGTTTATTTGCCATTAGATCTAAAAGAAAATGTGCATACTCTAGGAGTCCAACGTCCAATGCAGCAATCTTTAATTATCTTAGTAAATGGAGTACCTACAAAAGACAAAAAAATATGGCAACAGCTGGTAGATTTATATAACGTTAGACAAGCCTTCCAATATCTTAAAGAGAATAATGAATATTACAAAGAAATTAATATTGAAGAAAACTTGAAAGATACAACTGAAATAATTCAAGAAACACAAGAAGCTGGTCAATTTGAGATACTAGATCCTGCTACAATATCAAATACTTTAGACCATTATACAATTCATCCTTTGCACTGTAATGACACCGTAGAAGATGTACTGGAAACTTACCAAATGCGTCAAACAAAAGGATTGCTAATCAGCATATGGGAAAACAGTATAGAAGCACATGCTTTTCCTCTACTCTTTCCTTCTGGCAAAGGAGGAAGGTATGATGATAGACCTATTCAAATATCAGCTTCAGAATACCGCTCATTACGGATGTATTCTGAGGATCCCAGATTTAGACAAAATGTGGAATACATATTCCACCTACTCTTTGAAAGTGAACTAGCAACTTTATGTTACGGAGTTGCACACATATTAAAATCAGGATCACACTTTCAAAATATGACAGCTACACAATTATTAGAAAAAGTGCAACAAAAGGATGAGGTTTTACAATCAAATATTACAAATCTATTAGCAAATATGCGTGGTACTAAAGAGTACTGGTTTTGACGTCATGGAGATGTACGTTGTATGATCAGAAACCTTGGCCCACCCACTTGGTTTGTTACATTAAGTTGTGCAGAATATGCATGGGAAGATTTACATGATTTCCTACGCATATCAAATAAAAAAAAAACAAACATAGATATACTAACACCTGGAGAATTTTGTTCTTTGGATCCTGTTAATGTTTCAAGATATTTTCATCATCGCTTCATTGCTATGCTACATTTTATTTGTAATAAAACTGTTCCTCCCCTTGGAGAAGTGCAACACTTCTTTTGGAGAAAACAATACCAAGCCAGAGGAGCACCACATATCCACATGCTTTTATGGCTTAAAGATTCTCCTAAATTTGGTCAAGACAGTGATGCCACTGTTTTACAGTTTATTAAAAAATATGTCACTTGTGAAATTCCATCAGAAGCCACAAATAGTGATCTTCATGCACACATTTTACAATTTCAAAGACACAAATGTGGAAAATATTGTCGTCGCAAATACAAAAACAAAGGGAAATAGTACACCAAATGCCGATTTGGTTTCCCTAGACCAGTTACAAATACAGGTCAACTGAACAACCTCATGTCTTCAGTTAGACATAGTGTTAAAGGTAAGTCACCTAAAAATACATATTACATAAAAAGAAAAGAAGAAGAAAAATATATCAATGATTATAATGCAATCATTGCCCACTTATGGAATGCAAACATAGATGTGCAGTACATTGCAGACAATTCTACTGCAGTTTGTTAGGCGGAAACCTGTGCAGTTCCCTCTGGGACCACTGCAAAAGATTTAGGACTACAGGTGTTTGGCGGTGAACCCACTTGGTAGCAGTCTGTACCACACAGATTCACATGGTAGCTGTGGCTGAGCAGTCAGACTTCCCTCAAGAAGAGTTGAGCAGTATCTGGAGTATACAAGATAAGGCAATTCTTCCCAGCAAGACAAGCAAACACGCAACAAGGCTTAGTATAAAGATATTAAGGTATTTATTTATAACAGAACATCTATGAAAAACACTATGGCAAGTTCACGGCAAACAAATCAAACACAATTACTCTACGAGAAGAAAACGATCAATCCCCCTAGCAATATTTCGACAAGTCTAGGTTCTACCGGTACCACTTATTTTCAGACAGAGGTGTATACCTCAACCTAGATAACACTCTAATATTTGTTAGGACGGGAGAGAAAAAGATAGGCAGGTTATGAAATCAACACAGTTCGATCCTACGCGGATAAAATGCAAGGCAGGAAGGCAAGAATCACAATAGATCGTAAAGTTCAGAGGCCAGGCCCACTCGGAGAGAGGCAAGGCGCGATGTCCCAAAAAGTCTCTAGTGGAGGTGCATTTATATTCTTTATAGCAAATTGTTATCGGCAGATTGAACCAGTTCAGAACAATGAATGAGAAAAGCTTGGAGACGACCCAACGGAACGGAGAGGATTAAGACACCTCACTCTAACCGATCGAAAGGGAAGCCAGGCGGACACAGTACCTTGTTGTGGAGGGCAGCTCCGGCGGGGGCAGTTGTTCCTGGTGGTGGATGCACGTCGGGTCTTTGCCAAGAGTAGAGATGATCTTGTCGTCGAGGAAAAGTGAAGTCTGGTGCACCACCAGGGAAGAGACCAGCCGCGGAGTGCTCTGTCACAAGGCACCACCTTTTGGTCGCGGTACAGGGGTAGTGGCTATTCGGTTGCCGAGGTGCTCTGCATGGGCAATTCGACCACTGCGTCCTGAGGCGAATAAAAAGCAAAGGTGACTGGTTGTTCCCACCAGTCAGGGGAAGAGACTCTCCGGCAGGGAGATCTCCTTTGTCGTCGGGAAGTGGTGAGTCGGTTCCGCAGGGCTCCACCGGAGGTGTCGTCGTGCAGGTCGGCTCAGCGTTACCCATCGTCGGATTCTTAGGTCCTGTGGCGACTTCTGAAGATCCAGTCCCAAAAGCCCTGCTTTTATGCAGAAAACCCCCATTCATTCAGCCTAGCTGTCAATCAACACATGCTAAGTGGTGAGCGGGGAGGCTCACCACTTGGGCCAATCACTCCAGAGTGCGACCGGAGTTGGCAAGGCAACTCGGTCCAGGGTGCCTAAACCCCCTCCCACACCCCTGTGGTAACCCAGACAGAATGGCACCACTTTGGAGGGACTCTGTACAGAGCCCGCCAAAAGTGGAACAAAGGGCTCGACCTTTGGTTTAGGAGTCACAGAGACGAACACAGACGCCATTTTAAAAACCGAGTTCTGGCAGAAAATACCATCCGATAAACTTATTTAAGATAAGTAGACCGGTGGTACAATAGAGATTAACGAGAAAAAGTATCAATCTCCAACAATGGGAAGAATCCCATAGGGTTATGTCCGGGGTCGAACATAACAAGTAGTTTCCACTGCCACCAGCCAAAACTCGACGAGGGGGGACGGGACAGTGCCCCCTCGAGTAACAGATCCATTAGTAATCGAATTACCCCTACTAGTACGTCCACAATAAGATGGTTTGTACTAGTTCTGTTAGTAAATTTAGGTCTAGTAAAGCCAATGGTGACTTTACATGCCCAGGGAGACAGTAGTCAGTCCCCGGATATGGAGTCTATGGTGGGGGTCCGCTAAGATGCCCCAGTGCTACGGCACGTAGGGTGCGGTGTAACACACATAGCAAAACATATGAGACCGTATGGAGTAAAAGACCCCATAGCCCATAGAACACATTGACATTTGAAGGAATTACACACATACATGTCCAAGAGTGGGAGAAAAAGAGTCTCACTCTTGGCAGGATGGAAAAAACAAACTCCCGAAATCCAGCAAAGCTGCTGGGGGACTCACTAGGTTAGGAAATTCAGCCTAAACAGAGAATTCTCGCTAACACAGTTGCACGATATGTCACAGCATACTTAACTAAAGCAGAAAAGACAGAGCTCCAAGACCTCCGGAATGACCTGTCATCAGATAAAACAGTATCTCAGAAATTATACAGCTTGGGCATGAAAATGCTCACCCATAGAGAATGTGGATCATATGAAGCAGCTGATCGTTTAACTGGTACTGCATTGTATGGTAAATCTAAAAATATAGTATGGCTAAGTCTTGGTCCAGCTAAATCTAGAAAAAGAGTTCTAAAATCATATGAAGATATAGAAACAATAGCCAAACATGATCCCAACAGCCAAGACATTTTAAAAAACAATTTATTGGACACATACTACCCAAACAGAAGTAATACTTTGGAAAACATGTGTCTATACCACATATCCCGAAACTACACATACAAAAATAATATGAAACCTGTTGAAAAAAATGTAAATATAGAGTGACAAACTGTGAAGGCAGCTTAGTTAAACTCACTAAACCAAATTTAATTAATCATATCAAATTGTCATTAAAGACTCCTCAACATAAAGAAGTATATTACATGTCCCTGCTACAACTCTTCAAACCATGGAGAAAAGAAGAACAATTACTAGATAATTATGACTCATATGAGGATGCTTTCAAAGCAAATTAAAGCACTATAACTGATGTAAACTTTACACAGTACAAAACAATGTTGCACAATGAACAGCAACACGAAGAGGAACTCCAAGCCCAACTAGATAAGGACACTCCTGACAGTAGTCAACTTTCTGTAACAGGAAGCCAAGAACCACCGGGAGAACCACTAATAATAAATGAGGCAGAATTAGCTATGATAGAAGTAGCAAACACCATGTGTCAGTATGAAGATAAAGAAGACTTAACTATACTACAATCAAAACTAAACAATGAGCAAAGTAGCATTTTTCAAGAAGTAACAAAACAAATTGCACATGGTGTAAAACATGAAATTAAAGAATGTTCCTGCCATAATTATACACCTATACTACTGTACGTCAGTGGTGAAGCTGGTTCTGGCAAAACATTCCTAATCAAAATCATTAGTAAGTTCCTTCAACAATTGACAAACAACAAACTGTCAGCTGTTGTCACTGCCCCCACAGGTTTAGCTGCCTACAACATAGGTGGTGTTACATTACACCGATTACTACTATTACCAGTAGAACACCAGAACAAATTAGACTATTACAAACTTTCTGCAGAAGCTGCAATGGAATTACGCAGAGTATTGAAACAAATGAAAATGCTACTAATAGATGAAGTGAGCATGGTCTCCAACCTGATGTTAGCTTTCATTCACCTCAGACAGACTATGAAGAGCGCTTTGCAGGAAAACACATTATTGTTTTTGGAGATCTGCTTCAATTAACACCAGTAAAAGGTGAGCCTATTTTTAAAACATTAGGACACAACTCTGCTGTAAAACTGTTGGCAGCATTGGAAATGTCAACCTTTGGCAACATTTCCAATACGGAGAATTAACAGAAAACATGCGTCAATCTGCAGATCTCACTTATGCCAACATTTTAAAAAGTATCAGAGTTGGTATACTTTCTAAAGAAGCAGAAGCAATATTGAAAACCCGGCACATTAATGCACTTTATGGCGATACTGCATGTGCTACAGATGTTATGGAACAATTAGCCCACAAAATTGTCAATTGTATGGCCTTAATGCCAACTCTTGCAAGCTGTTTCAAATTCAATGAAATCATGCTAAGTTAAGAAATGCAACCAATCATGGAAATTAGCGCCACAGACAAACTAGATGTACATGGTATGACACTACCCATGTGTGACCAAGCCACAACATAGACTAAATAGTTTAGAAAAATCAATCTCAAACACAGCAGGCTTAGGAAAGATATTAAAATTATCCTTAAATTGCAGAGTAATGCTTAAACGTAACCTTGACGTGGACCAAGGACTAGTTAATGGAGCACTGGGTACAGTTGTTGGCTTTCAAACATACCCACGCGACAACAAAATTCAGTTTGTCAATATACTCTTTGACATACTTTCAGAAGTAAAAAGGATAGGACGCTCAACAGCTAGATTCCTTCTCTTCAAAGATATGTATGTACGCAGAGAACAATTTTCTCTAACTCTTGCATACGCATTCACGATTCATAAATCACAAGGTCTTACCCTAGACAAAGCAATGATAGATATTGGTAACACAGTCTTTAAAGAAGGCATGAGCTATGTAGCACTATCACGCTTAAGTACACTTGACGGTCTATTTCTAATCAACTTTGATGCAAGTAAAATAAACGCTGATATTCCTTGCATTTTAGAATACAAAAGACTTCGCTCACTATACACCCCCACCTAAACACATATTCTGTTCCACAAAAAGTAAAACGTTATAAAAGAAAAATAAATCAAACAGAAATGCAACAAATCCTCCAAAGAGAGTAAAAAACTAATACTTCATCAAGTACCACAAGCAAAAAAGAATCAATTAGGGAAAGTAAACCATGTACTTCTTTAAAGAAGGAAGACAAACTCCAAAAACGCCGTTAGATACAGAACTACCTGGACCATTTAAATTCTCAAATATACCACCAATTGTTGACAACATTTACTTACACAGTACAGACCCATTGTGTTTGCAAATGTTAGTACTTCACAGAAATGCAGCAAACAATCCTGACAACACGTATAGTGTTTATGGAATAAGACACCAATTGGACTACTGTGCTGGAATGGTGAAATTCACTTTAAACTCACAGGAAGATCCACAAGAATTTCTAATGTACTTACTACAAGTACTGGAAAACAAAAACATACCTATAAATGAAATCTTTCAGATTTCATACATGTGGAAACATACATGCACTCTCTGCAACAATGTGACACAACAAGAAATCCCCAATGAACGCTTCATATATATATCAATACCAAATTGTGAATCCATTCCATTTCAGCGACTTGTGCAAAATGCAAACCATGGTAGATTGCGCTCTACCTGCAATTCAGATAATCGCTCCACGTTAGTAATACAAACACATAGTAAATACATAATACTAATGCTTCTACGTTACAATGCAGATGGTACCAAAAACAACTGCAAGCTGACTGGATTCACACATGGTCAAATATCACTTGGTAAGAAAACCTTCACAACAATAGGTATAATCTACCACGCAGGAGCCACAACCAATTCAGGGCACTAAACTGCATATATAAAAAAGAAATGTGGATGGTTTGAATGTAATGATAGTACCATTACTCTAAAGCAGAGATTACCAGGAAATCTTACAAACGCTTATTTGATGTTCTTAAAACCAAAATTTGATAACTAAACTGTATTTAAACCCTAAGTAAACTTGTGTTAAAAAAATATAAACTGTTAGAATACTCCAAAAGCTATCTAACTGCTCAAAGATTCTACAACAACTAATCAGATCAATGAATACCACTAAATTAGACCACGAAATACACAGTTAGAATACGCCAATTGGTATCTAACTGTCCCAAAATTTAACAATATCCAAATAGATAAATCAATACCACTAAAATATATCAAGAAATAGACAGAATACGCCAATTGGTATCTAACTGCTCCAAAATTTTATAATATCAAAACAAATAAATAATATGTTAATGCTCCAAAAAAATACAACAAGCCAAAGTATAAAGCATTAGCCAGAAACAACAAGTGAACACTGAAAACAAAGAAATAAACTGTAGCATAACAGAAAAAGGTTTTTTTTTAATCCAACATGGATTTTTTTTTCTCCCAGAGACCCAATGATTTTAGCAACAAATACAGAAACTGAGCAAATTGCACAGTACTCTGATTTGTAATCTACTAAATATGAGGGTCCAAAAAAAAAAAAGTATATTGATTATACAATGTAATAAGTCATTACAAAATACTAATACTAACATGCTATTTTCTTTTATCACAGAAATTAACAAGAAATACATGTACTCCGGTTACTAGACCAAACAGTAAGTATACAATAATAAGGAGAACCATAGCAGCATATCACATCCATAGTATCTAATACCTTTGTTCCTTATACATTTGTTTTTCACCCAAAGTTATAAGCAAATATGAATGTGATATGCTGCGGTGGTTATTGCCAGGGCATAGAGTCTTGGGTGCATGGCCAAATGGCCATGCACCCAAGACTCTATGCCCTGGCAACAACCACCGCAGCATATCACATCCATAGAGTCAAACATTTCAACTATGGTCTATGGAAACTTTTAATGTCCGCAGACATTATGAGTGTTCTTAGAACACTTTCAACTTGCCAGCAAACAATATGGACAGTGTTTTCAGGACACCCCCAACAAACATTTCAGAACAACGCGATAGTTCTTAGAACACTTTCAACTTGACAACGAACAATACGGACAGTGTCCTCAGGACACCCCCATTTTGTTTATTTGCGAACATTTCAGGACACTGCGAGTGTTCTTAGAACACAATCAACTTGCCAGCGAACAATATGGACTACGCCTTCAGGACACCCCCTACGAACATTCCAGGACACCGCGAGTGTTCTTAGAAACGTCTTCAGAACACCCACATTTTGTTTATTTGCGAACATTTCAGGACACCGCGAGTGTTCTTAGAACCCATTCAACTTGACAGAGAACAATACGGACAGCGGCCTCAGGACACCCCCTACGAACATTCCCCAGACACTGCGAGTGTTCTTAGAAGCGTCTTCAGAACACCACCATCTTGTTTATTTGCGAACATTTCAGGACACCACGAGTGTTCTTAGAACACATTCAACTTGACAACGAACAATACGGACAGTGTCCTCAGAACACCCCCATTTTGTTTATTTGCGAACATTTCAGGACACCGCAAGTGTTCTTAGAACACATTCAACTTGTCAGCCACAACCCCCATTCATATTTGCGAACATTTCAGGACACAGCGAGTGTTCGACAACGTCTTCAGAACACCCCCATTTTGTGTATTTGCGAACATTTCAGGACACCGCGAGTGTTCTTAGAACATATTCAACTTGACAACGAACAATACGGACAGCGCCCTCAGGACACCCCCATTTTGTTTATTTGCGAACATTTCAGGACACTGAGAGTGTTCGTAGAACAGTTTCAGTTTGCTTGCGAACAAAACGGACACATATTGAGTCCTCAGAAAACCCCCCATTCAGTTTATTTAGAACATTTCAGAACACCCGTGATGTCCGCAGACAAATCGAACACAAAAAGAATGTCTAACACATAAAAAACACAACTTTCATCCTATCTCATACACTCCCACCCTCCCCAAACACTCCTACACACCAACACACTCTACTAAATATACATTTTGAACAATGTTTCACTGCGCTGTCCGCGGACGACCGCAAATCCAAGATGGCGGGTGCTACTGAAAATCTGACGCGCTTCACGCTCCACGCCGTCCAATCAGCGAACACGTTGCATGTCCACGAACATCACGCAAGCCGATTGGCCAATCAGGACATTGTCCGTGGAGCAAACAGGGAAGTGTGTCCGCGGACCGAACACAGATATCACTGATTTTTTTTTACCTACTTTTTGGACATTTTAAAAAAAACTACTGGATTTTCACCAAATTTGCAAAAGCACGCTTTCGGGACCAAGCCGCTGCTCCTGGTCCAAATTTGGTGAAAATCCGTCCAGCGGTTTGGGTTGTAGACGCAAGCAAATTTTTTCTTCCCATTCAGTCTATGGGAAAAAAAAGTTTTGGGACCCCCCCTACAACTTTGCCCCCCCTGGACGATTCCTCACCAAACTTTGCAATTCAGAGTGACCCAAATACTTTTTTTGCAAAGTTTGGTGAGGATTCGTCCAGGGAGAGCGAAGTTATAAGCCACCCAAAAAGTGCTCTTCCTATGGAAACACCAACTTAACCATAACTACATGACCACTACCGTGGCCATGTACTATATATATATAAATAGATGCAACAATATGGTTTAAAGATCTCCTATGCTCCCAGTGCTCTCTGAGAGCTGTGAGAAACCATTTTTTCACAGAATTACGTTCTGTTTTTTTTGTAGTCTCCCAGTCAAGATGGGGGTATAATGTCACTAGTGAACAGATAGTGATTTAAAAATACAGTTCCACCTTTAGCCATGGCCAGTGGTTTGGTAATGTTCTAAAATATAGACCGACCATGACTGAATGGCAATTGGCCATTGGTGTTGAAATAACCTGTGGAATAACAAAACTCTTGAAATTCAATGAAAAACATTTAGTAAATGATCGGTTAAGGTAAGAAACTCATTGCAAAAAAAAACCCTGAAATTGAATGCAATGGAAACTCAGGACCGGCTTATCTATGCCCGTTCCCATTGCAAAGCCCAAGAGGACATATTGCAAATCGAAGATATATTATTATAGGGAAATTCATGGGAACGTGCCAAGTTACGCTGTTCCTGAATTCTCCAATGTGTTGAATTTCAGGGGTTCTTCTTGTGATACATTTCTTACCTTATCTGATCATTAACTACAGTTTTTTCATAGATCAAAACTTCCCTTTACATGTCCTTAAGAGTCCACCTAAGGCACATTCTATGCATATTTATATATTTGCGATAAGTGGACTCCTAAGGTCAAGTAAAGGAAAATGTTCATTCCTATGCTATCTCAGTTTTGTATGACTCTTTAAAGTAATCAAGATTTTGTGTTCCCCAAAATAAATTATTTCTTTTCAGTGCAAAGCTATTTGGAAAAATTACATTGGTTATGTACAATTATATTATTTCTTTGAGAATAAAGTGGACAACTAACTTCCTTCCCATTCCACTTTAAGGGCTTTAGCTTTGTCCAGGATATATCTTTTTATGTAAACTGGTGACATGGGTATAACGGCCTAGCAATTGCAGGAAATATATGAAACACTTTGTGCAATATGTTTCAAATCCAAATATATATTGCCCCTGTGAAAACCTTTTGAATGCGGCTACTTCCAGACAATGACATGTATTGTGTAGTCCCAAATTCTATGGCATTCCACGTTAACCATACTTTCCCAAAGTTTCCCTTACAGCCCACTGCCCATTCAGCAGCATATATTGTGACAGATTTCCCTAAAATACTTTCAAATGCTTTGAGGTATTTAAATAGTTCTTGAGACATGTATCTATATGTTCAGGGCTTATTGAACTTGCTTTTGATTTGTCTTTTAAAGGCACAGGACAGGTATGAACACCAACTGCTCCTGGCAGTTCTGCCAAGTAATCGCTGATCCTACTCTGTCCCTGGCCCTCAAAATCCTTCTTGGGCAATCTGGGTTAGTCTTGGACAAGGCTTCTACATCAGGGTCCCTCTCGAAAAAAGGCCTTCTTAAAGGAGCTTTCATCAGCTACTTCCATGTGGACCCAAACAGCACTTCTCTTATCAGAGAAGCTCCCTTCATTTTCATATTTCCAAAGAACTCTCCCGATTTACTGTATGTTTGGCCTTAAATATTTGAGAAACTCCAGCCATGCAGTACCATTTTATGCTGCATTTTCTTTTTGGATTTGGCCTATTTTGAGATACTGAAGCTCCCCATTATCTTACTATTTTAAATCTTTATTCTCTCATGATTTCTGTTATTCAGCTGTACCATCAGTAAGGCCTATATGTTCAACATTGCAAGAAGGTTCTGAATCTATGGGTACTCTGCATGATCCAATAACTGGTGATAAGAGAGAGAGATAGAAATATGTATATTTAATAATAATTCATAAGTATTAATACTTTTTATAATTGTATGATTTGGGGTGATTTTATGAATTTAAATCTTTTTTTTATTGTTTTAATCAATTAAGTGTTTGGAGTTGTGGTTGATAATATGATTTCATTTTGGTGCTATTTGAATAAATAAATCCACTTTTCTTTTCCAAAGCTGTGCATTGCAGGTTTATGGGAGTTTATCGTTAATGAAAATAGTCTGACTGAGCCTCTGAAATCCCAGACCATGAAGAAGAGACACACTCGCTAATGGGCTAAGTCTATGTCTCTGGTAAAAAAGTCATAACTGTATGAAGTATTTAGTCTTTTAAAGCATTGTTTCTTTTTTTTATTGTATACGGTGTAAAGTAAACCTTTACAAATTTATATTGTAGAAAATAGATAAAAATGCCAAATCACAATATACAAAAACATGTACAAGAGAAAGAAAAACATGACATAATGAACAGTTTCAATTATAATCAATATTTGCATCTAAAAATCCATATGATAGGAGTGTTAAGACAACCAATGTCTATAAAAATAATAAAATATCACAATTCATGAAGGTTTACATATAAGTTCAAGTATTAATGGCCTTGATTTTGTAAGTTACTCTCTCCCAGGTACTATAATGTAACAACAGCTGGGAGGCATAGAAAGCAGCTGTCATACCAGTATACTTGACACGACTTGATCATATTCATATTTTCCATCTATGTGAGCTTCAGGGCTAGTATGAACTTTACAGTGGCGTTTTGAACCAAATGTCTCTGAGATTGAAGAATGTTTTGCCACAATGTTTCAGGAGTCAATATTCTAAAATCTTTGAAGTATGGCTTCAAATATTTTGTTCGATGTTCAATGAGATTCGGGCATTCAGTCAGAGGTGTTGGATGTTCTCACATTGTTGTCTGTCACAGTGAAATCTGCAAATATTATCAGCTTCGGTGAGTTCTGGTCATCTTGCTTTGATTTCTCTGGTTTTATGTAAATTTAGACGGAAGCCTAAGTAAGCATGTCTATATAGTGTGCTGGGGAACTTTAGAAGATAGGGTTCCGCTTGTCGCAACTTATTCTCATTGAAGAGATTGATAGTGTATGACTTATACGACTTGCATGTTCATCTAAATAAGCAGACACAGGACCTTTGATCATGAATCTCTCATACACTGTGAAAATGACAACACTGGGTTTTCAGGACTGTAAGCACCCTCGTTTTTTGTTTTTATAGGACTTACCATTTGCATTGCATACGCACAGTTGTATCTGTTCAACTGAGCTAGTTGATAGGTTACTGATTAATGTTGGGTCAAGTGATACGATAAAACTGTCTTCTAGCACTTTTTTTATTGGGAATACATTGAATGAGCATAGGACAGATTTCATAGGACTCCAGCATTTTTCAACATGCAAATAGAAAACAATGTTCATGCAGTTCTTTTAACTTCACCAGAACCTAATATTGTATTGTTTATCAACAAGTAATTCAATATGCATAATGCATACTATAGAATGCATTGGGCCTCATTATGACCCCGGTGGTAGCCGTGCTGGTAAAAATGGCACGGCTGCCGCCGGAGTCTTTTTTTTTCCGCTGCCCGGCAATGGGGACTTAAAGGGGCATTACAGCCATGGCGGTCCCGGTAATTCCCCAATGACGAGCGACGGGGCAAATTACTCCCCATTTCCATTCGAGTCCTATTGGACTCAATGGGAATGGGGAGGACGGATGCACCAGCACTGTGTGCAACAGTGCCGGTGCATCCGTCAAGGTCTGCGAGTGGGTGCCGTTCCACCCACCAGGTCCGACCAGCATCCTGGCACCATGGTTACCGGCCCGCATACTTAAAATGAAGCCCTTTGAGTTGTTAATTTTCGTGCATATATTAATATACAGTTTATGGACAATTTATGTAGCATGGCTGCAAAACGAACACGGTTTGCATTGATAATATGCTTAAACCAACTAAACCACCCTGTTAATTTCCCCTGGCACTTGTGCCCATGCCCCCCCTTAGCACTTGCCCAGGCCCTTGGGCCCCCTCCCTCCTGCACTTTGCCCTCAGCCCCTCTCCTTGCCCCTTCCTTCTCCCTGATTAGCCCCCTCCCCCTGCACTTCTAATTACTGCACTTGCATGATCTGAATGTCACACAGACACAGTCTAGTAGGACCATTACTGTTATTTAGTCATCTGCGCCCCTCCCCCTTTGTCTTGTGGTGCCTGGAAACACTTTCTGCTTTATAGGGGCCATACACATGTTCAAAAAATGAAAGATTTAAAACATATAAATTAACATTATAGGCAAATAAAAGCCAGGCACAAAATTTAATTTAGTGAAGAATTTTTCATTTAAAATAAATTAACTTTACATACCACAAGAATAGCCCATGGCCTATAGAAAGGCTCAATAACCCCTAAATCCAACATCTTGGAGATGTCCTCTTTGATACTGTCTGTTACACCCTGATACCATTAAGGAGATTTCCTACTTGTTTGTGTCTCTTATACCCACTGTGCATTCTGCTTTCCACCAGCTTGCTGTCCTCAGTATCAACATCATGGATGCACCAATCTATTTTACCTGACATCAACATGAATCAGACCAGCAAACTGGCACAGCTGCTACTAGCAGTTCACAATTGCTGTTTGGTTAGGTATGGGGACATCTGAACTTCCTCGAGAGACACATCTGTGGAATATGTGTGTAGCAATTCTGGGAGAGGATCTGTCTCCCCTTCAGACTTTCATCTGTTACAGGAGCCAACAACAATTCATCCCAGCTGTAATGAGGGTTCAGCCATTTGACATGAAAGACCCTACATCTGCCTCGGGGTCTGTTTATCAATTAGGTAGTTACCCTCACTGATTTCCTCAAGAACCACATACGACCCAGTCATTTTTTTTTCAGGAGTACCATCCTTGTCAGGTTGCATGATTGAGACCATCTGCCGTGGAGTGTACTCTGTCATTGTGCCCTTCTGATTATGCAAGTGCTATTTGAGCTTTTGCATGACCTTGGCATTCTCGCTGCTCAGTTCGCTGTACTTAGCAATTTTGGAGCTAAGCCCAAGCACGCAGTCCTCTATGTTGTGGTAACAACTTCTGGGGTTCATACACCAAACTTACAAGACAACTACTTCGCTCTGAGGCAGCTTGTGGTAGGTTAACAGAAGTCATGTCATGAGAATGTCCCATTTTCCCCTCAAGTGCACTTCTTAGACATATGTCATGCCCTCCATGGTCTTGTTAAATCTTTCAACACACCCATTTGCTTGTGAGTGTAAAGCTGTGGAGAACTTATAAGTAACTCAACACTCTTCCTACATCACATTACTATATGCAGAGAGGAAGCTGGAACAACTGTCAGAAATGACCTCTTTAGAGAACTGGTTCACTGGAATGGTCTGGGGATTCAAAGGACTCACATTACCCAAGCCTATTCTGTCAAACTGCATTGCCCACTGCATTGCCATTTTCTGCTCAAATTTCCAGTGCTACGCTGACGACACTCAACTCATTTTAAAGCTCCCCTCTGCCACCTCCTCTCCCTCTCTCATCTCTGATTGCCTAACTGCCATTCAAGATTGGTGTGCCGCCAATGATCTTTGTCTGAATGCCAGCAAGACGGACGGCCTCCCTTGGCCCTCTTCCTACCCCCACCTGCGAGGCTAAGAACCTCAGGGTCATCTTTGACTCCACCCTTTCCTTCTCCGACCACATCTCTGAGGTCTCTAAAAAGTCAAATTTCCGGGTGCACCTCCTCAGAGGTACTCTGCCTTTCCTCTCCTTCCCCCAGAAGCTCATGGTATCTCAAGCTCTGGTTCTCTCTAGCTTGGACTATTGTTAACAGCCTCTTTCTAAATCTACCTGCCTCTACTCTCCGCACTCTACAACTAATCCAGAACAGGATTGCAAGACTTGTCCTTGGCCTCAAGCCCTGGGATCGTATCTCTCCAGCTCTGAAATCTCTCCAATGGATCCCATTGGATGCAAGGATTAAATTCAAAACCCTCTGCATTGCCCACAAGGCTTTCTGGGGCCTGGGTCCAAAATACCTTCAGCTATCCCTCTGCAAATACCTCCCCTCTCGAGCTCTTCACTCCTCTACCTCCAACTCACTCAGGGTCAGTCGTTTTTCTAAGAAACGAGCTGGGGGTAGATCTCTGTCTTCGGCTGGGGCCTCCCTCTGGAACAGCCTCCCTGCCACTCTAAAACATGAGGAGAACCATCTCCGGTTCAGGAAGCACCTCAAGACCTTCCTCTTTTCTTCTGCCTTCACTCCTCCTCTCCGCTGCTGATCTGTTCTCTCTTGGCACCGTGTACCTGGCCACCCTCTGTCTTTTGGGCCCAGGTACCTGCTCATCCTGCCACCCTCCCGCACTGCCTCCGGGCCACCCCTTGCACTGGGGTCTGTATCTGTACCCATACTGCCCCCCCTTTTTCTTCCTGCACTTATCAGACCTACCCTGTCTGCTGCCTTAAACCTAGCACTTGCAAATCGCTGGCTGCATTACCACTGTTTTTTGCCTTTATTATTTATTTATTGTTATTTATCTGTTTCTCCTCTGCTTCGCACTTTCCACCTCTCCCCCCTTCCATGCACTTTTCCCCTCCTGCCTCCCCCCTCTCCCATGCACTTGCGCATTCTCAATGTCACTGGGCCTAGTAAGATCGCTGTTTTGTTCTCCCCTGTTCCCCTCCCTTGCCTTGTCGCGCTCTGAAACACTCGTGTACAAGCGCGATAGAAATACAATATCAATCAATCAATCAATCAAAAACATCTACCCAGCCATTGGTGTTGGAATTAAGGGGGCCTTTGTCGCCTCGCCCCATCTGAATTACTAGTTGCTTTGCAAATATGAAGCGACCAGCCAAACTGCTTTATTGTTACTTCCATCTGAGATCAGTAAAAATGAGCAAACAGACTGTCAGCTGTCTTGGCCCCTCCTTAGAGACGTTCCAAAAGATTGTCGTGAGCCACATCCAAGAAGAAACTCCTGTGCTATTGGGGCACAATTCCCTTGTCTCAGAATCTGTGGCCTCACTGTAAAGGAGACCATTATCCCAGTATAACCTGAACATCCCAGAGGGCTCCACTTTAGCCTGTTTCTCTGCCTGCTCATGCACATCAGTTGGAGTGGGGCAGTCCCTCTACTCCCTGCAAAGGTATGCCTACATTGGGCATTCACCTGATGACAACTCACTTAGTTCTGGCAGTCTCCTAATGTCTGCAAAAAATACCGGTATCCCCCACCTCAGGTTTATGCTCTATACCATTAGCAACCATGGCACCAGTAACTCTCTACAACACCAGGCCCTCATTGGCAGGAGCAGGAATCTATGTGGGCTTTTGATTTTCTCTTTCTTCTTCTCCACCTGAAAAGAGCCACTGGGCCATGACCTCAAGTGTTACTTCCTTTGTTGCATCTTTTGCCCAAGATCTTGGGATCATGGCAGTTATCTCTTGTTCAGGAAGGCCATGAGGTTTGTGGTAGGGTAGGTGTGGGTTGAGAGGCATGAGGTTTCGTTGGTGGGGGTTGGAGAGGGGTGAGGTAGAGTGTGTAAGTAGGGCTGAGGTGGGAGAAGTTGCAGAGAGTGGTGGAGTAGGTAAGGGGAGGAAAGAGTGAGTTAGGGTGGGTCACGGAGAGATGAGGTATAGTGGGTGGGTATATAGGTCAGAAAAGAGTGAGATAGATAAGGGCGTGGGAAAGGTAGGATGAGGTAGAGGGGCTAAAAGGAGGTTAGGCAGCGTGGTACAATGGTAGTTTAAGGTGAGGCTGAATGGCCAGTTTGGGGTATAAAGGGATGAGCGAGGGAGGTTGCGTGGGGTATAAAGGGTTTAAGCATAGTTGATGACTTAGTTAGAGAGAGGTTTGGCTGGGTGGGTGAGTGAGGGTAGAGAGCAATGAGTCATGGCTGGCGAGTGATGGTAGAGAGGGGTGTGTGAGGATGGGTGGGTGTAGTGTGGGTGAGGCAGGGTGCATGAGTAGGGTTAGTGAATGTTGAGGTAGGGTTAGTGGGAGGGGGTGAAGCAGTGTTGTTGGGGTAGAGAGGGTTCAGTAGGTGGTGGTAGAGGGGGAAGAAGGGTATTTGATTGTAGGTATGGTATATTTAGAAAGAGAGCTGAGGGTACGTGTGTGGGACTAGAGAGGTCTGAGGTTGAGTTGATGGGGTTAGAGAGGGTCAAGGTAGGGTGGGCTTAGGGTAAAGAGTGTTGAGTACATGTAAAGAATGGTGAACTCTGGTGGATGTGTTTCAGAGGAGTGAGGTAAGGTTGGTGCGGGAAGATGGGAGTCTGGTAGGGTACACAAGGGTAGAGAGATTGGAGGTCAGGTGGATTTATGATGGTTAAAGTGGGGCGCAGTATTGGGGAAGAGTAGGTTTTTGTAGGGTGGTCGGGGCAGAAAAGGGATGAGGTGGGGTGGGTGGGAACAGAGAATGGTGAGCTAGAGTGGGTGGGTATAGAGAATGGTGAGGTAGGGTGGGGTAGTGAGGGTGAGGCAGGATGAGGTTGTGAGTTTAGAGGAGAGTGAGGCATAGTCATTGGAAGAAGGGTAGAGGGGCAGGGTATGTGATTGCAGGTATGATTATATTAATAAAGAGAGCTGAGGGTGGGTGGGGCTTGAGAAGGTTGAGTTTCAGTGTGTGTAAGGAGGGGTAATTTAGGGTTGGTGGGGTCAAGATTGGTGAGTTCAGGTAGAGGTGTGAGGTGGTGCGGATGGGCTGAGGTCAGGTTGGTGGGGGAAGTTAGGGGTGGGGTAGGGTGGGTGAGGATAGAGTAGGATGAGGTCAGGTGAGTAGGTGAGGGGAAAGTAGGGTGAGTTATTGGGGTAGGCAGGGGTGCAGTGTCGTTTTTGGGACAGAAAAGAGTTGAGGTGGGGTGGGTATGGGTAAAGAATGATGTGTTAGCATGGGGTGAGGTAGAGAATGGTGAGGTAGGTTTGATGGGGCAGGATAGGCTGGGGAGGGGTAGAGGGCCGAGATAGGGTAGGTGGAGTGGGTGAGGAAGAGTGCTTAAGTGGGCTGGTGGGGGAACAGAGGGGTTAATTGACATGGGTGTAGGCGAGTAGAGAGGGGTCAAGTGGGAGGTGGTTGCTGGATATAGAGAAGTAATAGGGTGGCTGTTTGGTGTGTAAAAAGGGTGAAGTTTTGTGGGTATGCTTATGCTGGTTTTAGAGAGGTGTGAGGTACATGGATACGTGTGGGTAGGGAGCGGTGAGGTAGGGTGGATGAGGAATACAGAAATGTGAAGAAGGATTTATGATGTTAGACATTGGTGAGTTTGAGTGAGTGGTTGGTGGTAGAGAGGGGTACGGTACGATGGATGTAGATACAGTGAATTAAAGTTGGGTGGGTGGGTGTAGAGTGTGTGAATTTAGTATAGCAGGGTGAGTTATTATGAGTGGAACATCAGTGGATAAGTTCGTAGAAAAGGGTTTGGTTTGTGCGGGGTAGAGAGGGGTGAGGTTGGGTGTGTGTGTGTTTGGGTCAGTGGGGTACAGGTGGGCGCAGTATGGTAGGATGATTTAGAATTATATAGGTTGGATGGGTGGCAGTATAGGGGAGGGATGTAGGATGGGTGGTGCTAGAGAGTGGTGAGGTTGGCTGAGATAAGGTGGGCAGGTGGGGTAGAGATTGTTTAGGGCTGATTGAGTTGGTATAGAAGTTCAGAGACAGGTTGGTGGGGGAAGATATGAATGAGCTAGGGTGTATAATTGTTAGATAGAGCAGGGTGAATTATTGGGTGGATAGAGAGGTGAGGTTGGGGTTTGTGGCATAAATTGGTGAGGTAAGATGAGTGGGTGCAGTTAGAAAGTAGTCTGGTAGGGTGGTAGGAGTAGAGAAGGGTGAGCTAGGGTTGTGGGTGGGGTAAGAAAGTGGTGAGGTAGGATGGTTGGGGTAGTTAAGGGTGTTTTAGGGTGGGAGAGGGAAGATAAGGGCATGGTAGGGAGGGTTTCTGGGGCTAAGGAGTGGTAGAGGAGTGTGGGAAAAAGGAGGGACTAGTAGCTTGGGTGGATGGACATAGATAGGGGTGATGTAAGGTGGGGTTTGGTGGATAACAATTTGCGGGTATTGGGCATGTAGGGGGGACAGTGGGCTATGGAGCAGGAAAGGTAGGATAGGTGTTTGGGGTTAGAACAAGGTGAGATGGGGCTAGAGAGTGGAGTTGGTTGTAGAGAGGGGTGGGGTAAATTGTGTGAGGTTAGAAGAGGATTAGTTAGGGTAGGGGTTCAATGGTAGTAGAGAAGGGTGAGGCAGGGTGAATGGAGTTAATTTGTGGTGTGGTATGGTGGGTCAGGTTAGAACAAAGGCAGCTTGGGTGGGTGGGGCCAAGAGGGTGGATGGGACGAGATAGAGAGGAGTGAGTTATGTGTGGGTGAGATATGATGGGTAGGGAAAGGGACATTAAGTTCAATGGTTGGGGCAGGATGAGGTGAGGTTAGGTGGGTGTGTAGGGTATATATTGTTGAGGTTAGTTATAATTAGGTGAGGTTAATGGGTGGAAGTAGAGGGGAGTGATGTAGGATTGTAGAGCGAGAGAATGCGGACTGAGATAGGATGGATGGTAGATAGAGAGTGGTGAGGTAGGGTGGTAGAGAGGAGCTGAGGGCGAATGAGTGGTTTGTGGTTGAAAGGGGTGAAGTACAGTGGATGGGTGGGCACAGACAGGAGTAAGATAGGGTGGTAGGATAGGGTTAAATAGGAGTGATGTTGAATTGGCGGGTAGAGATGGGTTATTTATGATGCGGTGGGTTAGCAAAGCGTGAGTTAAGAAGTGCTGTTGGGGTATAGAGGGTGTGGTTGTGCTTGGGTGGGATAGAGTTCATGTAGTGTGACAGGGTAGATAGCAGTTTGTTTGTGGAGGTTGGGTAGAGACAAGTCAAACAGAATGAGTGGTTGGGACAGGGAGAGGTGAGGCGGGGTGGGCGGTTGGGGCGGAGAGAGGTGAGGAAGGGTGGGTGGTTGGACAATGAGAGGTGAGGCACTGTGGGTGGGGGTAAAGAGGGATGAGACAGGGTCTGTGTGTGGGGTAGAGATGGTTTAATCTGTGTGGCAGAAAGGGTTGGTGATGTTGGAGAATGTTGAGGCAGAGTGAGTGAGGCAGAGAAGAGAGGGTTGTAACACAGTGGTTGAGATCAGATGAGGCAGGGTAGCAAGTTGGGAGCCGAGAGAGTACATGACACTATTTTGAAGATTCAATATGCTAATGGTGCCGAGAGGGTCCCAAGGCAGATCACTCTGTTCTCATGATGTGTACTGTATGAGACATGGTGTTACATCAGCACATGGTTTCTGTAACCTTTAGTCTCTCATGAATTAAAATGTGGCAGGACAGAGTATGTTGCTCACTGTCTGCTATCAAGCAGCTGTTGAACACACTAACCATAGAGGATTGTGCAGGGTTACACTGTGCCACAACAAGAACTGGGGACTTTCCTGCATTCTCAAATAGACCAGATGCATACAGAAGGCTTACCAAGGTCTGGAAGCAGTCCTCACTGATCCTTTTACCTACTTCCTCCCAATGCACAGTTCACCTTATCAGTTTCAGAATTTCCATTCGAATGAGGGTACTTGAATCTTCAAACTTGACATTGATAAACTCATGCTCTAACCTCTCATCCAATGGATCACATTTTAGAAAGCATAATTTTGTGCATTATGACATTGGGGTCAAAGGTGTAAGAGATAAAGATGGCCCCCAGTATCCTCTCACCCTCCAAGTCGCATTGTTTCCTGTGGGGGGAGACCATGCGTGTGTCTGGCCAATGACTCCACTTTCACCAGTGACACCCACACCCTTCTCAAATACTGTCGGAGACCAGGGTAAGGAGTATCACATACCCAAGGAGAGGTTGGAAACCTGGCTCAAGGAAGTTTCGAAAATGTAACACTCTGTGACTGTCCCCGAACCCACAACAGGGTCAAAAGTACTGTCCTAAGAGCCACCAATTCCTGGGCCAAAAGTATAAAACCCTTATCAGGGTGAAACAGCTGGTTGTACAGCTTGGCAGAATCCTCCGAATTGCATGGACATTTTAGTTAACATGGTTTAAAATTGATTTGTTAATAGGACTGCCAAACTGCGAGGGGTCCACTCTTACTAGCCCTCTTTTTCTCGGGGCGTCTCTGCTATGGGAGCATTTCTCCATAGCCTATCGGATCGACAGAGTGGGATGGGACAAGAGGGGGAATGGGGTCAAGGTAGAGATTGCTATATATGGGAATGCAGGTGAAACGAGATAAGGGTGTGGATTTGAGACGGGATGGTCAATGCAAATCGAGTGTGGAAGTTCAGAATAAGGGGCATTGATAATTGGGCATTGGGGTTTACAGGAGTGGAAATGGAAAATGAACAATGGTGGGCCTAAATTGTCTATGGGTAGGGTCCTTAAATGTTAAAGGACTGAATTTGACACAAAAATACTCCATGTTGGTCAGAGAGTTTGGGGTGTCAGGCCTGGATGTACTTTTTCTGCAAGAAGATACGTGAGGGAGGGGAATATGTTCTGAGGGGCAAAGGGATTGGACAGGCATTCTGGGCATCAGGCCCAGTTGAAAAAGCAGTGGTGGGAATGTTGATCAAAAATCACTTGGATTAGAAATAAAGCAAATTAAGAAAGGAATGAAGGCAGACTACTAGCGGTGAACGGAGCATAGTGCATGTGGCGGTCACATTGTCCTCCCTATATGCCCCTAATTTCAGACAAATTCAATTTGGTATAACTACACTGGAAACTGAGCAACTGGAATACAGGACACCTTATATGTGGTGGAGATCTGAACCATATCTTGGACTCCACACTAGACTGGATGTCCATGAGACCCAATGTGAACCCCCTATGTCACAGGAAGGGATCAAGCTTTATGCTCTCCTGCAGGAGCACCACCTGATAGATACTTGGCGGGTGCACTGCCCCATAAATGCAAGCATTCACATTTTATACACCCCCCCTCATGACCTACACCAGGATAGATTATATACTAATTGATACCTTTCAAGAACATACCATCATTGATGCTGGTATACAAATAGTGGGCTGGTCAGATCATGACGTGTAGATTGGCAGCCAAAATTGGCTCCTGCACCCCTCTTGATACACGATGGGTCTGTAATGACACCCTATATATGGATGGAGTCTTTAGGGAAACCCTTCGGAAGGGGATCATAGAATTCTTTCAATTCAGCACTAAGAAAGACATGCCCCTACACATGATCTGGGAAGCGGCTGAGACCAAATATGAGGCCAGACCATAGCTGGGCATAGGAGACCTACAATCAACGTCTCCTCTAACTATACTCACATTCTGTGTTTTATGGACTTAACTACATGGTTTCCTTCACTTACTAGGAAGTTTTTTGGGAAATGTACTAGCGTTTTGTTTACGCCTTGGACACCTATGAACAGTTTTTTCACTGTATTTTAGATGTAATTATGTGTTTGTTCAGTACTATTGTTATTATGAATTGTTATGCAGATAGTAACACTTAAATATTTTGCAAAAGAAAAAGCATCAGCGAATTTATAATAAAAAGCTGATAGTTTCAAAAACGAAGTGACATGTGTTCATTAGCAGCAAATGTTTGTTTCTAATGATGGTTGCCCAATGAGGATGGGCTTCCAAAAGGGTTTAAACCAGTTTGCATTTAAATGTCTTTGCATGTTCTTGAATCATAGAGGGTAGGACAACCCCCCAGTTATAAAAAAAAGCAGGAAAGAACACTCCTTGAAACAAACCTGAAGGAAAAAATCAAAGAGAAAGAAAAGGCACTTAGAGAACAGACCAGGGACACGGAGGAGAGGGCAGCTGAAATCAAGGGTCTCATGAAAGAACTGGGGGAGTGTGGAGTGAAGGCCATTATACAGGTGAGTTATGTATGTGTTATGTGAAGCAGGGGTACTATGAAAAAGAAGACAAGGCGCGCACCCTCTTGGCGGTGTGCCTAAGGGGACAGAGAGCTGAGAGGGCCGTCTATAAGATCAGAGATAAGGGGGTGCTGCAAAAAGATCCTGTAATTATAGCTCAACAGTTTGGGGAATATTTCACCGGGTTCTACAGGACTGGTGAGTGATAATGGGGAATATCTTGACAAACTGACATTGCCACTGCTCAACCTAGAGGACAGAGCAGCTCTTGAAACCCCAATAAATAATAATGAAGTGCTGGACACCATTGGTAAACTAAAAGTAGATTCTGCCCCAGGACAAGATGGATATACTCTGGCGTTCTATAAATTCCACGGTCCCCTATTGGCTACATTCTTGACACGACTGTTTAATGGTATAATGGAAGGTGGACAGGCCCCCGAATTGTTTACTCAAGCGCGTATCATTGTCCTCCCAAAAAAGGGTAGAGACAAACTGGACTGTGGTTCTTATAGACCCATTTCACTAATAAACGTTGAGGCTAAAATCTATGCCAGTATACTGGCAGGTCGGCTGAGCCTGGTTCTCCCCAAACCTATTCATTCTGACCAGGTGGGCTTATAAGGGGCAGACAGGGGCAGACAATATCCGGAAAACTCTGAACATCATAGTGGGCATAACAGAAGACATGGAGGACCCCATTCTGTTGTCAGTCGACTCAGAGAAGGCGTTCGACAGGTTTGAGTGGCACTTCATGAAACAAGTTCTACAAAAAACATGCCTCGGCCCCAGATGGCTCACAGGGGCCATGGAGCTGTATTGTACAATCTTGGTAAATGGGATAGACTACCCCGAATTTTGATTGACATGCGGGACGCGATGGGGGTGCCCGCTGTACCCACTCATTTTCGCACTCTCATTGGAGCTTTTGGAGGTCGGAATTTGAGCAGAGGGCCAAGTATGAGGTATTCACTTGGGGTCGCTGGAATATAAACTGGGCCTGTACGCAGACTTGTATTGACATTCAGTATATGCCCTGCATCATCAGTGCCCGCTTTCATTAAGATTCTGGAAGACTACGGCTGCCTGTCGGGGTTCAGGGTCAACATGACTAAGACGCTGGCACTCCCTCTGGCATCCCCCGCACACCTTACAACAAGCGTCCTAATGATCCACAGCATATAGGTCCGGGGCATCAGTATAAAATATCTAGGGGTGCACATCACATCTAACATCGCAGAGCTGTACAAACTTAACTACCCCCTACTCTGGGACAAGATAAA
Organism: Ambystoma mexicanum; assembly: GCF_040938575.1. NCBI lineage: Eukaryota > Metazoa > Chordata > Amphibia > Caudata > Ambystomatidae > Ambystoma > Ambystoma mexicanum. Next base: position 953,809,145 of record NC_090924.1, on the reverse strand, counting down.
ACCAGAGCTGGGAAAATGGTCGAAATTATCATTGTCTTGGGCGGCTTGTCACCCCTCCATAAAAATGAATGGCCTGCCGAGACTTGTCTTTTTATTTCAAGTGCTTCCAGTGATGCTACCAGCTATATTCCTGGAAGACATTCGGAAAGCAACTTTGACTTTCCAGATTTTTATGAGACAACCTGCAAGAAAATAGGGACAAACAGTGGATCAAAATGTAGAACAATCTCTTCGTGCCAGTAACCCTGGGGAATGGCTTTGGGCACCATATAGGATATTTCTGACAAGAATATACCCAGTCCTCTCAGTGCTTTGGCATCTCTGGAAACCCAGCAAAGATGTGAGAGAGGTTACATTGTGGCCATCCCCGCTTAGCTGCCTGTGGGCTCCCCATAGGAGATCACATTGCAGAACCGTTAAGGTTTCAGCCATACTACCAGGCTGGACTAGTCAGACCGGGCCAGGAATGGAAAGACAAACTGTTGCTAACTAAAATAGAATTAGAAGAAGCCACGGGGATTGTAATCCCCCCTTGATATTGCTCCAGTTAAAAGGGGTATTACTAGGACAGAACCAAGCTAATAGTCTATGTCACCCGCTAACTCCATTTGAGCAAATTCTTAATGCATCTACTATTACAAAAGGCCTCATTTCTGCAATATATATGGCTCTACTGACCATAGGACACTTCCCACCCCAAACACACAAAAGCTCTGGTCTACCGACCTGTCCCTGCCATAAGATACAGATATATGGCCCAACCATTTCCAGAGCGGTATGGCCTAATACCCTCGCAATGCAATAAAAAATGCACAATGGCAGGCTCCTTCATAGATGGAACCTAACCCCATATAGGCTTTCCAAAATGTACCAAGGCGTAAGATCCCAATGCTTGAGGAACTGCATTGTTATAAGCACATACTTTCAAATGTGATGGGGGTGCCCAATAATATTGCAATTCGGGAAGGAAGTGCTGGTGTGGATCAGGGAAATATATGGACTACCTAGGGAGCCAACCCTGCTTTTGCTCCTATTTGTGATAGAAGGAAACGGGGGGGGGATATAAACTTCTATCACACTTCCAGAGGAATCTCCTATTAGCAGCTAGGGCATGTGTCACCCTTTATTGGAAACGATGTAACCCTCTGCTGCATCAGGAGTGGCTATCCAGGGGACACAAAATATTTATCATGCAGAGTCTCAAAACCTCTTTGCACGAATCACATGCCCACATAGATGTAGCATGCATACCCTTCCTAGAATATTACAAACTACACAAGAACAGCCTTAAATCCCAATCTGTGCCCCAATGCCCTGAAATAGAAGATTTCTCCACATACCGGTTGACAGACTACCTCTTGACTCACATGACCACACCAGCAGATGCGTACTTATTTCCTGAAATATCGCTTCACCCCACTGTCCAAGAGGGGAGGCAGAAGGTGGGAGGGAGGGGACGCACTGTGAGGGGGGTGGAATTCAGCGTATGAATAATACATTGAGATGAGGTTCAGTCCCAGAAAGGGGAACTGTATGTATTCATGGATAAAAGCACCCAAGGCTTTGTTGCGATGCTTGGCAAATGTTATTATATCTATGGAAATGTCTTATGGCGGGTTCTGACAATTTATGTTGATTTAAACTGTCTCTTGTTAAAAATTCTGCAATAAAAACATATTTTTTTAAAAAAAAGTGTAGTGGATGAAGATGCTTCTGGGAACTTGCAATGCTTGTTGGGATTAAAAAAGACATGCTGTTCTCTCTCTTTGAGACATTTGGAGTGGAAACAAATATACAAAAATAATTATAATGGTTAATAAACATTAAACAAGCCATCTATTTCCTCCGTACACACAAGTCAACCTACAGGTTTGCACAGTTTACCTACAGGTTTACACAGTTTATTGCAAATAAGGGAACTTGTACATGCAACTTTGCTATTGGTAAATCCAGGCTCTAACCTCTTTCAGAAAAGCCTACCTTTCTTGCAATATTACATTGTACTCAAAGGTGTAATGTATGGAGATGCATCTGGGAACTAGCAATACCAGTTGTGAAGAGCAAAAAATGTTGACTCTCTCTGAGCCATTTCTAATTGAAATATCGACAAAAATATATTTTATTATAACAGTAAGAAAGGATACAAAATTAAAAATGTTGTCCATTGCTCCAAATGCTTAGCTCAGCCTATCAGTTTGAGTATTTATATGCCAATGAGGGAACTTCACCCTAGAACCGGTAAACTCATACTCTTAGCTCTGAACTACCAGTTCTGCCTCTTGAAATCATAGCTTTTTGCATTACAACATAGCTGTCAAAGGTGTAATCAAAGAAGTTGCATCAGGGAACTAGGATGCTCTATCCTCTGAGCCATTGGATCTCCTTACAGAAAGCCTCTTTGCATTGTAACATGTCCATCAAAGGTGTAATGCATGAAGTCCCAGGAGGATAGCTCAGCTGCAGCGTGCCCGTCTTGGAAGCAAGACGACAAGAAGCAACAACAGGTTCGATCCCGGGTCCGCGCTTAGAAACCTCTGGGTGTTTAAGCGCATTATATAAATACGTAACTAAGACAAAAAAAACACAATTACACAACTAAGAAAAACAAACAATTCCTGTAACAGCGCCTCGATGCCTGTGGGCTGTGTGAGCGCTTTATAAATGTCAAATTAATAAATTAATAAAGATGCATCTAGGAACTAGCAAATTAGGTTGTGATGAACAATGATGCCGGTCTTCCTCAACTAGCCATTTGTAATGGAGATAAATATAGCAAATATTTTAATAATAGTAAGACAATAGCAAAACAATACAAAACAAAAATGTTATGTATTCCCCTTGATGCACAGCTTAACTAACCTACTTGTTAGAGAATGTTCATGCTAATGTACTGTGTCTCTGTTTGAAAAACATAATTGTTTGCATTATGACATTGCAGTCAAGAGTGTAATATGTGAAGATGTTTCTGGGAACTAGTGATAACAGTTGGAATAAACAAAGGTGCTGGTCTCTCTCTCAGCTACCTGTAGTGGAAAACAATATTTTCATAACAGTGAAAGAATTACACATGTTACCTAGTTCCTCACAATGCACAGCTCAAGCTACAAGTGTGCACCTTTTCATGCCAAAGATGGGATTTTAACCTGCAACCCTAGAAAGAGTAATCCATGCACTAACCTCTCCCTCACTGGGTCTGTTTTCAGAAAGCACAGCTTTTACATTGTGACATGGGGGTCAGAGGTGTAATGGATGCAGATGTATCTCAGAGCTGGCAATGTTGGTTTGGATAAAGACATTTGCTGCTCTCTCTCTCTCTGCCATTTGTCATGGCAATTAGATAAAACAATGTTTATCTAACAGTTACAAAAATACAAATATTGCCAATGAACAAATCAACATATCAGTTTGACCATTTTCATGCCAAGGAGGGACTTAGACTGCAACATTGCCACTGTGTCTCCTTCCAGAAAGTATAGTTTTTGTTGTCTTATGACATGGCATTTAAAGTTGTAATGGATGACAATGCATCTAGGAACTAACAAAGCTGGACTGGATAAACAAAGGTACTGGTCTCTCTACTAGCCATTTGTAATGGAAATCAAGATATAACAATATTTTTATAACAGTAAAAAAGCATAAGACGGTTTATTTATTTCTACCCAGCTCACCCTACCAGTTTCAGTATTTGCATGCCAAAGAGGGGACTAGACCTGCAACCTTGTGACAGGGAAACACATGTTAGAACCTATGAGCTACGGTCCCTCCTTCTCAGAAATGAAAATGTTGCTTTATAACATAGCTGTCAAATGTGTAATCAATGAAGATGCTTCTGTGAACTAGCAGTGCCGGCCTGTAGAATAAAATTGGCCAAGACACCAATAAAATAGTGTCCCACAATCACACATTAAGATTCAGTGCTATCCAGAGCAGACTGAGTGCTACCCAAGTGGGTGTCTTTTGTAAAACATGGTGTAAATAAGGCATGTGAAAATATACTTGCTTAGTAACATTATGAAACTTTTGGAACTTGTGCACTCTGCCCAAAAGAAGTGGTCGATTCTGTCAAATAAACCTGACCTACCCTACAAGCATTGACCAATTAATATTGATACCCGATGTATATTTATGTGGTTTTCCATCCCAACATCCCTCCTCTCCATGCCCCCTACAATGTTGCTCATCAAGGGACAGAGTGTGTATGTGGAAAAAGGGTCTAAGGGGGCGTGCCTACATATCATAAAATTACAGATGAGAAGCTTGCAACTACAGGACCTATTACACCTCAGTTTCCCCGGCGAGATCCTAATCTCACAAAAGCTTCAGACTCATTGTTTTTCAGATATCACTCAGAACACTGCAGTGGAATATATCCCTGTAGTTGGTAGACACGAACCTATAATTCTGTACATGCTGTAAAATCACAAATAAGAGGTAGCCGTGTGTGTTGGTCTTTAACCTTTTTCAACTATGAGTTAATAGGTGCAGGTATATGTTCTGGGTAAACTTTCCATGGATTCTAAAGTGTGATTTTGTTATTGTTTAGCTGTAGATTTATCAAGATTACTTGTATCTGCAATTCATTGTGTACAATATATTTTCATGTTATTAGCGTACTACTCTTGGTACATTGATTTACTTTTATGTGAGACGGTGTGATAAAGATGCACATTTACGTTGTTTTGGAAGCACTTTCTAAATTCAAAGCCACTGCCACAGTCTCGTTGGTTCTTTTAGCATATACTGAGCCACAGAAATTATCATTAGGCACCAATATTGGGAAAACATTTTGCAAAGTCAGGGGGCTGGCAATCACCCATATTTTCAGCTATGAGTAAATAACTCCAATTGATTTAATCATAAAAGAATAACAAGAAAACTGCATTGATTTCCAGGTCCTTAATGTGAACAGCAGTATATATTGACTAGACTTCAGCGTAGAAGGTTGTACCCATTTGTATGGCCCGTAGAAAAATCAATACATGATAATTATTTTAACAAAAAAAGATGACAAGGTGGATCCCATTCAAGAGCTAAATTATGCCGCACTATTGTTCGGTCTTGAGTGGAGTAATGTCCATGTTAATGCTCCGTGGTGTTCGTGACGATGAAAAGGGCAAAATCCATACTCTCCTTGCAAATGTTCTCACTTTAATTGAGACTGGGCTCTTCAGGATTTATTGCACACATAAATGCTCTATCAAATGATGGATTTCTTAAAGTAGTTCTACTTATATAATTCAATTCCTTGCTTCTTGCTATTTTGAAAAATTAAGTTTCCCTCAATAACGTTCGTGACAAAATAGCAAAGCACAACTAACTTTAAGACCGAACAAACAATACTAGGGCTGTCCTTAGGCTTATGTTGATGTCGCTTTGGAATTGCTAACAAATTAAATGAATGCATATTGCTCTCTGGATTTTTCTGCTTAAAAAAGTAATTAATTGCAGATGCATCCTCTCTTCGTTATAGACACAATGCACTGTCAATACATAACCAAGTGTCGGCCCCCGTGAGGACCAGGATTTGCAGCCCTTGCTCATCCCTCCACACATAGGACACTTGAACACAACACTGGTACTATGATGGAATCGATCGAGGGGGGGGGGTTGGGGGGTGGGGGCGGGGGGGGGGGGGGTGTGTGTGTGTGTGTGTGTGTGTGTGTGTGTGTGTGTGTGTGTGTGTGTGTGTGTGTGTGTGTGTGTGTGTGTGTGTGTGTGTGTGTGTGTGTGTGTGTGTGTGTGTGTGTGTGTGTGTGTGTGTGTGTGTGTGTGTGTGTGTGTGTGTGTGTGTGTGTGTGTGTGTGTGTGTGTGTGTGTGTGTGTGTGTGTGTGTGTGTGTGTGTGTGTGTGTGTGGCCACTCCGATGTATGGTCCTAGTACTTCTCATGAGGTTAGCCGCTTTCAATAACACATGCCTGTGGCTCAGTGGACTAATGCATCCACTGCAGTGGTCTATGTTTGTTTGACCTCTTGGTCACAGGTTCGAATCCAAGTAAGTTGATTGAATCCAGGCATGCTGACTCAGCCTTTAAGCCTTCTGAGGTCTATATAATGAGTACAATTGAGTTGGGTAACACTACACATCTCTTGTCTGTCAATGGGCCAAGCTACAGTGAACAAGTGTTCTACAAACACAGCTTCTATGTTATGTAGTACTAAACTCGGCACAAGCTGCTGCTCCACAAAGTTTCCCATCAACCAGCAGGAGAAGAACAACATGCATGTTCAGCACACAACAAGGAGAGTACTGCTAAACACATTAGAGTGCAATGGAGGGTGCACAATATTTAGAGTCACAAAGGCAAGGATTTTCAGACATAGTAGCTTCTTATGCATGGATGTGTAAACCATCACATAATTCTGCTCTCAGAGAGGCGACATTTTACTTGGGGGGGGCAGTTCTAAGGCACCCCTTATTGTCCTAACCCATAATACCCATTGAACAACCCGGCTGTCTACCTCCATTAGAATGCAAAAGTAGAATGCCCTGCAGTGAAATGGATTCTGTGGAATATGGTGGATACCAAGCATACAGAACACTTGGAAAGCATAAAGCAAAATTAAGGATTCACTTTTGATGGCACTTTTTCTCACATCTGAACATATAAGTGCCACAATGTTAGACCTTTCCACCACACATGCTGAACATAAATATATATACTTTGTTGTACTTCTCCTTACTTCTCAACCAACACTTGGATCTGCCAAGTGTAACTTAGGCTGTAGGTCACAGTGGCATGCTCATCGGTGAATGTTTGTGAATACCTATTCAAGTTGTTAACGTCTGGGTCTTTTGAAAACACTTACATTGCTATCTTGGCACTATCCTGGGAGTGCTCACCTGTGGAGATCTCCATATAACGCAAGAACACATTCTGTACACGTCGATGTAACACCAGGGAGACGTTTTATTATTATAGAGGTAGGATTCATCAATAGTGGCGGGAGTCAATGTTGTCTTTATTGTCTGAGAATACCACCGACGAGTTCGATTTTCAACAGTCTTCCCTGTGCTTTGATGTCCAGGTGCATCTTGTTCCAAAGTAGCAGGCCTTGGACTTTTGGAAGTTTGTAATGGAATAAGGTTTGTCGCATTTGCAGCCTTTTGGACAAGGAGATTTGGACAGTGCGTGTAGACTGGCCATGTGAGATGAGTTTTGTCAGATAGTACCGCCCTTTTTCCCAATAGTCTGTGTGTGTAAGGCACAGTGTTTTTAAATCGATCCAGTAGTCACTGCCACTGCTCCGACTTCAGAGCTAGTGAAGTGGGATCTTTATTCTGTATGCCAAACATGAGTCAAACCACTCTGTTCTGGGCCAATTGTAATTGTTGTATTTGGTCGTTTTGTAGGGCAAGGTATCTAGCACATAGCAGTCGTCGATCTTGCTTAAGTCTACACCCTGTGCTAACATCACCTCGTACTTTATTCACATATATGATACACATTTTTCAAGAGTTCATGAAGAGAAGTTTTGAACAGGGTTTTCATATGAGGGATAAAGAAGAAGGTTGAGGCAAAAGGACTCCCATATCTAGTCTCTTGGCAAGATGGGGGCAACTGAATGGAATGCGAGAGACTGATGTAGGTCCATATGTGATGATTTCTACTTATGTTTGTTGAAACAAATACAGTAGATGCAATCAGAGTTTGTTGGATGGCATCTGGTTTTGGACACATTTTATGCATTTCAAGGCATTGTTGTTCTCTGTAGAGTACTTGTAATTGAGATTTAAAACATCAGCTAGCAAACAAGGTCTAATTTTCTTCATATGAGAACCTTTATCTTGCTAAGCCACTTTTGGAAAGGGCTAAAAAGAAACTAGAAGCACCTCTCCACTCGTTCCATGGTATGCATTAGTATGATATTGCACTGCCCATATTTCATGCAGGTTCATGAACTCATGATGAAGTCAGGGGTAATCAATGGCATCTATAAGCCTCAAGCAATTATATACACAATGTACTACTGGACAATATCCCTATTAGAAAAGGTCGGAACAGTTGTCATTGAAAGGAATGGAGTACCAATGAATATAATGTGCATGTAGTTTGTGTGTAATTTGCTTGTATTTGAATACTTTTCTAGGATTCATTGATTATGCTTTCCTTGCGTGCGAAGCTGGATTGGTACAAAGTGTAACAAATATTTGAGCAAATATAATGTGTTTGATTAAACAAGGTCGACTTTGAATGCCTTTGCATTTAAAGATTGTGAAAATGTACGTTAAGACATTGAAAAAACAGGGTTGTAATTAAAGAAAATTACCCATTACAATGTTGCATGAAGAATATAACAAACGGTGCTCTCATATTTTAGTATTCTGCAAGGGAATGAGAGAATATGTTTTAGAATGTATCATGAATTGAGTTCAATTTGTTGATAGGCATACATTTTATTAATTATCAATACCAGTACAACATTACTCAAAGAGTGCATTTACCTTTTACATGTAACCTCAAATTGGTCCACTTACTTTGAACTCTGGTTAAACTTAAATTGTATGTTCATGCAAAACTGTCTTGAGACCAGACATACCAGAGTCAGCTTTCTTGAAAACAATCACCATTATCAATTCTTGTGCCTAAGCCATTAAAGAGATTCATTGACACATCAGTGTCTACCTAGGGCAATGGCGTGCATGTAAAATACAAGGAACATTAGGTAAATACCTCACACATTCGGGATTATCATGGTCCTATTATTTTACGTTTCGCTGGATGGCCACTCTGGAATGACACCAATGAATGCATGGCCATGCAGTAATGACAACTTCAAATAGAAAAGACCTTGAACATATCCTGAACCCTGACCTGGTAGAGCAATAAGTTCTCATGTAAAAATATGTGTCTGTTTCCTTAAAGAAGACTTTAAGAGGGTCTTTTGTTCATAACACAGTTTTTCTCTTGATACCAAGACCTGCAAACATGTAATTCTGTGCAGCATTAGAAACAATGGGTTTCATTACAAGTTTTATGGTGTGGGAAAACATGGTGGTAAATCCATTACCACCATTATTTTATGGAAGGTAATGGAATCATCACTGTTTTAACAGCACCGCCACACTATCAGTTTGCCTTAAAGTGAAACAGTGTGCCAGAATTTCTCCAGTGGAATTACCACTCATTGGGCCTCATTACAACCCAGGCGTTAAGGGGTTAACGGCGCCGTAAAAGGTGTTGGCGCCGTTAAACCCTTAACGCCTGATTACGAGGTCCCTTTGCGGGTTGCACTTTCACGCCTGCTTTTAGCAGGCGTTAAAAAACCAACCCGCAAAGGGACCTAGGCGCTAATTACGGCACCGTAATTTACGGTGCCGTAATTAGCACCTTCCCCATTCCCATTGAGCCCTATGGGCCAAAAATTGGAATGGGGAAGGGCCATGGCGGCATGGGGAATTACCGGCCCGCCAACCTCGGAATGGGGTGGTAATTCCCCCATTCCGCCATGGCGGAGTCGGTAAGTTACAGGCATGGACCATGGTTCTATTAGCACCATGGTCCAACGCCTGGGTTGTAATGAGGCCCATTGTAATTCCACTATCACCATCATTGAACCATGTGGGCTCCAAAAATGGGGATTAACACTGCTTTACTACCACTTGTAATCCCATGAAAATCACGAGGATTAAGTGATGGTAACTGTAAAACAAGTTGGTAGTATTTCAGCAAATGTACCATTGAATTACCACCAAACTCATAATGAGACCCAATGGGCCTCATTACGAATCTGCCGGTCTGGGAACTATGGTACCGGTAAGCTTGCCAGTACTGTAGTTTCTGGACCAGCTGCCTACGAGTTGTGCTCGTGGGTGCCTGTGTGCCCGCCATGTCAGACCTGACGGGCACCCAGGCACACGCAAGCACAATACGTTGGATGCACCGGCACCATTCACGGATGGTGCTGGTGCATCCGGCTTCCCCATTCCCATTGAGCCCTATGTGGCTCGAATGGGAATGGGGAAGAATTTTTTCCAGCGCCCTGGAATGGGCAATTAATGGGTCTGCCGGGGTTGTAATACCCCAGTAATTGCCCATTCCAGGGCGCCGGAAAAAAACGGCTCCAGTGGCAGCCATGCCTGTATTACAGGCACGGCTACCACCAGGGTCGTAATTAGGACCAATGTGTTTTGAAGCAACAAAGAATGAAATACATTATCAGCTATACTTTTTGAATCCCTTTGTTTGATTTAACAAAATGAATTCAGTGGAACAGCCCCAGTTACATGTGTATAAGAAGGATATATTAAAATATAGAAAATATTAATACATGTGTATGTTTTGGTAACTGTTATGCATGTCGGAACAGAAACATGAAGGATGCCCCCAAATTCAGAATGTTCTCATAATTCTAAATATGGTTTCTATTAATGACACAGGGCCATATGAGCAAATATAAGGCAAATACATATTTTAGTCCAATGCAGTCATAATTCATTACCGAAGGACTAACTCAAAGCATATCCTGCCAGATATGACATTTAAAAAAAACATTGGGCCAATCAAAGCCAAGAGGAGTTTCTTAGTGAATCTGAGTAAGTGATTTAAGTATGGATTATTTTCAATCTGAAATTGTCACTACAAATGAAGCTGCATAGGTGGAGTTTGCCCAGTATTTAAATTCAAAAACATTGGAAGAGAGGGGATCATTTTGGGGAGGCAGGAAGAGAAGAGAACCTGCCAGACAGGAGAAAAGTGGACTGGGTTTTATACAGAAGCAGCTGAAAGAAATTCTCCTCAAGAAAGCCATTTCCAGAGAGAACCAATTACAGAAGCTTACAGAAGCTTTTCAAAGAAAGAACCAGATTGCCTAGAGGGATTTGGAGCAGGTAGATAGAATTGTGAAATTTAGACATGTGTCAGACTTAGATAGAATTGTGAAGTTTGCCTGGCGTCAGACTTGGATAGAATTCTGAAAAATAACCGTGCATAACTTTAGATAGAACACTGAGGATTAACCATGCACCATAATCATATAGAATTATGGAATTTTGCCATGTGCCAGACCATGATAGAATTCTGAAGTTTAGCCATGAGTCACACCTAGATAGAATTGTGAAGTTTAACCATGTGTCACTTTAGATGGAACTGTGAAGATTGACCATGCATCACACTCAGAGCGAATTGTGAAGATTAGCCATGTGTCCAGCTAAAGTAGAATTGTGGAGATTAGCCATGTGTTGCACTTTGAGTGAATTATGAGGATTATGCATGCATAAAACTCAGATAGAACTATGAAGTTTAAAAATGTGTCACTCTTAGATAGAACTGTGAGAATTAACCATGCACCACACTCAGAGAGAATTGTGAAGTTTAACCAGGTGTCATACTTAGAGAGAATTATGAAGTTTAGCCATGCGCCAGACCTAGATAGAATTGTACAGCTTAGACACGTTTCTCATCCAGATATACCTGAAAAGATTAACCATGCATCACACTTAGATAAAGTTGTGAAGTTTAGCCATGCGTCACATTTATATAGAATTGAGAAGATTCCCGGGAGGGTAGCTCAGCGGCAACATGTTCGCCTTGGAAGCAAGACGACACAAAGCAACACAGGATCGTTCCCCGGGTCCGCGCTTAGAAACCTCTGGGTATTAAGGCATGTTATAAATATGCAAATAAGACACAAAAAAACAACCAATTACGAAACAAACAATTCCTGTAACAGTGCCTCGATGCCTGTGGGCTGTGTGAGTGCTTTAAACAATGCAAATAAAACTAAAACTAAAGATTAACCATGCATCACAACAGATAGGACTGTGTAGATTAGCCACATAGAAGCACTTAGCGAGTAGCCAAAGCACTAACCACCCTGGTTCTACTTCCTCAAATACACCACCCAAAAACTATACACTCCCGCTGGGCTAGCCAGCCATTATGCCAACACACACCCAACACAATCAACACCCATTTACAACAAACAAACCCGTACACTCAACCTTACCCATATGGATAGAACAAGCCAGTGTGCACAATCCTAAATACCAGTAATCTACATATAAAATACACAGACATACCCAACACAACAAACAGCCACACAGATAACATCCCAGGCATTGCACCATACCCGTACAGATACAACAAGCCGGTGCACTCAACCTATCCATCTGCAAGCCAACACACACAGATGCCATTTTCTCCTGGTTCTAGACCTATCCTATCACTCTTCCCTCAATAACCAACTCCATACTCTTTCTTGCAGAGCCACGTGTGTACCTGCACACTGCCCTTGGGTGTTATTGGTGCACAATATAAATCAACATAACATAACATAAGAGAAAACATAACATTAAAGGTGTATTTGTAGAGCGTATGTTCACTCCCTGAGGAGTATCTTAGCACTATTGACAGAAAATAGAATGCTCCCACAGATGGTTCAAGGGTTTTTTATTGAAGGATTCAGCAGAGCACTAGGGCAGTCCCTCCCTCTTGTCTAGAAACAGCATGTTCCACCTTTACACAGGTTTCCCGACTCCTGCATTAATATATACAAATTATTGACCCCTATTGTCTGATTTTTAAGCTAGCTGATTGGGATCACCTATAGGCAATTTCTTTCCCTATCTAGACTCCCTCAGGGACTTCCTAGATTAACCGTAAAATATCATTAAAATATCAGGCCGTTAGTAGTTACTAGGATCTTGTGATGTACCTTCAGACACTCTGCTCCAATTGGTTTCCTCCTCAAAAACTGATTTTCCTCTCTGTAAGTATTACTATCCTCTCTCTACTCCCCTATTCCTAACTCCACCCACCTTCTTTTTGCATTGTGTATTAGTTTAATCAAATTTTCCAACCAGCTAAACCCACATAAGGCCCTACGGGGAGCTTTGTAAAGGGAAAAAACGACGGGGAAGAGGAGAAAAAAACAAAAATCTAAAAACAGTGCGCAAGAGAAAATCAAATGGGTCAAGAGCCTTCCAAAGGAATATAAGAACACAGCTGCCCCTAGATATGAGACAACATTCCAAACGCCCAAGAAGAGAACAGGTGATGCCCCAAGACTACCCACCAATGAAGCTATCCAAACCAGCATCCTCTTGCCCGATAACAACCAGGGAGAAAGAGGAAAGTGACATCTCTGCAGAAACTTGTTTAAGTGATCTGATAGAGATAATGGATAGAGAAGAAGAAGATGAGGAGTGGAATAACATAAGCTGATCTGATTGGGATGAAATTGTAAGACAAGTAAATCAAATTACTCCAAAACTGCAAATGAGATTGAATGTGAAACACACGGATAAAGAAAAGCAGAGACAGTCAGCAAATAATGAACAACCATTTAAAATGAGTAGCTCTGGGAGAGATGAGAGTGGGCGAGCTCTATCAAAGAGGGGAAGATAAAAGAAAAGAAAGGAACTGCCTGAAAAGACCACATAATTCTTGTCAGAAAAAAAGGGAGCAAATAAGAATGAATCCCACACTCACAAGAAAGATCTAAACGTATGCCTAGAGAGAATATTATCAGGACCAAATGCTCCTATCGTGAATCGTAGAAATGTCATGAAGCTTATGCAATACATCCCAGCACTCAGACATGTATCAATGGAGGACATCAGGATGGTGAGTTTGTGGTGGAGAAAAAAATTGATTGAGGCTCTATCAGGCCATAGTGATAAACTCCTACCTCTGGGCTATGAATTGAGCGATCATCAGGAGATGGACAGATCAAGTTGGAAGAGGAAGTTAGAAAAAAGACTGATTGAGCCTTGCTTTAAGAATATTCCAGTGAGTAGAAAAGGAAAAACAGAAGATAGGGAAGCCTCAAAGGGAAAGCAATTGTACTTCTCTCAAAAAGACATTCCACCATTAAAATTTACCATTGAGAATTCAATTTAAAAAAAGAGGAGTGTATCTGATCCTCAAACCGAAAAACAACAAGAAGGAAAACAAATAAATTGGCTAGCTGGGGCTTTGGGGAAACCTAAAAACCAATAGACCGGTAGAGTCCAAGAAGAAAATAGACTTCTTATCGGTTCCTGGAACACAAGAGGTTTCAGTTTGTTATTTGATAATACATCCTACACGCAGGGTTGATATGATATTTTGTGTTTCCAGGAGACCGGGCTTAGGACAATTCCCTCATGCGAAGGCTATGAATCCCATTTAAATCCATCCTGCAAAGGCATTCTGAAGAGACCTTTTTCAGGCCTCTTAGCAATGATAAAGGTGGATACGGGGCTAGCAATAATCAGGCAAGCAAACCCAAACCCATACGTGCAAATTCTAAAACTAACTAGAGGGATTCATCCACTGGTAACCAAATACCTACTAATACATGTGTACAGGAGGGTCAACATGTCTCCAAAGGAGAACTTCATTAAATTAATAATGAGCTACGTAGATGAAGCCATGATTGAATGGGAAGACCTGCGTATTATTATATGTGCTGACCTGAAATTCCAACTGCTGAACAATGAAGGCTGACCACTAAAAGAACCGCAAATGGAGGAAAGAGCACAAAGTTGGATGTCAGAAACAACTGCTCTAGAACAGCTCATGCTAAATGCACAAACAGAAGATGATATACCAGGCTCCTGTACATGTAGAAAAGGACTTCAGAGATAATTCTTGGATTATTGTTTTGTTTAAGAAAAAGATTGAAACAGTGAAAAGATTTGAAATACTGAAGCAATCCCTAAGTGATCATGACCTCTACGCCCTTTCCCTGCGTGAAACGGGGACTATGCAACCTCTGAAGAAAATGACCCAAGTGGAAGTAACCTGGGGAAAAATATGCTAAGGATAAAACAGAATGAGGTCGTGAAAATTGCCAGGCGATATCAGTGTTCCATAGCAGAGAGTCAAAGTAATGTGGAATATATATGGATTCTGAAAGACTTCAGAGACGCGAGTAATAAAGGAGGCAAAACAGATATACTTCCAAAACACGCCTATGAACACATTAGTAAGGGCAAGAACAGATCTGAGAGCAGACGTTAGAAGGTTACAGCAGGAAAGTAGCCCTTGGATGAATGAGAAGATAAGAACCCCGAAAACAAAAATATCAAAATTGGATACAGGCATCCAGGGCAATATGAATGCAAAAGGATGCTGAACATTTTTTGAAAGTTGTCTGCTCGAAAAACACTCGAAACGTTTAGGAGCTCCTGAATAATGGGGGTTATTTTAGACCTGCCCATATGATGGGACAAGTAACTGAAGAAAGATGGATATCCCATTACTACACATTGTTTGCTAAAAGAAGGGATACAAATAAAATAGGAGACTGGAGGGGTGTAAAGAACTGGTCCTTTGAATTTGCCGACAAAGAGGCAAGGGTCACGATAAGTAAACTTAGTTCATCTATGGCAACAGGCAACAGGCCCATACAGCCTCTCAAATCATGTTGTAAAGGAGAACATAGGAGTGGGGGGGGGATTGGTAGTATCCCTATTTATGCAGGTAATGCAGACAAAGCAAGTGCCATCAACGTGGTGAAAAGCCATTGTAGTCCCCATTTTCAAGAAGGGAGATCGAGGAGATCTGAAAACTATCACACGATTGCCCTTCTGGATTCCTTGGGAAAATAATCTGCATCCATCTTATTGCATGGGCAATAAAATCAGGTAGATTAGACCCTAGACAAACAGGGTTTGTCAAGGGGGTAGGGACTTCGCTGAATCTATTCATCATTAACATCCTAAATCAGAGGGTACTGGAGTCAAAGACCTGTGTTTATATGGCCTTCATTGACCTAGAACAGACTTGTGATGTGGTAAATAAGCAACACCTATGGTCTAAGTTGATGAAATTTAGCTGCCTGGTAGATCTAATAGAGGTCATAAATGCCCTATACACTAATACCTCAATTCAAGTAAGACTTTCTGCAAAAGGGCAGCTATCAAGGAAAATCTATACATACTGTGGACTGAAGCACGGATGCACATTGGCACCCTTACTCTTTAGTATGTACATGTCAGACCGTGGTGAATCGCAAAAAGCTACCCAAGACTTTCCACCCAAGATGAACCGTGGTTCCCTGGATACTGTACGCCAACGACCTGGTCTTTGTAGACCAAACCCCCATTGGGATGCAGAGAAGGATTAAGGCATTTAACACGTATCTTAAAGAAAATGGTATGAGGATTAATGTGGGGAAATCCTGGCCATGTCATCAGCGTACATAAAATTGAAGGAGAGGTTTGTATGGCGATTGGAGGAACGAGAGATGGAGGTCGTAGATGCTATGATGTATCTGGGCATAGTCATAAACAAGAATATAGATGACAAGGGCCAGTACATGTCATTGAGAGAGAAGGTGAAAAATCTTACAATACAGGGTGCAGCACTACATAGAAGATTTGGTAGCAATTCACTGATCCCCCTCATTACATTTTATAGACAGAAAGTGATTCAGATTTTGACCTATGGTGCTGAAACGCTCCTAAATTTATCTTGGAAATTGTGGGAAATATTGGAGGGTTCTTTTTGGCTGAGGATTTTGAAACTGCCGAATTCCCTTCGTATGACCACTATAAGATACAAACTGAGATTGCAATCACTGACCACTGTAGTGTTGTGGAAAACAAAAACACTATATAGGAAATGTACGATGGTGGATATCTTGGTGCCTTTCTCAAACCTTAAAATGCAAGAGGGAGAGCAAAAGAGGAGCCTCATAAGGTGGAAGCTCAAAGTAGAGGACCTTTTGGCAAGCATGAATATTGAAATGGAGGAATACAATTCCAATCCAACCAAAGTGGACCTGTAGGCCTTTTAAGTGAGGTAACGATTTATCGGATGGATGGGGATGCAGAATTTACTCTTACACCAATAATAAGACTGACTCAGGAAGTTGGCAAAACATAGCTGTTTTATCTGCAATTATCTAAAACTGGGAGTACAATAGACATCAACGGACGTCTCACAGTATTCCTCTCAATGTGTTACACGAACAAGCACAATTATAAAGTAAAAACTTATCATCATTGATGTCACACTATGTGGCAAAATAAGTTGGATTGTGGTTGATCTACGGGGAAAATCTAGGTATAATTTCTATGGGGAATAGGATTGTGATTGGGTCTCTACATTCAGGTGGACAACTATGCCCACCCCTAGTGCAAGTCCTCCTCAGTGTCATAGAATACACAATGTTTCATTGGCTTTCAATCTATAGGGCTCTTTGCTATGTGACCCTCTATAATTAGTTGGTATGCTTGTACCCTTCTGGAATATTTCACTAGCTAGCAGCATGCAAGCTGATACCCAGGTGCTTGTGGGTGGAAATGGCAATGCCTTCCCACCCAATTAGCCCATCATCCATCATCAACCATGCTGTCTGACATTCAAATGGTCTTTGAACTCAGCCTTGCAAAGTATCACTTCACCTGAGAATAAAGTGTGCGCACAGTCTTAACTTCTGTCTCGATGTAGCTTGCCCAAAGTCTATTTTAGTTTACACCATGTGACAGGAGAACATGTTTTAACTCCTTCTTCGCATTTAATGCTATTAAATCAATAAAACATAGCACTCATAGTGTTTTTCCATTGAACCTCAACAGGAGCACACCTCGCTTTTCACGTTCATTGTATCTTCTCGAATGGATAACCAATTTCTTGGCTGCCCCAACCCTTGACACTGGGCCACACAAGCCTTCTCAAATCTTCCTTCATCGTCAGCCATCTTTCTCTACTGCGCCACACTTTTAGCCCTTTCTGCTAATGGGTTTTAGTTTGCTAAAATACGACGTGGAACATCCAGATTCTATAAACATATATGTAATGGCGGCACCGCCTGCAGTCTATTCACTATGTTCAGGCAGCCTCCATGGTTACTTATTCTACTTTCGTTACAGCATCTGTACAGTTATAAAGAGATTTGCATTTTTCTTCAGTGCTCTTCACATGTTCAATCTTCATTCCAGCACATGAAATGTTACTTGACTCTTTACTTCGTCATCAGATTCTATAAGGTTTGTATACAATCTTCCTTGGCATCTCTTCTTGGTAAGTCAACCCTGCTTCATGTGACATCACCAGTCTCTTTCTTTCACCATCTCACATTTCCCGAGGGTACATCATATAAGACTTTCTCAATGGATACCTTGTCTCAAGGACTCTTGGTGGTATAGGGACCATTATTGGCATTTTGCATGTCGCAATTTCCAGCTTCCAACATATAGGAAGAATGGGGGTGGTACTTCTAGTAGAGGCATTTGGCTACTCCTCTACTCTCCCTCCTCTGGTTGATTCACCGACCACTCTCCCATCAATCTTCACATCTAGACGTCCTCGTCTGAAAAAGTGCTTCTTTGGAGTCCATGTCTGCATTACTCTTTTCAGAGATCCTGCTGATTTAACATGTTCATCAACACTCCATGTCACCAGTTCATGTGGCTACATTGTCCATTCCGACTGCAGTAGATCCATCTTTCCAGATACTTCTTGTGGTTCATTGATCCAGGAACTTTGTTCCCTCAGGTGCTAGAATACTTGCATCTATATATTTACTGATTTCCTCATCTTTCAGGTCTTTGGGTCCAGACCCAGACTCGACAACGATCATGATCTTCATTCTGAATGCCTTCTTTGCTTCTTTGCTGTCTTCTTGCACTGTGTGATTATTATTCTGATCACACAGAATCCAGACATGATCATCACCAATAGTGCTCCAAGGAACTTGGAGATATTCACCATCCATTGTGGAACCCATGAGAAGATTGATGCAAACCAGCTGTCATCTGCAATATCTTGTGTTTCTTCATCCATCTTGATGTGCAAGTTCATCAGCATCATTACGGCCTCTGTCTGGGTCCCATTCGCAACATGATTTTCCAATTTGGCACAAACACCTTCATCCATAGCTGTAATCATGTCCAAGACATATCTATTCTGCAGGTTCATCTGTCTTTGGACGCTTTGGAATCACTAATGCTGGAACATGAACTATCAGTATAGACACAGCCCTCCCCAGTCCCAAGGCAACTTCATATACGCTGTGGATCCACAGGCCCAGTAGTGATCCATTATCACTATTGTTCCATCCTTCATTCCTGGTACATCGAAAATTCGGCCACATTGCTGATTCATTCAAACTTTTCTTGTGCCATTGTTTCTGAAACCATGGTTCCATTTGCTAGAGGTACTACCTGCAAAGGCCCTCCTTTATCATCAACACATGTCAGCAACTTTGCAATGTTCGGCCAATGATGTTTGCATGTATTCTCTGCATGCCACACAATAACTTCAGGTCATCCGATTAGTGCTGGTGCTTTATACACAATTAGGCCTTCCATCCATCCTTTTGAAGTAAGTACTGTTCCCTTGACTTGCAGCTGACTTCTCTCCTTGCATCTTTCCTTGACAATTGAGCTTTTTGTTTATTTCCCATCTGATTCCTGCTCCATTCATTCCAGGCTGTTCATATCTTATTACATGAATTCTGGTGTGGGGTTTCTCTCTTGTCTGCAGGTCTTGCACATAATCATCTTCTTTTGGAGCTGTCTTCTCGGTCACCCATACCAAGGATGCTGTTCGACCCTGGAACTCACCTCTCGTATGACAGAGTGCAAGGTGCATCGGGCAGTGAGATTTCTGGACTGCTACTTCTATGGCTATGAAAATCTTAGAATTCCCCATAGCATACTGTATGAAGGCACAAACATGGCAACTCTCTTTGGATGTTTTCTCTCACACCTTTTTCATGTGCTGATACCACATATTATTACTCAAGTGCACTGTACTGTGTAAATAATGATTTAACTCATGATTGTCTTCCCTTGTGCTTCTCCCGTGTCTCGCTCTTGCAAGAAGGGTGCGTGCATAATGCTCATTAAGTACATCAATAAGGCTTCTTACTTGTCATAGAAATGGGTGGCCTCACACGCGCCACTGGTGTAAGGATGATCAAAAATGATCAAAAATGGCCTTGGCCTTTCAATAATAGACAATTCTGTGAGAGTCACTTTAGTTGGGAGAATCAAAGGGATGTCTACCTTGCTTGGACCAATGAAGTAAACAGTATGGATCGACAAAATCAGGAAAGCAATAATACATCCTGAGCATGCATATATTATGCGCCAATACATTAATCCCCACCATTTACGATTCTCCACACATCAGTGAGTTTGCTCACTTTCCCGAAACTGTGTCATTCTCGACAGTCCTCATTATGCCTGCGTACTGCTTTAAGGAAGGAAAACATCTTATTAATCAGGCAACTCTTTTAAATTGTTAGGTAACTGTAGGATCCGTTCCACTATCACCATAAGCAGCCTCCTAATTACAAGGCCATTTTTACGATCTTGGAGAAAAACACGTATATTAGTACTACACCCAACAAGAGCAGGATACGCTTGAAGTATGTAAACAAAAACAGCGATAAGTATTCTATGGGCATCTACATCTGTTAGAGCCATTGAATTAACCAAACACCAACTCAGTGAGTCATCGAATTCGAACTCCAGTTTTGGCACATTTAGTATGTCAACACTTTCTAAAATCCGATTCAAAGATTCCTGTGACTCAAGGACTTGGTTTGCACTTCTGCTAATATCTACAAAGAGTGTCTAGGGTGAGCCACAATCCAAATGCACACTTGCATTTATTTAATCAGCAACCTTAGGTTCCTTCTTCCTCATCATCAATCGTGTCTGCACATGCTGAACTTCTTCTTCTTCCCTTGCTTCTGAATTGATGGTTGATGGTTGGGGGTGTGTCAGTCTCAACAGCGTATGGCTTTGCATTGCATAGATGGATCCAGGCATGTCTCTCTTTGACTTTTACTGCTGAGGGAGTAATATTCTCTACAATAAAGAGAGCACTAAAGCGTGGCTCGTGCCACTTCCGGGTGAAATTGCGCACTAGGACTGAATCTCCAACAAAGAGTCTAGGTACAGGAAGTAGTTCTTGAAGTCTGGTTGCCGAATGATCTTCATCTGTGCCCTGAGACCGTCCTCCCCTTACGCTTGAGTTGATCTGGAATGACAGAGATACTAGAGGTAATTCATGTCAAATAAGCACATAACTCATTTCCTAACATTTCTGCAGTCTTCTGGGCATCACTTCTGCTCCTCGCTGGAGGAGACAAAGGCATTCTCATTCGCCTCCTGTCACTTGCTTGTGGGGTGTCAGGTGGTGGTCCGACACAGGCTTATTCCTTAATGCATATAGTGCAAGGGGCATGCAATACAGCCATCCCTTCTTCATGTCAATTTAAATTTTGTAATTCTCTCTTTATGGAGACTGTTGAGTCTCTCACATAGTCTGTTCACTTGCGGGTGATAAGTGGAAGAAAACTTGTGTTTTATACTAAGCAATAGCCTAATCTGTTTTTGAAATAATTCATTAAGAAAATGGGGACCATTGTCGGATCTCAGCACCTCATATACTCCCCATCTGGGAAAGACTTATCAGACTAAAAACGTAACTGCGCAAATGGCATCAGGGTGTGTACAAGGACCTGCTTCAATCCAACTTGAAAGGGGACAAAACACCACTATCATATACCTATATCCACTACATAACTGCAGCATATCAACATAATCGATATGTATGTGCTGAAAAGGACCATTTGGTCAAGGAATCACTCCTCTGATTGTTTGCCGTGTATGCCCAGCGGTATACCTTTGACATATGATGCAATTTACTATATAAAATGCAATGTGTTCTAACATGTTCGGACAAACCAGTCCTCCGCAATAGCTGCTGTGCGGCTTTCCCTATTTACATGCGCAGGGTAGTGCAGCTGTTCAAGCGCTACCCTTAACAATGCTATTGGCATCACTGGCTTTCCAGTGCTGTCCTGTCACCATAATGCTTCAGAGGGGGATAAGGAAAAGCCCCTCTGTTTCCACAATTCCTGCTCTTCCTGTGGCACACTGCTTTGAACTTCCATCAACTGTTCTCGATAAATGATTAAACCCTTTGTTTACTGTCATAATCATGACTGTTTTTTCCTTTACATCTGGAGTATCAAAACTTGAAATATCTGGCGAATAGGCAACCCTTTTGGCCTCTCAGTCTGCAGCTTCGTTCAAATGAGAGATAACATCAGTTTGCTTAGTATGTGTTGCACAGTTAATTACGATGGCTACTGGGAGTTGTAGTGCCTTAATAAGCCTGTCCAATAATGCTGCGTTTTGCAGTGGAGTGCCATACGCTCTGAGGTAGCCCCTCCTTTTCTAACGTGCTAGCCCTGCGTGCACGGTTGATGTCACATAGGTGGAGTCACTGCACATTGTTACTTTCTGCCCTGCAGGTTTCTCGAGCGCAACAATAAGTGCCACCAATTCTGCTGATTGCGCTGAAAAGTGAGATGATAGTATTGCACTTCCTACCATTTCAAATTCACCATTGGCTCTGTGTCTTACCACAGCTGAACCTGAATGCCTTTCCCCACTCATTTGATCGATTTTCAAAGGACCATCAATAAAGAGAATCTCCCCCCGCTAACCCATTTTCCTTTACGAGTGGGAAGTCAATACAGAACTGCTCATATTTAGTGCAATCATTCACATGGTCACCCTCTACCACAGATTCAGCTACAAACGTGGCAGGGTTCACTATTTTACACATTACTATTTTGATTGTTGGATTCAATATAACACCTCATATGCAGAAGCTTTCTGAGATGTCAATGTACCCTTAGGTTTCTCCAAAACGGCAAACAAAGCATGCTCAACAAACAATGTTATAGAACACCCCATCACAATACTGGTAGACCTCTCGATTGAGAACGCGGCTGCTGGCAGAAATTGTTGGCAAGGAAAGTGTCCTCTCATAACTGGATCCAGAATCACACTATAATATGCCAGAGGTTTATACCCTAACATAGTCCTTTGTGTAAGCACTGCTGTCATGACTGTTTCATTTGTGTGCGAAAACAAAAAGAATTCCTCATCATAGTTGGGAATTCCTAAAACTGGAGCTGTACAAATTTCTTTCTTCGACTCTTCCAATCCTCCTTCCATTTCCTCAGTCCAATCTATTTTTTTCCGTATTCACGTGTGCTTTCTTTAGAGCCTGCAAAAGAGGTCTTTTGTATGAACTATAATAAAATACCCATGTTCTAACATAGTTACATAATCCCAAATACTGTTGCATGTGTTTTACCGTGTGCGGTATTGCTGTTTTCATAATCACCTCAGCTCTTTCAGGTGTGACCCTTGTTCCCTCATGTGGGATCAACTGGCCTATATACAACACTTCTTCTTGACAATATTGCAACTTCTCTTTGCCTACTATATATCCCTTATCTGCTAGGATAGTCATTAACTGAATCGAGTCTTGTCTACACTCATCTTCTGTTGTGTTACAAACCAAAATATCATCTACATTCTATATCACAACATTTTCAAATCAATATTGACTCACAGTACCCTTGGGGTAAACAAGTGCTTTTCAGTTTGGTTTGGCGAAATGTAAATGACATAAGGTCTTGGGAGACCTTATAACAACGGGATTGAGAAAAACACATTTTTCAAGTCAATCACTGCAAAATATCGTGCTTCTGCTGGGATACTACATAGTTTTGTCGCAGATTCGGAACTAGAGGAAACTATGCATCCACAATCTGGGTAATAGGTCTCATATCTTGAATACATCTCCATGACCCTCCCTTTGATTTTTTCATGATACACTGCGATATTACATGGTGACTCTGACGTCACTAGAATCTCTCATCTGCCTCTCAAGACATGGGGTACTGTCTTGCTTGAGGTAGAATTGTTCCTGGCTTCAGCTGAAACTTAAGCCCCCCCCTTCAATAGGCCTATGTCATAGGGGCCTGTACTCCACAAAGAGATTGCCACTTTTTCCAAATCTTCATTAAAAAAAAGCTGTCGTACTATCACCATTCAAAGTGGGATCTCGCTTTTCTCTATTCTGATCCGGTATGGCTGCTCTAGATCAGACCATCTTACTTCCTTGTCTGTCTGCAGACATTGCTCAAAGCCACATGCACCTCCTCCCTCTTCCCCATGGGAGGTTTCCCTCTCTTTGTCTGATATATCTAGTCCCCAACTAGTATGGCTCTCTACTCTTTCACCTTCATCTAAAGTCAGCCTGTCTAAGGACAAGGCTCTAAGCTCGAGACTAAATGGGTGTCTTTCTTCGCTTCATGATTGGAAGGCCAGGGACTGTTCTCCCTTCCCTCTGCTTCCCAATTTGCAGCTTTCTCTTAAGTCTTGACAGGCTTTATCGATCCTCTCCCCGATACTCCCTATCTCAAAGGTCTCCTTTACAGCTAACCTAGATGATCCTGACATTGCTCCCTGTGATGGGAGGAACTCCTCTATATTGCCCCATGGCATTACTGGACTCCATTATTATGGGTTCTATTATTCTTTATGAATGTAATCAATATCGCGTTCCCTTTGTCTGCTTTTTCACTCCATTTCTTCATCTAATTCTCTTTGGTTTCTCACTTCCCATCTAACTCTTTCCTCTTCTTGTTTTTCCCTTCTCTTCTTTAAATCGTTCTGCGCTCTTCTTCTTCCCTTCGTCTTTGTATTCTTTTATCCTTTAATTTCTGTGCTTCCTCCACTTCTTTTTTCTTTATGTGCATATCTCATTCTTCGATTACCTCTCTGTCTGTCATCATATTTTCTTTGCTCTTTTGCCTTTTGTTCCTTTGATTGCTGTTCTTCCTGATACATCTGTTTCCACCTCTGCCTACTCTTTCTCTTATGTTAATCCTCTTTCAATCATTTTTCTTTTTCCTTGTCTTTTATATCATGCTCATCTTGATCTTCCCTTTGCCTGACTTCCTCGATGCTTTTTCCATCAAGTTTGAGCAATATCTGTCCTCCCATGCATTTGTTATGCACAAGCATTACCTCGTCAGCTTTATATGTTTCTTCTTTCTATCTCTTAATCTCTCATTCTATATCTATGGTTACATTTGATTGTTTGATTTTCTCCTCCTTGTACTGTAAGATCTTAAAGATCTCCTCCTTTCTTCTAGTCTCTTCTGGACTATCATCACTGCTATAGCAGGTGGTTCCAGTGGAGTAACACAAAATGTGGGAGCCCCCTTGAGCCATGCTGAGGGGGTCCCCCCAACTCAGCAACAAATCATGGGTCTTGCCACACTCTGGGCCGGCCTAGTTTATCACGCTTCCACAAATACACACAAACGGGCTCCTGAAGGGTTATGCCGCACACTGTACTAGGAGAAAGCTATAAATATGTGTTTTAATGCAATGTACAGCCCACCTTCTGAGGACAATTGGCTAAAAGCCAGAATGTTTGCAATTGTTTTGTAGGGTCAAACCAGTCCAATACATGCACGTCACTAAAACAACCTTAAACAATCCTGGGTGCTCCCTCTCCTAAAAAAACCATCCCTAGACCCAACCATACCAACTAACTATAGACCCATCACCACTGTCCCTTTTCTGTTAAAAATCCTGGACAGAGTCGCCTACATCCAGATTCAGGAGTACCTGGAATCTAACCAACTGCTAGGTATACGTCAATCTGGCTTCAGATCTCAACACGGAAATGAAACCGCTTTGGTTGACCTCAAAAGCCAGATTGATGAAATTAAAGACAAAGGCAATGCGGCCATCCTACTTCTCTTAGACCTCTCAGTGGCCTTCAATTTAGTCGACCACGAAATCCTATGCAACCACCTATCGATCACAGCCCACTTCTCCTTCTCTGCCTCCGCATGGATACAATCCTTCCTGGTGAATAGAACCATGCAAGTCTTCTCCACAACAGCTGCTGCTGACCCGATCCCCATCACCTGTGGAGTCCCACAAGGCTCCTGGGTCTCCCCCACCTTGTATAATATATTTACGAAGCCTCTATTCGACATACTGGACCGTCTGGGTGTCACCTACACCAACTATGCAGATGACACCCAGATTCTCCTCACCATCTCAGGCAACTACAATGAGGATGTCACCCGGATCAACCAAATCTTCTCCATCATTCAGGCATGGATGGCCACCCACGGCCTCTGCCTGAATGATGAGAAGACAGAGGTTCTGCTGGTCGGCTCTCCTAACAACCTGTCTAAACTTAGTCCCAGCTACAAGAACATCATCATAGACGGTAACACCATCCCTATCGCTAAACGTGTGAAAACCTTAGGTTTCCACCTTGATGCCAACACCAACCTCTCCAAACAAATTAACTCAACCGCCTCGGCCACTGCCTATACAGATACGCTAATCAGGGCTAGCAGACCCTTCCTATCCCCCAACAGCTGCCTCACTCTGGCCAGAGCACTCATTCAATCCAAACTAGACTATTGCAACAGCCTGTACCGAGGAGCCAACCAATCCGTAACTAATAAACTCCAGGTTCTCCAGAACAATGCTCTATGCACTCAACATCCCAAGGCGAGAGCACATCTCCACAACCAGGAAAGCGTGCAAATGGCTCTCCATACAGCAAAAAATGGACCTCAAAACTATCTGCCTCACTTACAAGGCCTTAAACAACCTAGCCCCACAGTACCTCTACAACAAATTCACTCTAAAATCCACACCCAGAATCACTAGATCATCCAACTCCTTATGCCTGCTAGTGCCCAGATTTGCCTTAAAAAGAGCAGGAGGCACTAGCTTCACTGTGCTAGCCCCCCAACTTTGGAACACCATACCACTCAAAATTAAAACCACTGGGTCCTTCCCAATCTTTAGGAAACTTGTTATTGGCTGGTTATTGAACAAAGAGTAGCATTTACCCGCATCTCTAATATCTAACAGCCGAAACCATACCTGTATTATATGAATATTGTTGTACTATGTACATTTCTTTTGTAAATTGATGTACTTTGTAAATGTAAATGCATATCTTATGCCTGTAACCGTGTCCTTAAGCGCCCTTCTACCCACGGGTCCGGAGCGCTCTACAAATAAATTAAACAAACAAACAAACAAAGAAACTAACAGTGCACAGGAACATTAATGCTTTGCTATTAAAAATGCCACGCCACATTGAAAACATGTCCCACTGGCTGCACAATGTAGACCAGCATAGACATGTAATAACATTAGAGTAAAGCATGCCAGGCCACATTTAGACATACCTAGAATGGTTGCACCAAAATGCCTTTCGAAGCAATAACACTCATCAAGAAGAGAGCACACCTTCAAGCCCGGCTCTCTGCAGCCTCTACCAACACGGCCAAAATCTTTAAAATCTGAGAGGAACTGGTCAATCCTGTTGCGGTCTCTACCTCTCCTGTTCCCTGCCAGGCCCACGTATTGGCTCTGGCCTCTCACTTCTCTGCTAAAACTCAGGACATCTTGTCCTCTATCTCCTCCTCCTCTCCCTCTTCCTCTCTCGGCCCCCCTTTAGACATCTCTACCTCTCCTCCTCCTTTCTCCTCTTTCCCTCTGACAACACCTGATAAGGTTTCTAGACAAGTCCGATCTATGAAAGTGTCATCCAAACAGGTGCTCCCCTGCTCCTCCAGAACCAGCAAGGAACATATTGACACCCTCGCTCCAGCCTTTGCCAATTGTAATCACTCTTTCGCCACTGGAAGGTTCCCGTCTCCCCTTAAGCACTCCCTTGTGCACCCACTCCTAAAGAAGCCATCTGCCGATCCTACCTACCCGGCAAACTATTGTGCAACCTCCATCAACCCTTTCCTGGGCAAACCCTTGGAAAAGCTGGCCATCTCCCAGTTTACTCTCCACACTGAATCTGTTGGTTTTCTCTCATGACCATCAGTCTGGCTTCGGAGCTGCCAGAGGCACAGAAATTGCTCTGCTGAACACCCATGAAGGTCTGCCCTCTAACCTTGATTCCAGCATTACTTCTGTACTAATCCTCCTTGATCTTTCCTCTACTTTCGACACAGTCAACCACGCCATCCTGATCAATCAACTATGAGAGAAACTGGGCATCACAGATCAGGCCCTGGAGTGGCTGACCTCCTTCCTCTTGGACTGCCCCTCCCAGGTCCAACTTGGTCCCTTCCTCTCTGCCACCTCTCTCTCTACCTGTGGCGTTCCCCAGGGCAATATCCTCTCACCTTGGTTTTTCAACCTCTACTTGGCCCCTTTGACCCACCTGATCTCTACCTTCTCCTCTAAGTTTCAGTGTTATTTGGATGACACTCCAGGCTCCTCTCCTCTCTCGCTCATTCCTTACTGCCTATCTGTGATTCAGGATTGGTGCGCCTCCGACAAACTCCACCTTAATGCCCGTAAGCAGAGATCGTTCTCATTGGTAACGCTGCCCCTGCATTCCCTCTCTCACTCTGGCCACCCCCTTAGCCCCTCTTCCTTCGCCTTTCTGCAAGGCAAAAAACTGTGGTGTCATCTTCGACTCCACTCTCTTTCTCTCCTCACATCTCGGATGTCGCCAAGAAGTCACACTTCCAGCTGCTCATCCTCAAAGGGACTCTTCCATTTCTTACTTTACCCCAGATGCTCAATGTCTCCAGTGCCCTGTTTCTCTCTAGGCTGGACTACTGCAACAACCTCTTTCTCAATATGCCTTCCTCTACTCTCTGCCCTCTGCAATTAATCCAGAACAGGACTGCAAGACTTATCCTTGGCTTCAAGCCTCATACACAAGTATGTGCCTCATACACAAGTACTGCCTCATACACAAGTACAGGGACGAGGAAGAATACGGCTAGGAGTAGTTACAATTAGCAATAATTAATCAAGGCATTAAACACAAGTAGTTGCGTAACACAATTGAGTTGACTGGGCTTCAGCACTACCCCCTGAAATCTTTGATTATGTTGACTCAACCTGGCTGACCTTCAGAGCAGTTGCCGGACAGAACAGGACACAGATGTTAAACGGCACCTGAGGTTCGCTGTTAACAAGGGCCCAGCGATTACTAATGTAAAGCATTTCACTGTTAGTACCTGCATTCAAATACCACATTTTTTAGACAATTTAAGTCGTGTTGTGGGTTTAGTACTTGCATGCCAGGGGAGTGAGTGGAAGGGTATAGAGGGAATAGGGGACCACTTATTCTCACAGCCGTCCATAAGTGGGTGCTTTCAGACTTAAAGGAGAGAGTTAAATGCTTGTAACAATGAGGCTGCACTAGAATAGTCTCATTAAAATGTGTAAAGAAGTTAGATGCCCCCACACAAATATATTTGCCCCTCCCCCAACATTTGAAGGATTAGCCCCCCGAAATGTAGGTTTTGTTGCACCCCTGAAAACCACACACACCAAGCCACCCATAGATTATTGTGGCCCCTTTTCACCATACACTCACACAGGTAGCCACCTACACATTTAAGTGTACACCCTTTCAAAATATACATGCACACGTAATGGGATTGAGGGAGCCCTATTACTTCAAAAAGAAATTGTTTCTTTTTGAAGTCAATCTGACTTCATAAAGAAATTATTTCCATTAAGGAATGAACCATAACGGAAATAATTTCTTTTTGAGGGCAGAGTGACATCAAAAATAACCTATTTTTTTTTAAGTCATAGAACTCCCCCCACCCCATGACATGCAAGCCTTCCATGTCATAGGGTGGGGGGAGCCCTCTGACTTGTGGCACCCTGAACCGCAGGGCTGCAAGGGCCCCGGTTACGCCACTGGGTGGTTCATATATTGGGTTGCTATACCCTGTCGCTGCATTTAGTTCCTTTAATGGATACAATCCTACATCTTTTGTATGATTGCTGTTTACTTCTGATGAGGTAAGGGGAGCAGAAGGCTCAACACCTTCCTCCCTACACTGATTAAGCATCCAATCATCAGGAGGCGGATCCTCATGCTTCTCCTGATGCATCTTCCATGGCTCTAAAATAGCTAACCTTTTCTCCAATGTCTTCCCTGTTTACACAGCGTGCAAGTATGTGGTAATTTGTTGCAATATCACTTTTGAGAGTGATTCCCCTTGTGGCCATGGCATGAACATTTTGTCTGATGTGCCCTTTACCGATTCTGCACTATACTGTTTGAGCTTAGGCACGTGTTTTGGCAGAGTCTTGCACAGGTGCATCAGTGGAGTAATAGCTCCCATGATGACAAGTCTCAATTGACTGTCAATATTTCAAACAATGAGATTGTCCCCTTCCCATAGAATGCTTTAGTGGTGCCCCTCTTCTATTTAGGAGATGCACAAACGTATTCCTTCCTTGTCCTTGCGTTGAACGTCAAACAATTGAGGACAAGGCAACTAAAGTCATTTAGCCTGAGTCTATAAATTCAAACAACTTCAGCCAAAGATATACTTATATGTTTTTTTATATATACATAAAATGATAAAGCAGAACCAATCAGACAAAAACAATGTGTGGTACAACAACACTTATTCGCAGTGGTGCGTATATGAAATATAAACAAAATATCACATTCATCTTCTAATGCTCGAGGGCCTAGTCTGAAAGAAAAAAGAAAAAATATATGTACAGCCCTAATTATTTCCAATGACGTATTTACAGTGACATATACAAAAGTGGAAAAATGAAATAAAGTAAAATAAACAATCCACAATCTTTTTGTGGAGAGATCGCTGAGATCAAGGTTGTCCAACATACGGCCCGCGGGCCACAATGCGGCCCTCCAAGCCATTTCATGTGGCCTGCGAGGCTGTACAGAAAACATTGAACTAATAAAGAAATAAACCGGGCCGTGGCAGAGGACTGTTACTGCCTCTGGTGCCCCCTAAAAGGGGGGGGGGGGGGGGCACGAGAGGCAGTAACATGCCACGGTCCGGTTTATTTATTTATTTGCCCAATGTTTGTCGGGTCCGTGGACCCGATTAATTTATTTATTTCTGCAATGGTGGTCGAACCAACATTGCAAAAATAAATAAATTAATCGGGTCCACGGACCCGGCAAACATTGAACAAATGGATAAATAAACCGACCCGTGGCGGAGGACTGTTACTGCCTCTGCCACGGCTCAGTTTATTTATTTATTTGTTCAATGTTTGTTGGGTCTGTGGACCCGATTAATTTATTTATTTCTGCGACCAACATTGCAGAAATAAATAAATTAATCGGGTCCACGGACCAAACAAACATTGAACAATTAAATAAATAAATCGGTCCGTGGCCTGTAACTGCCTCTGGTTCCTATGGCACCAGAGGCCTATGGCACCAGAGGCAGTTACAGGCCACGGCCCGGTTTCAGGGGCGCCGAGTACACTGGTGCTCCGTGGGTGTACTGCTTTGGGTGAGGTGTTCACTTTTGGCTCGCCGGCCCACTGGGTGACAAAAAGTTAATGCTTCGGCCCCACATTCAAAAAGGTTGGACAGGCCTTGTCTAGATCATCTCAGGTGTGACAAATTTGTGACTGAAACGAAACCAAACCAATTCTTTGTTGTTTTCACAAATGCTGTCTAAATTGCATATATTCCCCCAGTCACTGTCCTCCTAATGTACATGATCTTTAGGTCTGGGTCTTGGACTTGCAAGGTATCTTTATGCGTGCCAACGTGTCAAAAAACAAAGTTTCACACTTAGAAGAAAAAAGAGGGCAGTTCAGCCATATTAAACTTTTTGTAGTGTGTCCACATTTCGGTGGACTATATTTACGTGCTGTACAGCCACCGCCTCAGGGCGTCCAATTGGTAGACCCTGTTTAGAGTGTGAGAGAGAAGAGAAGTGTCAGTGTTCCTCAATTTAGAATGCTATTCATTCAGCATATTACTTGAAACGTTTTTGCTCAGGTTACCGGTTGTGGTTCATGGAAAATCGGTGACCGATTCCCAAATTCCCTGGATGGGTCCGGGAAGGAAACTGCACAGGCAATATACAGTTGTGTTGTTTATACTCGTTGAGGGTGGGGGTCTTATATCTTGAAGCGCTGCACCCGTCTGTCGGTGTAGGCAGTCCTGGAGTAGACATAGGGAAAGTAAAAGGGAAAAGATGTATTGGACTTGTTGGGGTGTTCGAATTAATACATTTGCTGTAAATATATTTTCACCTCCAGAAGGCAGGTCCCAGCGTGTTCACTGTAAGTTTCATCTTCCATTGACCGCCATATCTGCATGGGCAAAAGCACGTTCTTTATAGGTAGGAAAGACCCCATAGGTTCTCATACACGGGGGTGATCAAGGATAAATGGGTAACATGCCCATAGAGTCAACAGGGGGTGAGGTACTATTCGTGAAACACCAAGGTGGGCGTGAATCTCTGGGACTTGTATGTGTGGGGCTCCCGACTGCTACACTCGCTTCCTCGGACTGCAGGGTGCCTACGCTGGCCGTGCCGCTTCCGGGACACAGACGGGTAGTTGTGGAAACATTCACGTGCGGGTGTCCATTGGTGCAGCAAGGTTTAGCGAGGCGACGTGAGTAGTACGTGCCTCGTGATAGGCTGCTTGTTGTTGTCCTGGAGACTGACAATGCTATTGTGCCCGTTCCTTAGTGTTAGGCTACAGTTAACCCTTGCCTGGAGCATGTGCGTGTTTGGATCGCGGAAGGGCTCAAAATGAGCCATGTTGGGCGGGGAGCCATGTGAGGAACAGGGTGTGTCATATTCCGAGCGGGGGATGGGGGAGGTGGGGGGGCGGGGGCGCCCCACTCCCGGATGGTGCCCTACACCGAGTTGTGATGTCTGATGCTGTTGGTGCTGGGGGGAAAAATAGACACCGAAAATCGGGTAAGTCGAATGATGGGGAGGTCTAGCTTGTTGTGTCAACACACATTGGGGCATCCTCTGTTCCCAGGCTCAGGGGTTTGGTGGCATAGTCAAACAAAGTTGTATAGACATGTAATAAATGTACTTCAGAGGACCAAGGAAGGCAGTGTGGCTCATGAGTCTTGCATAAGGCGGGTCTAAAAAGTGGTGTGTCCCTGCCAAAGGTAGACTCCTGTGTGCCCTCGGTGCGGGGGCATACTTAGTATGGCAGGATCATTGAAAGGTGGGTTGGAAGGATTCGTTGAGACTATGATGGTACATATCCATGCGATGTATCCATCTGTATTCTCTGTTTATTAGGCTTTTGGATAAATCCGTTCCTCCTTTTACCTTCTCCAAAAGCCACCATATTAGATCATTGGGGGAGTGTCCAGCTTCCAAATAGTGTGTCACCAGTGGAGCTGTCAGTGTCTTGCATCTTATCCTGGAGCGATGTTCTGATATTCTTAGATTTACAGCCGGTGTTGTTTGGCCCACATATTTGAGGCTGCACGGGCACTGGATGCAGTAGACTACATATTCACTTTTGCAGTTTTTGAGGTCTCGCAGGAACCATTCCCGTTGGCCTATTTTGAATGATTTGAGTTTAGTGGTAAATTTATAGACCACACAATTGCCACTTGTATCGGTCAGAGAGTTCTTTGTGCCTGGTGCCTCAGGTCCGGTTGGAAGAGAGAATGTACCATGGTTTATTTTATATTCTTACCCCGTTTGTATGCAAATCGGGGTGGTGGATCATCGACAGATTCAGTCTGGCTATATGCCAATGTTTCCGGATCGCTTTCTTCATCTGGGATGTGTGTGCACCGTGATTACACATGGGGTTGTAACAAAATGTCCCTGTTTGTGTTCAAAGCTCTTTTTGCCGCTTGGTCTAGTAGTGGTTTTGGATAGCCTCGGGTCCTTAGTCTGTTTGTGAGTTCTTTGGAGTGTTTCTTGAAATCCTCTTTTTGTGTACAGTTACGCCAGATTTTCCATATGGTAGGTTAGCTTTGGTGTGGTTCAGGTGATTGCTGGTGTGGTTTAATAAAGTATTGCGGTCTGTAGGTTTTCGATGCAGGTCACACTCCAGAAATCCAATTGACTGTGAATTCTTACCATCGGTTACACAGATACATTTAAAAAAAAAAGAAATATGAACGCGCTCCAACTTCAGCAGTTTAAAGCCTGTATTTATCAATGATCTCAACCTACTTTTCGCTCGGCGCCGACAGCGACCTAAAAAATAGGTAGTAACTACTTCAACTTTGCACAGTTTACTCTTGTCGCTCTTCAACATCTGTTTTCATTTACATAATCGACAAAACATAGAAAAACAGACTGGTTGACTTTTCACACATATATATCATGTTTCTCCTTTTCTCCTAGCCCCTAATATACCCCTATTGGAGAGTCAATCCCTACGATAAACCTGTTTATGTGCCGCCTAGTTATCCCCGATTGGCTTTTTGAAATGAATCCTTCTAGACCTGCCTTCAGGTAGGAAACTGGGCTCTACAAACGCTCCTCGATTTCACTATAACACTCCTCATTTTTACTATAACTCTCCTTTTTTCCACTATAATGCTCCTTGTTATATTTTACACAACCCTCTGTTACTTTTCTATGTTACCACAATTCCATCCCCTTATTTTGCCAGTCCCCTCAATCTACTCACCATTAGTTCTTCAGCTCAAGGCCTCCGGTATCGTCCCCCCTCCTCCAATTGACCACCATTGCCTTCTGTCTGCTCAGCTCCTGTGGAAACCATGAGGGATATGGTCAAAGTTCAAACAGCTTTTACGGAAAAAATCATTAAAGATAGAGAACTTATAAAAGAAGCGCAAAAAACATCCCCCGATCAAGCTGACCTTTGTTTTGGGAAACGCCTCTAAAAAACCAGGAATCTTTTAAATTCTACAATGCTTCAACAGAGGACATGATCAAAACGCTGGTTTCAATTAAACCAACTTCTTGCGCTGAAAATAAACTTCCACCAAAACTTATTCTGGACAATATCAATATTTTTGCCCCTCATCTCACAAAAATAGTGAATGCCTCTTTTTGTGATGGAGTAGTTCCACCAAACATCAAAACCGAAACAGCTACACCTTTGGTGAAGAAACCAGAGCTCGATCAAAGGGATCTGGGTAATCTGAGGCCCATCACGAATTGTAATTTCATCCTCAAAGTGCTGGACAAGATCGCCACGTCCCAACTCCAAGCCTTCGTTGAAGCAAGCAAAATTTTACACACCCAACAATCAGGCTTTCGTGTGGCACATAGCACTGAAATATCAATGCTCGATTTACGGACGCATATGCTGAGCATACTTGACAAACGGAATACAGGAATACTCATGCTTCTTGATCTGAGCTCAGCTTTTGACCTTATAGATCACAAACAGCTTAAACAAGTGCTTGAGAAGGGGGCTAATTGCTCCAAGGAAGCAATTGGCTGTCTAACATCTTTTCGTTTCTTTCTGAAAGAAAATCTAAGGTACATTGGGAGGAAAAACTCTCCTAAGAAATATCCATTTTCTGTTGGGTACCGCAAGGTGCCAGTTTGTCACTGCTCCTTTTCAATCTTTATATTAGGTATCTCTGTGTACTATTAGACAAAATCGGTGCACATTTCAGCAACTACACAGACAACATTCAGTTGGAAGTAGATCTGAGTGGAAACTACTTACAAGAAAGCAAGGCACTATACAAAACAAAAGAAATCTGGACGACAAACAACTAGATGTGCCTCAACGGCAAATAAACAGAACTGATGATCTCTGGATTAAGTCAACCCAAGGCCAAACTAAATCAACAGTATGAGTCCTTCTCTATCAACAAATGCCCTATTAGAGTGGTTATCACAGTGAAAACCCTAGGGATAGTCATGGAATCCTCTGTGAATGCAAAGGCTCAGGTCATGCAAATGAATAAAAACTGCTCCTGCGGTCTACGGCTCCTCAGGCCTATTTGACCCTAGTTAAGTGAGGAAAACTGTCCATCCATAGCCAGATCAACTATACGCTCTAGATTAGGTTATGGCAATGCACTATTATTAGGGGCAAATAAATGGTGCATAATAAAATGTCAAACAATCCAGATTGATGCAGTAAGAATCATAAAAAAGAAAACCAAGAAGGAACACATCAGCGATGACAGAAGACTTCATTGGTTACCTGTGGAAGATAGAATCCAGTTTAAAGCCTTGACACTGGTACACAAGAGTTTACATGGGAAAGCACCAGTATCCCTAAAAGAAAAGATTATTCGCTCTATACCTGGTCGAGCTCTCAGATCCGAAAAAGAGGGCCTTAACGTGGTTTAGGGAAATCCTTTCCCAGTAAGGCGACAATTTAATGGAACAATTTAACATTCTCCCTAAGATTAGAACCAACATACACCACTCATCTGTTCAAGTAAAGTTATCCTAACACCCAGTATAGCCCGCCCTGAGCGCCCAAATCTGCTATGCGTCTAAGTCTTGTTTAGTCTACCCCTGAGATTCCCTACTTTTTGTTCGTTGAAGTCTTGTTAATATGTCTGTCTTGGAGTCTTGTCTTAATGTTGGTGCCCTGATGCCTGCGGGCTTTTGGCGCGGTATAAGAAAATAAATAAATAAATAAAAGAGGGACGCGTCCCACCTATATCGATCTTCTTGCAAGTTTTCTATATCGGCTGCTCTCCACAGGAAACTTTGTGATCTTCTGGCTAGATGGCGGAGCATGTCTGATTGTCCAAAACATTGGAAACCTACTGGGCGATGGATACTCTAATCATCCTATCAAGGCTACCACGTGAACCCGTAGGCCCTTTAAGTGTGGTAACGATTTATCGGATGGATGGGGGATGCAGAATTTACTCTTACACCAATAATAAGACTAAGCAAAAACAAAGAGGTGATGGCTGGAAGTTTTAGACTGAATCTTAACCACTGGCATTGCTCTGGGCAACCCTCCAGGCCATTGTTCTTTGCCTGCTAAGCCATTACAGAAGGGGAAAGACCCTATGCAAATGATTGAATCTCTACAGTCAGGTGGACAACTATGCCCACCCCTAGTGCAATTCATCCTCAGTGTAATAGCATTCAGCGTTTTGGAGTAAAGTGCTATATAAACATAATAAATACAAAATAAATACAAATAATAGAATACAGGTTTCATTGTCTTTCAATCTATAGGGCTCTTTGCTACGTGGCCCTCTATAATTGGTTGAAACGCTTGTACCCATCTGGAATATTCCACTCGCTAGCAGATCCCAAGCTGGTACCCAAGGTGCTTGTGGGTGGACTTGACCATGCCTTCCCACCCAATCAGCACATCATCCATCATCATTCCTGCTGTCTGCCATTCAAATTTTCTTTGAACTCGGCCTTGCACAGTATTACTGCACCTGAGAATAAAGGGGAGTGTGAGCACAGTCTTATCTTCAGTCTCGATGTAGCTTGCCCAAAGTCTATTTTAATTTACACCATGTGACAGGAGAACACATTTTAGCCCCTTCTTTGCCTTTAATACTATTAAATTAATACAACTTTGCACTCATAGTGTTTTTCCATTGCATCTCATCAGGAGCTTTCCTTGCTTCTCACATTCATTGTATCTTCTCGAATAGATAACCAGTTTCTTGGCTGCTCCAACCCTTGACACTGGGCCAGACATGACTTCATTGTCAGCCGTCTTTCTCTACTGCGCCACACTTTTAGCCGTTTCTGCTCACAGGGTCCTATTTTGCTAAAATATGACACAGAACATACAGATTCTATAAACATATATATAATGGCGGCACCACGTGCAGTCTATCCACTACGTATAGCCAGCCTTCATGGTTACTTATTCTACTACTGCGTTACAGCATCTGTACAGTTAGAAAGCGTTTGCATTTTTCTTCAGTGCTCTTCACACGTGCAATCTTCATTCCTGCACATGAAATGTTACTCAACGCTTTACTTCGTCATCAGATTCTATTAGGTTTATATACTCTCTTCCTTGGCATCTCTTGTTGGTGTGTCATCCCTGCTTCATGTGACATCACCAGTCTCTTGCCTTCACCATTTCACACTTCTTCAGGAACCTCCTTTAAAAGATTGTAATTTCTCCACGGGTACATCATATAGGGCTTTGTTAATGGATACCTTGTCTAGAGGATTCTTTGCGGTATAAGGACCATTATTGGCGTTGTGCATGTTGCAATTTCCAGCT
This sequence comes from Ambystoma mexicanum, assembly GCF_040938575.1. Classification (NCBI taxonomy): domain Eukaryota; kingdom Metazoa; phylum Chordata; class Amphibia; order Caudata; family Ambystomatidae; genus Ambystoma; species Ambystoma mexicanum. The sequence continues at coordinate 953,771,419 of NC_090924.1, read as the reverse complement.
TCCAACATATAGGAAGAATGGGGGCGGGATTTCTGGTAGAGGCATTTGGCTCCTACTCTACAAAAGTGAAAAAAAGCTACAATGGTTGGACTGTATACAAACCATAGAGGGCAGAGGAATAGATACATTGAGACCGATTATGAGCAGGGAGCGGAAAGGCTGAACCAACTGCCAAATGACCTCCAAAAACTTCCAGAAGTCCACTATAGGGGTCTCTTACTCAGAAGTAGATTAAACATCCTGGCCACTAGAGAAGTCCAACTGGAGAAGAAACAAATGTATCTGGCAGATTTGCTCTGTAGATACTATGCTGTCGTGGGGAATGTGGAAACACTTTTCAATCTAGTAACCTCATGCAACGCCCTAACAGAAGTTAGATCAAGATTTCTGGATGGTCATATAAACCACATCTGCACACTGACGGTAGAAGAATGGTGGGAATAGGTCTTATTGGGGGAAAGGACAAACCTGGTATTAGCTGTGATGCAACTAGTGGAATAAATTTAGATTTGGAATGAGAAGTTTTAATTGCAAATTGCATTTTTAAATTAATGATATTATGTAAAGAGATATTACATTTTAAACATCAGATTAATGGATTAAAGGAATAGTGCGCTCAGAAATATTATTATCCCGAGGCTTCGGGCATGTGTTTTTAAGCACACGTTGATCGATCGTGCAAACATTTCCTATGCACCTTACCATAGTTTTCCTCACTTTTACACAAGCGAAATCAGGCAGCAGGGCGTGGCCATCTTGTTCTAATCTTATCCGTTGCCGCATTACCCTAAGGTGAACTGCCCTGGCGGCACTAAATCATATTCTCTACCCATGAGGTTGACATCACTAAATGTGTACTGGCCATTTCACAACGCCAATGCATGTCCTGCATCAACAATCTCTGCGTTTCAGCTAATGATGTGTCTCCATGCAAATGGCAGGACGCCTCTTTTCTCAATAAGTATAAACAGACTGCTTCTCATCAGACAACATCAGATTTGCTTTCCAATCATTTTACCATCTTTTTTTGTGTATCCTGTGCCTCGTTTCTGCTCTTTTCAGCTATCTTCATTGCTGGTACCCGTGCGAACAGTTACTAGTACTATCATTGCTATCTATTTTAATGTTGTCGCATAATGTCAACAATACAGCCCTACCAGTACGAACCGGAGTATTCCAAGGCAGAATTACTCAAAAGCGAAAGATACAGAAACGATGGGGCTTCGGACGACCGTTGGGAGGACGTATTACCAGATCAAGAGTCTGAGCCAAGTCGCATGGACAACGTCTCCACCTGTTGTACCTGCAATCGGTGTGCGGTAATGCCAACCGAGGAGGAGAACTGCTGCTGCCGAGAAAACTCTGGATGCTTGTCCTACATATCGGAAGATGAGACACGTCCGCAATGCATTACCGAGCTGCATAACTTCAGGGCAGCCTGCCTCACACGGTCCATGTTGAGGATTATGATGGTGCTTATGCATGAAATTTGTGCAACAGTTCGCTCTCACAATCCAAGTAATGAATAAGTGTACTCTACATGCGATGTCACTTAGGCCACTAACATTTCATGTTTGTCTCCTATATTGTCGTAACTTAGATCTATCACTGCAACATGAATGTAGTCTTGCAATTCTATACATCACTCATGATTTGGGGAAATCATAGTGGTCATCTTATGTTTATTTCATGTGCAACCATGAAACAATATTTCTTTGTGTCCCAAATGTAATGGAATGCATAGTTGTTCAATATTGTAATGTGTCTACACTTTGAAGCCCAAGTGGAATGAACTGTGAAGTAACATTTGTACTGGCAACAATGCCATAGGAAACAAGATTGCCTTTTTAACTAAGGTTTAATACACGTATCTTGTTAATTTAAAAACAGTTTGTATCTTTCTCTTCCACAGGTGGTTGAGGCTAGTGGCTCGTTCGTTTACATGGTGGCTTAATGGGAGGCTTGGACACCGCATTCAGTGACTAATACCCACCTGTGTCATTGGTGCCATTACAGACACATTCCCCAGTGACAGCGGTCAGTCCAGGGGATTTTCCCACACTGTGCTGCAACCTGAAGTATATAATCAGTAGCACATTTGTGCCATCAACATCAGCAACAAAATAAAATACAACTGAACGTTTATAAATGGTTGTTTCAATTTTTCAGTGAATCAAGTGTGTCTCCACTCAGCAGTGTTCCGGCCCTTTTCTGCATGCGGCATGCCCCTCAATCCCCCTCCAGAATTAATGAATGTTAGCACCTGTGGCCGTGCCCTCCCAAGGGGGATGGCAGGGTGGCAATGGCCAAGGTGCCAAATACCATGTACACTTCAAAGGTCTCTTATGCAAAGGGGCCATTGTTCACATGCCATCCTCAGAACCAGTGTCTCCAGGCAGGCTCCCCTTAAGCAGGCCACGCCCCTTCAATCCACATAAGTGTGTCTCTATTCAGCAGTGTTCTGGCCCTTTTCTGCATGCCTCATGCTCCTCCATCCCCCCTCCAGAATCAATTACTGTTAGCACCTGTGGTCGTTCCCTCTCAAGGGGACTGGCAGGGTGGGAACAGCCAATGTGCCAAATACTGTGTACGCTTCAAAGGTATCTTCTGCACAGCGGACATTGTACACATGGCCTAGCCAGGCACAGTGTCTCCAGGCAGGCTCCCCTGAAGCAAGCCGCGCCCCTGCAATCCACATAAGTGTGTCTACATTCAGCAGTGTCCCTGTCCTTTTCTGCATGCCTCATGCCCCTCCATCCCCTGACCAGAAACAATGACTGTTAGCACCTGTGGCTGTGCCCTCCCAAGGGGGCTGGCAGGGTGGGAGTGGTCAAGGTGCCAAATGCCGTGCACACTTCAACGGTATCTTCTGCACAGCGGACATTGTAGACATGGCCTATCCAGACCCAGTATCTCCAGGCAGGCTCCCCTTGAAGCAGGCCACGCCCATGTTATCCACGGAAGACCACATCATATACACATCACTCATTCACACACACACCCACTTTTCAAATTCTTTATAAACCCCCTTGATATTTATCATGAGAATATATGTGAGCACTGCAAGTCAACTCGTGATCGTGTTACCGGTGAACACCTCTGACCACTGAAAATAAACTCGTCATTGTGCTACCTATGAATATCTCTGAGCACTGGAAGTCAACTCGTGATCGCGCTACCTGTTCTCCTGCTACTAACTACCATGCTTGCTGAATCTAACTGTTTGTTGGTCAAGGTAAGGGCAGGTCACCTAATCATCTCTTCCTGATCTCTAAATGTCTATGTATTTCGAACGAATGTACCCAGTAGTGTAATGTTCATTCATCTCATTGCCATTACCATTGACTTCTGTTTAATTTGTTCTGTTCTCAATATATAGCAATTGTCATCAGTGTCAATAGGGATAGGATTGCGTTCTTCTCGGACCATGTCTATAAGCATGTTTCCTTTTGAAGCATGAAAGTACATTCAACGGACGAGTAACACGTTACGATTTTCGTCGCATCAATCAATTCTATAAGAAAATTATGCCAGTGTATATTTGACTACGCAACACAGGTTTTGCCTCTGTGACCAAAAGAAACATTGGATAGAAAAATGTATAATATAATTCCATCTTTCTCATGCATACTTGCAACATAATTTTTTAATGATGTGAACTTTTGTTTTTACCGATTATTCAACAATGCCTGCTTGCATGGTTTTCGATTGCCTTTCTAAGACCCATAACAAACCCAAGGGCATAATAATGCATATATTGCAGAGGAATAGAGATCTGATAAGAGAATAGGTCAGATATTGTGGATTTGTTCCGGACGAGCTTGAAAGTCGAGTCCGGGAAGTTTTGGGGGACTTGAGGGGAGATTGATTCTGCATGTGCAGCCTGCACTTTGCCACGAATATGTACGACAAATCGCAGTACACAAAGACTCAGAACGTCTCATAAATTGTTTCCAAATGCAATTCCGACTCTATAACTACTCCCCATTTTGCTATACATCTGTCCCTGGTTTTAGGAGCATCATAGAAAACTATTTATGGACACAGAAAACTATGCTATAGTACCCTTGGTAATAAGCATAATCTTTTCGTAATTGGTTAATTTACATGTCAATTTTTTTTAGGTTAGCATGTTGACTGAAGCACACACTATCGGTAGTGGTGACATCCAGTATACCAATGGTGAGCCATACACACTTGCTTTAAGTTCATATTGTTCAGAGTTGGATCTTCCCACATTTCTAATTCAAATCTAATTTTCCCTTTACAACTCCATGACAATGCACTGAAATTGAAGGAGCAAGATCCTGCATCCATTTCTTTACCGCAGTCGACAACAACTTCGAGCGCCTATCAGGTAGTTTTATTTCGCTAATCTATTCTGGAAATGTATTATGCATGGATTTTTAGATAATACGAAATAGTTTACATATCCTGTTGTTTGATCACATAATGTTTCATATATGGGTTTTTATTGATATGTACCATTATCTGCATCCAATCGTGTGTGTTTAATTATCCATAATAAAACAAGTACTGTGTTACAGAGTGATGCTAGTACTTCGACTACAATTACATTATCCATCGGAGCTTATCCAGAGCCTGAGGTATGCGTACTGACAGTTCCCTTGAATGAAAGAAAGTATATCCTACATCAGATACTATTAGTGACATTATTATAAACAAGCATCTTTTCAAACCTTTACTTTTTCAGTTCTGACATTACAATTTCTACCCTAATGCTGACTACAATGCAAAATGCTTGAGTATAACATTACAATCAGTGGGTTTCGCACAGTGATCTCTGATTGAGTACACCAGCCATCAATCAGGTGAAATTCGAAATGTATATTTTGACTAAATGACGTACACAGTGTATGAGGGTATCTATGTAAGCCATGTGTGCGAGGAAAGAATTTGATTTCAAATACTATTGACTTTTTTTAATGAACATTCTATTCAAGGAATGTATAGAAGAACGGGAAATAGAAGAGGAGGCACGTGAATCCGAGGTGGCGGACCAGCTTGCTGGTGCAGCTGTTACAGTGAAAAAAACGGTTTCACAGAAAATCAAGAAAGCAAGGGTAACTAACAAACAATTTTGATTACAATAAGTGTTTTGTGCTGGTGTCTTCATTACATGCTTTTTTAAAAATCTAAATTGCTATATATAGTATGTTGGATTTACATTGAACATGTTTTTACAAACCATATCCTAGTGGCCCTAAACAAAATGAACTATGAAGACACAGACAGCTAATGAAACCAGAGATTGTGCTTTCCAAACAGATTTCACCACAGAACAACTATTATTTGAGGCGCAGCGTGGTCCAATCAATTAGCAGACTTGAAATGCTTATGCCAATGGCCAGAAAATGAATTGAATGTGACCGGGGAAGCCAGCAAAGTGTTGTTGGACCATTGCCACAATGTGAGAACTCCACAAGATGAAGATGAAACTGAATATAATGAAGATGCTTTTGAATTACTCGCTAACCACTTGACACAATCCACACCCACAAAAAAGGGCCAGCCAAAAAACAATTGACATTGATGCTTTCTCCAATTCGTGTTCAAATAACACAAGCTGAAATAACAGAGACTGAAGCCTCAACGCAATTGACCGAGGAACTAGCCAAAGATCTTGACTTCAGTGCATCCTGTTCGGCCGATATGTACACCACAGTTGAGTCACAAACCACATTCATGCAGGACAATAGTCTAATAAAGGAGCCCAAATACATTGTATTAGACAGCTGCCTGGTAGAGATTTTACTGATGGTGAAATGTGTCCATCCAGTGAGGGGGGAAGTATGCCGGAAGCCATTGTTGAATGTGACTCGTGTATCACAAGGCACTAAGCTGAAAATACAAGCCAACTGTGATCTGCTCCATGTAAAATTTTCATGGTCCGCTCAACCGATGCTGGGGAAAGTGCCAGCTGGAAATCTACTGTGTGCATCTGCTTTACTTTTCAGTGGCTCTACTTTTATTAAGTTGTCCGGTTTCTGTCAATTTTTGGGACTCCAGTTCCTTTCAAAAACACAGTACTACAAATATCAACGTGAATATTTATACCCTGCTATTATTGAAGCTTGGAAAATTGAACAATTGTAAATTGAAAGGACATTCCATGACAAACGGTTCAGGCTAGCTGGTGATATCCAGTGTGACAGTCCCGGATTTTCAGCAAAGTACTGCACATACCACTTTCAGGACATGGAAACTAAACAAATTGTGAGTTCGGTGGTCATGCAGGTGTCCGAATGTAAATCCTCATTGGCCATGGAGAAACATGGTTTCATCAAATCCCTAGATGATCTCAAATCGAGGGGAATGCAAATTGACCTCATAGCCACCGACAGACATGTTCCAATAGCCAAGACCATGAGAGAGCAGTTTCCAAATATTCACCATCAACTTGATGTATGGCACGTTGCTAAATCAATCAATACAAAAATCTCAGCTGCTGGAAAAAAAAGATTCTGAAAATATTTTACAGTGGTGCCAGTCTTTCAGCAACCATCTTTGCTGGAGCTCCAAAACTTGTAGTTGGTCTTTGGAAATTCTACTTGAAAAATGGCGCTCACTAATGCATCACTGTTCTAATGTTCACCAATGTGCACATGGACCTTTGTCAGAGGAGTTGCCTTACCAAACACTTGTCCAAATAGCTGAATAAATATGAGTCCCACAAAAGAAATGAGACCTAGGCTAGATAAGATACTTGACACGGAAGATCTACTGACTGTAAGCAAAACAGTGCATCAAAGGTGGTTGTTGGTGAGAAATATGTGCATTCTGACCTATATTTGTATGGGGGCATGTGTTAGAGGTCGTTGATATTGGATGCCTTATCACAGGGACTGATCTTTGATTTCCAGCCCTCGGAGTCTTACGATTTCAAAGACAGTGGGGGTAGGTGTCAGCGTTACCAATATATATGACCAACCCAGAATCCAGAATAGGTATATGGAGGTGAGGTTGAAGTGGTGCGGGGTTAGGGTCTGGCAACCAGATGTGTTCAAAGGTAACTGGGGTCATGGGACCGCGGCCTGGCAGGAGGGGGTTGCAGCAGGGTTTGCTCTGACATTCTCGTACAAGCACATTTTGTCAGGGATCGAACCTGCTCCTTGCACATTTTTTTTACATGATTTGCCGTATGAACTGAACACGGGCTAAGCTGACAGATGGTTTGGGCTGGCATTGGGAGTCGCTGGGAGAGTGCAAAGCTCTCCAGAGGGATATTATAAATAAGGCATTTGGAAGTAAACTAACTACAACTGTTTTCATTAAAAAAAGTAAATCACTACACATTTTGCGCTTCATTGGTAGATTGCAGCAAACAATTCAGCTGTTTTTCAAAAATATTTCAAATACAACTGTGATCTTAAGGGCTATTCGCTCTCATTCGGAGTGAAGGTCAGCGCCTTTAAATTTTGCACGTGAGCTGAGCACACCCGTGCATTTTACACAGTATAAGGTTCAATTGTTTTTCGACCTTGGAAGAAAGGGAGGATTCCAAAAGGAATTAATGAAGGGAAGTGTGTAATACCGTCAAATACGATAAGGTTCACCATTCCAAAACTGGACAAAGGAACATGTAATTTCATTTTTTGAAAATGTGTTGATCTGAACGGACACTATGCGTTATGCTGAGAGGATGGAGATACTCAATATTATGTAAGTTTTACTGTAGACGATTTTATAGACGAACGCGTCAAGGTTTCATTTTCTGACCATTATTGCTGGCTCACATTGTACTTGGTTGTTGTTTGTGGCATATTGCAATGACAGGCAAAAACAACCTGTGTGTACTTGTCTTTGTCCTGGGCACATGGGCAGTCTAGCATGTAATCCACATCTGGGATCTCCCAGCTTCCAGCAATGCCAAATTCTACACTAATATTTTGTTAAAATGCCGTCTATGTGTTCTTCGAATTCAAGCGTCAGCTTCTTCATCCCATTATGAGCTAAACATACTCCATAGCACTAACCTCTCAAGCAAATTATAAACTACTTTCCAAAATGTTTTCTCTGTGTTCCCATTGTTTCACGTTTGTGTTAATCATTAGTTTTCACACAGTGCAGAATTAATGGGTAAATTGATAAATTAAAATAAAGAACGGCTACTGAGACACATTTCTGTTATGTTTTCCACACAGCTACATACTGCCTTTCTGCGAATGTCATCAATTACAGATACAAATGGATGGCTTCTTTAGCCGCAGCAGCAGATACACTTAAACGGCTGGATAACTGTGACACTGATGTGGGGCGATCGCCACAGGCCGATATGCCCTTTCGTGGTACCAGCGATAAGGAGCAACCTGACATCGTTTACGGTGGCCTTGAGCCAAGCTGATGCTGAAGCCTTGCGAATCATGGTGTGTCCAATGCGCTTCATATATCCAAAAGGAAAGTGTGACTCACAAAAAACATTTGTGGATCGAGAACAAAGAAAAAAATGACCTATGTAGTTGAATATGGCAATCGCCGGATATTCTCGGAGCGTTTATTGTGAAATAAAAGTACATTACCAATTGTAGAGTGTTGCTATTTCCTCTAAAAATATAGTTTTGTATCCCAAATTGGGACGCGCTGTGTTGTGAGATGATGTGTGTTGATATTCCGGGTTCTGCGTCAACTGACGTTAACACTTAGGTGGTGACTGGGTGCATTTTGTTACGCTTCCCAGTAACGTCATGGAGATAGGCAGAGAATACCACTAGGTTTGGTGATGTCAGCCTCAGGGGCAGGGGATATGATTTAGTGCCGCCAGGGCAGTTCACCTTATGGCGGTGCAGCAATGGATAAGATTAGCCCTGCAGCCTGATTTCGCATGTGTAAAAGTGAGGAAAACTATGGTAAGGTGCATAGGAAATGTTTGTACAATCGAGCAACGTATGCTTAAAAACACATGCCCGAACCCTCAGGACGATAATATTTTTGAGCGCACTATTCCTTTAAGATCTGAGTTAAAAAGATCTCAAAGGGTTAAATTGTAAGATGAACTGATGGAGATGTTTGATGTATTGATGAAGATGTAAAGGTTTTAATCCTGTGAAACCAATAAACATGTAAAAAAAAGAACATTTTTGATTTCTTATTTTAAGTAAAACAGAATATTCAGATTAAAGAAGTTAGTGATTAGCAACAACAAGAAACAAAACAGTTGAAAGAAATCCTGGCTAACAACTAAGCATCAATGCAAAAAACAGTATTTTTGAGACAATGCAACAAGAAATGAAAGTGTGTACAGAAGTCAAAACATGCTTAGAAAGAGATACTTGTATTAATGACGCCCATTTTTAGTCTTAACAGATGCACGATAATCGAAAGAGAAAACTAAGTGATCTAAAGAGAAAAGTTAGTGGACATACCACCTATACTAATGGTTTACAAGATGCCATTGTGACGATAATAAAGGGTTATATGTGATTTTACTCAAGTAAAATTCAGAGTGGTAAGTTTCACTGAAGTACAACATACTGAAAAATACAATTTAAAAAAAAATTATTTCTTTTTTAAATGTGGGAGTCCCTCCCCAAACCCCCTTTTAACCCCATCTAGCCCATTTTAACCCCTTACACCACTACCATATATATATATATATATTTAAAATTCTCGGTATTTTTTCCGTATTTTGAACCTCAGTGAAACATACCACTCTGAATTATTTTCGGTAAAATGACTGGCTACCTAAAAAAGCTACTCAAAGTAAAACAAGAACAGCTGCAAACCTGATCATAAAGGATGCAAATTTGCAAGCTGAATTTGATCAGTTACAACAAAATGTAAAAGTAATCAAACAGCAGAGAATCCCGTTTTCCCAGTAAAATGACACTCCTATAAGATATACACCAACTCACCTTACAATATATACAATCACAAGCACAAGTTGATCCAATTGAGGTGTTGCCATAAACACTAGTGAGAATAATAGAAGAGAAAGTGCCTCTGGGAAAGAAATCAGGAAAAGTAATAAAGAATCTTGCTGATGCAGTGTTGCATATAGAACCCCTGAATATAGAGTTAACTATCTGGCAGTTTATAAGCCACAACACAGTGGGCCTCATTACAAGGTGGGCGGTAAGGGTTAATGGGCACCGGTAAGGAGACCGGTGCCGGTAAACCTTTACTGCCCTATTCCGAGGTCCCTTATCAGGTCCCGCTATGGGCGTCTGGTTTTAGCAGGCATCCTTAGCGGGAGCCGCTAAGGGACCAGGGAGCTAATAACGGGCCCGCTATTAGCGGGTCCATTATTAGCTCCATCCCCATTCCCATTGAGCCCTATGGGGGCTCGATTGGTAATGGGGAATGGTTTTCGGAATGGGGACTTACCGGGTCCTCCAAGGTTGGAATGACCCGGTAAGTCCCTATTTCGACAACCCAGACTCGGAATCCGGTAAGGGGGTAGCCATGGTGCTAATAGCACCATGGCTACTGCCTACCTCATAATGAGGCCCAGTGAATGAAAAACATATTTTTCAGAAACAAAAATATTCCTTAGAAAAAGGTGTTACATAACACACAGGCGATACTGGCTTCCTGAGCTAAATTGTTCAAGTCTTATCAACCCAGTGTGATTGAATCTAGGGAATAACTAGTTCAATGGAAAACAACAAATGATCATTGAAATGTACAGCAATCCTAACTTAAGACAAGAACTCAATGAAAATAAGTTGAGTACTGCATCAGTAGCTACAGTCAAGAGACAAATTTGTTTCATGGAAGAAATGAAACTATTCTCGAGACAACCTCTCTATTGCCCAGATCATCCCAGTGAAATACTGGTGTATCTGCTGGCAGGGCCCTAGACAAGAAAGAGGGAGTGACAGCTACACCTTTTCTCCTTTCTAAACTCAAACAGAGAGGCATGGATGGCAGGGGTTTCCTGTAAAACACTGATTGATTTATATCTAGAGCTTCGGGATAGAGGAGGATGAAGTGGTCCACTTGGTACGTCAGGAGTGTACAAAAGAGGAAATGAAAGTACTCTTAAACAGCAAATTGAGGAGGAAGTGAGAGAACTCTCAAACAGCAACGTTATGAAGAAATGTATCAAAATGAAATAAGAGAACAGTAATTACAATACACAATCCACTGGAGAGGCTATGTAGCCCATCCAACAGACCTTGAGTAACAAGGATGCAACCCAGAAACAGACTCCCTAAAACCACTTGTCTATACTAAGGGCTATTAGGGAGACCCGGAATGCCAAAGTAGATAGGGAAATAGAAATTATGAGCAACAAGTAGAAGAAACCTCATTGTACCCATATGCCTCTGAAAGGATTCTGGGTCCATAACCCAGAAGAGCAATGGAGAAAATAGACAAGAGAGGACTCATGTAACATGCACAAAAGGAAACACTCCTAGAGTCAATATCACATGTAAACAGGGTGGGTGGATCACTGGAATGGATTATCAAACAACACACATGGACTTATGAGGTACAGAACCTTAGAACACCAAAACATAAAAGAACCACAAAAAGATGGCTCGCACCACCTGAAGAGTAATCTTTTGTTGGACTTAGAGAAAAAGGCGTAACATACTTACTCCTCAGCTGTTAAAGAGTCTAACAGGAATAGAGGATCCTCTCTTCAAAGCCAGATGAAAGGTTTTCTACGTGTCATGCCAAATCCATCGAGGCCGCAGATTTACATCAGGACTGGGTAATTAGGGTCCAAATCTATGGTGGGCTACAAATATACTGCTCCAGCAGAGAGAGATAATCAGAACCCAAGAGCAGGTTCCCAGAGGAATCCAAATAAGAATTTGTCTCTGGCAAGAAACCAATCACCCCCTCCAAGAGCTAATTACGAAGACAACTTTCCTTATCCTCCTTATTATCCTTCCAGGATAATCAAACTTAAAAGAAGAGTAAGACACAGAAGGTAAGGATGGGTACAGCAAATAAATGCCTAGACACAAGAGCCAGAAAGAAGAAAATAACATAGATCAGATTGAGAGACCAAAACAAGTGTATATTCCTTCATCTCCATATCTTTTAATATATTGGACTACAAGTGGAGGCAGTGACCTTGAATATGGTAGGCACTGCTCCATTTGTGGTCTGAAATTGCATTTCTATTGCTACATTGTCCTTGACCAACCCACCTGGCCTTGTGCTTGAGAAAGGTACCCACGCGGTGACTAGCCATGGCCAGTATTATGAAAATACCAAACATGAGAAAGATCCATTCAGAACTGTCCCTTATTTCACACATTATCTCTAAATTGGAAATGAAATATTAGATGTTTCTTTTTGCCTATTCAATTTAAGGGACAGTGTGATGTATTGTCACATGTTATCATGCGACCTTGACCTCTTGAGAAGTACTTGGCACTTTGAACCAGAGAAGAGGAGAACATAATTACTTTACTCTTAAACCCGTCCTTGAGGAACTACACAACTTGGATGGATAGAAAATACCAGTAAACAGAGTTACTGAAGTGGAAGTCAAATGTGGGGGACATAGATTCAGCCGCCCAGTGACAATCCCAGCTCCTGAGGACAATCCATTCTTACTGAGAAATGATCTACTTTGAAGGTTTTCACCATTGATAGATTGTTTGAACCAAGTCCTCCAGACTCAAAGTCGCTGTCTAGTCAAGTTACCCAGAAGTCTCAGTTTAAACAGTACTTGTCACCTGATTGAAAAGCAAGAAATTAATTTTGAAAATAATTAAGACCCTGACATCACTATCATATCTGTGAAGGAACAAGATGATAGTGAAGGGAATTCCACTGAACCTTTAAAAATATATTGTCAACCAACACATGAGTGTTTCCCAATTCTGGATGGAAACTCATTGGGCCTCATTACGACTTTGATGGTAGCCGTGCTGGTAAAACCGGCACAGCTTCTGCCGGAGTCATTTTTTTACCGGCGCCTGGGAATGGACTGGGTCATTATGGCCCCACCGGACCCGGTACTTGCCCATTCCCAGGTGCCAGTAAAAAATCCTCCCCATTCCGATTCGAGCCCCATAGGGCTGAATGGGAATGGGGAGGCCGGATGCACCAGCACCATTCATAATTTTCATGTTAATGAAGGTAAGGACGCAGTCCTTTCAAAAGTCTATTTTACTCAAGAAATAGGCTTAATCTGTGAACAATTGCTTGGATAATTACAAACATATAAGACAATTCCCACCTTTAATGTGCTACATACATGAGAATCTGGGTGTGATAGTATGGATTAGAAACATCTGATTGTTAGCAGTTATATGTTGAAGAGCACATTTGGAGTGAAAACAACACTTCATAATTACTCGGTCGCAAAACATATTATTTCAGATTTGTCTATCAGAAGTGACATAGTGCATCTATTAGAAATAAACTTGAATTTCATGAATAACAAAGTCTGGTCCAGAATTGGAGAAATCCCATGGAGTTCAATGATCTCCAGAAGGCATTTCAGCTAGCTCAATTGATAACGTATACTACTTAAGTTTCAATAAAAGAATACATTCATCTTCCTGGAAATACCTCACAATATAATTTCCCAGTAAAGATCAAAAATGGACAAACCCTTTCTAAAGAAGAATCTTTCATTAAATGAAATGATATTCTTCAACACGAAGGATATTATCTGCATCCAACTCCATGAGTAGATTTCAAAGATGATACCATTTGTATATTGGTTGACAATAATGATCAGCAAATTGTAATTTAATCTGAAGACACCTCTATTTGAATGGCAATCATTTGCAAACATGTTTTCAATGACTCAACAAGTCCTATTATTGGTCAAATAATTGAAGATAGTGACTCCACCACTAATGTTAGCAGACCAGAGACACAATATACTGTACAATGATTTAACTTTATGGTTTATTTCCCGTGTCCCTATGGGGAGGAGAACATTACCTGTGATACTCTGAAAAATGAAATAATGCAATGTGTTACCAGTGACTACCTCAATATTGAGGAAATCATCTGTCCAGGTAGATACCATAAATTGTAATTGTAATTGGTTATTTATAGCGCGCTTAATACCCAGAGGTTTCTAAGCACGGACCCAGGGGACGAACCTGTTGCTCCGCATCATCTTTCATCCAAGGCGAGTGCGTTGTCCCAGAGCTATCCTCCCGAGATCTCTCTACCTAACTTAAAGATACTTCAGAGATTGCTATTATAGAAACATTCCCAGGTTTCTGTCAAATTGTCAAAGAACAGATTACTTTGATATCTTTGAAACAGGTAGACAAAGAAATAAAGAAGTTCAGAAAATGATTTTCTGGATTTTTGTAACATTCTCTGTGTTGATTCATATTACTGTGGGCATTTCCATCTAAATTACACAATAATATCTAGGGAATCTGATATAGCAACAGTATTTGTAAAACAGTACAGATTGCCTCTCATGTTCATGGATTCACTCAAAGAGATGATCAAAAATTGGGAAACCCATTGGACCACACTTCCAATACATAGTACCTTTAATAACCAGCTCTAGGAATTGTAAAAACCCAATGGGAAATGGAGACTCTGTGCAGACCGAAGGGAACTGAATAAGTTGGTGCAAATGTCAAGGTAGTTTTTCCCTTATATCGATAAGTGACTTGTGCATGTCTAGGATTCTAAAGTATACTCTTCACTTGCTTTGACAAATGAATATTGAACTGTCTCATTTCTCCATGAACACCAATAAAACATTGCCTTCACCTTTTGACAGCAGCAGCATGCGTGGACTTGTGCACAGTTTAGGTACATAAACCGTGGGAATGATTTCAATAGATTCTTAAATAAAGCCATGTCTGATCCTTCAGAAAGAGGGAACGTTGTCTATGTAGATGCTCTTCTAATAAAAGTAAAACTGTGGAAGCACAATTGGTGGTGATCTGCAAACTACTGACACAATTAAGGAATTAAGGCACACACCTATCTCTTCAGAAAGCACAATGGTGGAAGACCAAAGTAAAAATTCCAGGACTAGAAATCACAGATGATGGCCTTCATCCACAGAAAACAAAGGTTGAGACTACACTGAAGTCTAAGATAACTACAAATATGAACTTGAATTACAAAGTATTTTAGAAATGACCAATCACAAGAGAATTACGATTAGAACTGCATCAGTAAATCCACATTTAGAAAGCAGAAGTGGTGTGGGGGTAGGGGGACATTCAACAGTGGTTATAAAACATTTGAAAAGGAATCACTCCCAAGCTCCATTAAAAATGAATCAATTTTCCTAAAAACAGGATTTTTCTGACACCTGTTTAGGTGCATCCTTGTACCAGACATTATCACTCTAATGAATTTTAATGAGTTTAATAAATTGCTCATGTAAATTATATTATTGTTGATAAACTCCTGTATGTTGATCTCTGGGAATATTTTTATAGTTGACACATCCAACCAGCCTCTGTTGTTTTTCCAGAGTGACCAAATATGAACAGAGATCGTCTCTGTTTTAAGGATTATTTCTTGGATTCTTTGTATGCATAGCATCAGATAATGCCAAAATAGAAAAGTGACCAATGATTCATGGATTAGCAGATTTACATGATTCTGGTGGGGATGACTTTGTACAAAATGAAGAGTTACAACACAACTGTCAATATACATTATTTCTGCCTTCTTCTCACAAGGTGTATGAACATAGTGTATATGAATGAATGTTCCTACCAAATCACAGAAAATAACTAGAAAGAATTAGTAGAATTCATTGTAAAATATTGGGTGAGTGGCGGGCCCCATAGTAGTCAGGTGGCAGAACTGATGGCCATACATTAAGCTGTCCCTACCGCCTTAAAATATCAACATCAGGAACAAGTGATAATTACTGATTAATACTCACTCTAAAATAGAAGGCCATGACAAAAGAAGACATTATTTTTCAGATACATTTGCTAAAACTGGAGCTCTCCAAGGGAACACCATCAATGTATCTTTTATACCACACTCAATACCAGAGACCAGTGTCTAAGTGCAGGACCAGGATTCAAACCAGTGGTTCTCTGCATTGTCTTGTTTCCAAGACAAATGTGTTGCCCCAAGCTATCCTTGCTGCCATGGAACATTTTGATATGGAATACTTTCTGGGAGAATTATAAATAACAGCTGTGATCTGATCGCAATCTCCTGCTGAAAATGAAATTTCCATCCACAATTGAGTAGAGATGTTCCATCTCAACTTAATAACTGCTCAAAAGAAGATAAAATATTTTTCAGATTTTACACAGTTTTCACAAGATCCAGAAAGACTAGAGTAACAACATTTTACAGCAATGCTGTAAACCATTTGCCAACCTGAAGTTTATTTGGTGTTTATTTGGTGTTTATACAACATGTTGATGAGTGTACATTTTGTTTGCAAAGTATTTACAAGGATGTAGAGCATGAGCAAACTTTACATTTATTTGTAAACCATTGTAACCATATGATTTTA
This sequence comes from Ambystoma mexicanum, assembly GCF_040938575.1. Lineage (NCBI taxonomy): Eukaryota > Metazoa > Chordata > Amphibia > Caudata > Ambystomatidae > Ambystoma > Ambystoma mexicanum. Next base: position 953,755,011 of record NC_090924.1, on the reverse strand, counting down.
AAGGTTTCCTACTTTTTTTGTAGACCATAACAGCAAGGTTTACAACGGTGTTGCAAACTATTTAGAAACTTGATGTGTAGTTGGTGTTTACACAACATGTCAATGAGTGTACCTTAAGTTTGCAAAGTTCTTCTGTTTTGTAAACCAGTGGAACCTAATGCTTAAACAAATTCTAGACTTGAAGTCAACATGGACTTGCAGAACTGTGTATTTGTAAACCAAAATGTAAACCAAGGTTTTACAAAATTGTTTGTGAAGCATGTAAGCCATTACAAGCATATAGGGTGCATTGCTTTACAAGTATTTTACAAAATTAGTAAACCCTTTATTTCATACAGAGCCTTATCTGAGCAAGATTTCCTGGGGAGGGAATATATAATACTGGTAATGAAATTTCAGAAAATGTGAAGATCGTAGATGGACTGCGGGTTAGGAAACCCCAATCTTGTTAAAATCAGTGGGATGTACCAACTTCATTCTGAAGCATGATGTCAAACCACTCTAGTGTGACTTAGGTAGTCACTTTACCAGTCAGGTAATTGCCAACATATGGGAAATTTGAGTAGTGAAGAGGAAACACCAATGTTCCTACTACCCGTCATGTAGTGGATGAGTAGAGCAATAAGAAAATAAAATTGTGGAGATTGTAAACACATTGTTGGAGGATTCTGTACCCAGGTGGGACTTATGATGACCACTGATTTGGATGACTCTGAACTCTACACCTTCTTCAGCTGCCCAAACGCCCCTTTATGAATTCATGGCTGGTATATAAATGTTGGTACCTCAGGGTCTGCTATACTGAAGATGTAGAGAGACATTGATTGATGCCTCTACTTCTCATTAATATGTCAAAAAGCTTTGGAAACACCTTCAACATGGATTTGAATATGTCCAATGAAACATGGCTAAATCGGAGGTCAGTATGAAGAAAAACTATGACGGCGTAAAAAGAAACCTAGAAGCAAGAATATGAAATTTAAATGTCATCAAATTAAGAAACCCAGTCCTTATTCCTAGTTCTACTGAGATTTTGACAAATACCAAAATCCCTTTCCCTGTCATTATACCCTTCATATACATAAGAATCTAGTGGAGTGGGGTTATGTAGAATGCATTTGTTCAAATATAATGTGTTTCATTCAGCAAAGTGCATTCTGAATGTTTTTTAAGTAGCATGTAAACTAATGTTAAACTGAACAAGAACAAGTTGTACTTATGTTAATAACACATTAGCGAATGCAAAAGGGTTTAACTGTTTATGCATCCATATTGCATGAAGAATTTATTATACCTTTAGGGAATGATAGACAGAATTTGTATTGTAATTTGTTCATAGGGTATATGTTTTATTAGATTTTTATTACCATTTAAAACTACACAAACTACGCATTTTCCTTTTACATCTATCCTTGAAATGATCCACTTAGTTTGAACTCTGGTTAAACCTGGTTTGTATGTTTTTGCAGAACTATCTTGAGACCAGCAATTCAAATGTCAGTTTTCATGAAAGCATACCACATCATCTGTCACTGTTACAAAGCCAGTACATTGATTATTTGTAACTGTTGGGCGGACCCAGGACAAAGGCTTGAATGTGAACTGGAAGACAAGGTAGAATTATGCATAATGAATATGATATTACAAATACATTACATATTGAGAATGTACATGGTCTCTGTTATTTTGGGATTAGATGACAGTACAGCCTAGAATAACATTGATGAATGTGCACATGGGGACATCCAGTAAAAGTAATCAAAGGAACAAAAAGGAGTAAACACCAAGCAAGAATCAGTCAAAAATACTTGTTTGCCATTGGTTGGCAATGCCCAATATACAACATGGCTTGACATGGCAAGGGGTGAGACATTCTCACTGAGTCTGACCACTAATGTGCCCCGCGGACATCAGCGATCACACTGTAAAATGTGCCACACTAGCAACACCCAAACCTCTCTCCATCAATTGGCTCCTTGTCATGCACCCTATCACCTTCACCTCAATGCTCTGGCCCACCAGCTCCCTTCTCACACCTTGCTGCCAAGTGTAGTCTGAAAAAACTATACCAGTCTGTGGCTGGAGTTTAGTTTAATTAACTGTATTTAATGTCTATTATTTTGCCAATTCTACTCATGCACCCAGGTACCCAGCTATTTGGCCTCAAAAGTGTCACTTAGAGTGACTTTGCTGAGGCTGCATTTTCCTGGGAAACTTCAGCTGTGCAACATTTCTGCACACTGTTCTTGATGAATGCTAAATAATGCATACTGCTTGTCACACAAAATGGCTTATCTACTTTTTACATATTGTTCAAAGCCCCCTAACACATTGCCCCCTAATTCCACTTGCACCATCACCCAGTGCTTACCCTTTACAACTATCCTTTACTATGCCCAAATCACCAACCAACCCCTCATTGCGTTTTACCATGGGTCTTCTCGTACAACGCCTGCTTCTATGTCCCCTTTGGCAGGCTGTCCCATGTTCAATCACATTCCCACCCCCAAAGACGCCCTCCACAACACATTACTTGCGCAACTGGTTTGTGCACTCCCCCTTGGCAGCAATGAACCTGGACTGTTACAATAAATACATGAGCAGCCATTAATGGCAACTTCAAATAGCAGAGTTTTGAAACGTACCCTTAATCTGTGTTGACCTGTCATAGCAATAAGGCCTTGTGTAAAGAAAATGTGTCTATTATATTGAAAGAGAGCCTTTTGTTATTAATAGCTGATAATATCTGTTGATACCAAATCCATCACAACATGTAACTTTATATTGAATCAGAAACAATGTGTTTAAAGAGACAGATAATGAAATACATTACCAGCTCTTATTTTTAAACCCTTTACCAGATTTAGAAACTGAAAACAGATTTAAATTCAGCTGGGTTGCCCCAGTCACATGCATATAGGAAGATATATTAATGTGTATATATCATTATTACAATCACATATATTAATAACTCTAGTATACATGCAGCTAGAGAAATATGGTGGACTTCTCGGAATTCAGAATGTTCTTTTGATGCTTAATATATAGGTCAAATTAACAGCACAGGTCCATACAAGGAATTATAAGTGAAAGTCTTATTTCAGTCCAGTTTGTTCATAATTCCTATTGGAGGACTAATTCACAGCTAACATCTCCCCCTTATGACATGTTAAAATACAGTGAGACAACAAAGGCAAAGAAAATAATCCTAGTGGTAGTAAATAAGTAAAGGAAACCTATCACAAGTTCTTTCACATCCAACATTTCGGTGTCAAATGATTCTGCATGGGTGGAGTTTGCTGGGTATTTAAAAGCAAACACAAAGTAGGAGATCAAGAAATGTTAGCGAAGAAGAAAAGGAATAGTGCCTGCCCATCAGCAGGAAAGCAGATTGGGGTTGCAACTGGAAATTTCCAAATGAAATTCTAGTTAAGAATGCCTTTTCCAAAGGAAATTGAATACAAAAGCATTTCTTAAGAAAAAAAAAAAACAATTGCTGAGAGAGATTTGGGAAAAGATGGACAGACTGCAAGGAAGAGCTTGCCTTACAGAGTTTCCTTAAGCTGTTGATGTCCTTACCAGTACTGGGCCTTTGAAAGAAACACCAGAAGTGAGAACAAACATTGTGGAGCATTTAGAAGAACGTCACAAGAATTAATTAAATCATACATAGATATGGAAAATATTGTGGGTTAATCCAGTTTAAAATATTATGGGCCTCATTACACGGTAGGCGGAGAACCATGGCGCTATTTGCGCCATGGTTCATGCCGGTAAAATACCGGCACAGCCTTGGTGGAAAGGGGAATTACGGCCCCATTCCAAGTTTGGCAGGGCGATAATTCCCCCTTCCACCATTGCCCTTCTCCATTTTTGCCCCATAGGGCATAATGGTAATGGGGAAGGCGCTAATTACGGTACCATTCGCTCCCTGGGTCCCTTTGCGGGTTGGTTTTTAATGCCTGCAAAAAGCAGGCGTTAAATTCCCCAACCCGCAAAGGGACCTTGTAGTAAGGCGGTAAGGATTTACCGGTACCGGTAAAATACCAGTACCGGTAAACCCTTACCACCTACCGTGTAATGAGGCCCTATGTCACTACAGGGGGACTGGAACAGTAAATTAATATTTGTGTAGGTCTATTTTAAAAAGATTGTCCTAGAATCCAAAAGTGAGTAGGGTACATTTCTCGGTTACATTAAAAAATGATTAAGTAATTTGCTGGGTTTTTACAGGATCAAAATATATCTGGGTTTGTGAGTATCGTGTACAACATGTATCACATATGTTCAAGAGTTAAACTTCTTAACGTTTGAAAACCATAGTCAACCATAGAAAAATCCTGAATAAAGTTGTCTACTCATTAAAGTAAAATAGAAATTAATTAGTTCCTCCCTTTCACTAGCAAGAACATATTGTTAATTTTCAACGTAATTTTTTCAAATAACATTGCACCGCAATACAAGGACTCTGCCTTCAGTATACACCTAATACCAAATGAAGGTAACCTGCTGATTTCTTTTCTAATTAACAGGTTATTTCATAGAATTCAGCGCACAAGTGGCGCACGCGGCTGGCGCACAGTGTGCGCGTGCGACTTTCTGCGCCAGCCGCGTGCGCTAAAATCCATTTCCGCCCACAGCGTATTCATGGATTTTAGCATCCAAAACCAGCCATGGCACAGAGTGGCGTAGCAACCTTGCAGCAGCGTCAGTTACACCCAACCCCTTCCCATGCGCCATGCACAGCGCACAAATCCCGTACATGGCGCACAGGCCCCGAACCTCGAAAACCGCGCACCCCTCCGAATACATGTGCACCCCGGCATGGGGAGTTTCCCACGCGATTGGGCCTGTGTGAGTGGGATACGTGTATTACTGGGGTGCGCGGGACTTTCACACACGATTGGCCCTGTGAGAGCGGGGTACATGTGTTACTGGGGTGCACAGGAACTTTCACACGCGATTGGCCCTGTGCGAGTGGGGTACGTGTATTACTGGGGTGTGCAGGAACTTTCACACACAATTGGCCCTGTGCGAGGGGGTACGTGTGTTACTGGGGTGCGTGGGAAATTTCACACGTGATTGGCCCTGTGCGAGCGGGGTACGTGTATTAATGGGGTGTACAGGAACTTTCACACACGATTGGCCCTGTGCGAGCAGGGTACGTGTGTTACTGGGGTACGCGGGAACTTTTACACGCGATTGGCCCTGTGCGAGCGGGGTACGTGTGTTACTGGGGTGCGCAGGAACTTTCACACGTGATTGGCCCTGTGCGAGCCGGGTACGTGTATTACTGGGGTGCGTGGGAACTTTCACACACGATTGGCCCTCTGCGAGCGGGCATATGTGTGTTACTGGGGTGCGCGGGAATTTTCACACGAGATTGGCCCTGTGCACGTGGGATTCGTGTGTTACTGGGGTGCGCGGGAACTTTCACACGCGATTGGCCCTGTGCGAGGGGGGTACGTGTGTTACTGGGGTGCGCAGGAACTTTCACACGCGAATTTGCTGTCATAGCGGGTTATGTGTATCTAGTGTGGTGCGCGGGGAGTCCTACACGTGAATTGGCAGTGTGGGTCTTCCCAGGTGTCCCCTCTACCTCCTCCACGGCCCCTGCAGGCAGCCCACACCACAGGGGACTACCCTGCACCCCTGGACATGACCCGCAGGCAGCCCATCCACCATGGCCATGCCCCACAGCCAGGCCACATGTCACATTGCACTAGTGATCACCAACTCATGTTCCCCTGCACCCCCACCCCCCATCAGTGAGGGGCACCTGCCAGCAGGCCCCCACACATGTCCCCCTGCACCCCCACCCCCCATCAGTGACCGGCACCTCACAGCAGGCCCCCACTCATGTCCCACACACGTCCCCCTGCACCTCCACCCCCCATCAGTGAGGGGCACCTGCCAACATGCTCACACACATGTACCCCTGCACCCCCACCCCCCATCAGTGACCGGCACCTCACAGCAGGCCCCCACTCATGTCCCACACATGTCCCCCTGCACCTGCACCCCTATCAGTGAGGGTCACCTGCCAGCAGGCCCCCACTCATTCCCCACACATGTCCCCCTGCACCCCCACCCCTATCAGTGAGGGGCACCTGCCAGCAGGCCCCCACTCATGTCCCCCTGCACCCCCACCCCCCATCAGTGAGGGGCACCTGCCAGCAGGCCCCCACACATGTCCCCCTGCACCCCCACCCCCATCAGTGAGGGGCACCTGCCAGCAGGCCCCCACTCATGACCCACACATGTCCCCCTGCACCCCCACCCCCCATCAGTGAGGGGCACCTGCCAGCAGACCCCCACTCATGTCCCCCTGTACTCCCATCCCCATCAGTGAGGGGCACCTGCCAGCAGGCCCCCACTCATGTCCCCCCCACATGAAATAAAGATGCACAATCATGGCCCACTTCTACACCAAAATACCACAGCACACCACCCCATTACTGAGATGCAATGATTTCCCAATCAAACCCACACTGACATGCCCATCTCAAGACACAAACCAAAAGTCACTATGTACATCAACACATGCCCGTCACACACACACACTCGTTGACATTGATTGTGTAAACCCACATTTTCACATGCATTAACCCAATGAGCAAATCCCACACATGGAACTAAAATATGAAAATGTATTATGTACAAAAATAAATCAATAAAATGAAAGCATAACAAAATAGCAAACATGAAATGAAAAGCATGTGCAAAAGAAGAGTAAATGAAAAGTATAACCAATACAAAGAAATCCAAAAGAATAGTCCAAACTCTCCCTCCACCAACGCAAATCCAAAGGAAACGTAAAAAAAATCCATTGATTCATGGTGAAATCAAAAGAAAAAGTTCAAAATAATGCATTGTCCAACTATGTACAATCAAATTTCCAAGGGTCCATGAGCCCAACGAAACAAATGAAACCTATCTAATAACCTACCTAACAAAAAAATATTTACAAAAATGTGGGGCATAGTCCAAAAACCCGAAAATAAAGAAACAAAAAGGAAACCTAACACTATAAACTATTTACAATGGCGACGGTCAAGTCCTGCGGCTCACTCAGTGATGTTTTCGGCCAGGGCATCATCGAACTCCATGTCTATTTGCTGGAGGCACGCCTCTGACCTGGCCCAGAGGTCTCTCAGGGAGGCACTCATGGCTTGTTCCAACTCCCTGCGAGTCGCCTCGAGGCACTTTGCCCGCCTCAATGCCCGACGCATGGAGAACTCCGCCCTGACCATGGTGAGCCGTGCCTCTTCCGGCCGCCGCTGCTCCGCACCAATACGCTGGCCCAACCACAGCCACATGGAAGACACATCCATTCCAGGGTTCTCCTGCTCTATGGCTGATGAATGCCCCCCTGATGTCGTTGGCCCGAGCCATCATTGCTCCCACCTAGAGCCTGCTCCTGCTGCTGCTGCTGTCCATGTGCCCTGTTCGATGATGCCTGCACATCCTCCATCAGCTGATCTCCAGTTGTGGTGTCCCTCCCTGCTGGACTGCCGACTCCCGACTGTGGCAGGGATGGGATCTCCACCAAGCTGGCTGTCTTGGTCAGGCCACGTCCACAGGGGGACCTGGTGGAATCTGGGCCAGAAGATGGCAGGGAGAATGACTGGCGCATAGTCTCCACAGAGGAGGAGAGGTCCGCCAGAGTGCGTGTCACATGTAGGAACCCACCAACCACGGCCCCTCCCAACAGTGCCACGTTGTGACGCTGCTGTTCTTGATGGCGTGCGTTCTCCACCCAGGAAGAACGCACGTCATTACGAATGTCACGCGTGCGCAAAGTGACACCAATCAGGACGGAGCCCATGCGTTCATTGGACCCCTCGTCTGCAGGTAGTGGAGAGGCAGATGACATGGCACTCTCCCCTACCTGCGGACGGGCCTGGGACGGGGCATCCCTGCTGGTGCATGGTGGTGCAGTCACAGGGTCAAGGACAGGGACATGCACAGGCCCCTCCGCGGGGACCTGTGCTGCCTTCTGACCCTGGACTGCACCACTTGTACCAGTGGTACTACCCCCACCAGACCCCCTGTGCGGCTCAGTAGCGGGCTCCTCCTCCTCTGTGGAGACCACCAACCTGGATGTCTCCATACCGTCTTCCGCCATTGCAAGCCCCTGCGGGGGCTCACCTGGCCCTTCCGCCACAGCCCTAGTGGCAGGCGCGGCACCAGCCCCCTCGCTCCCAGATGATGGCAAGTCCTGGGAGGGTGGCTGGGCCTTGCGTCGCCGTCCAGTGGAGGCATCCCCGCCGCTTGGCTCCACAGCGCCGTCTCCGCCCTCTTCTTCACTTGACGCTGCGTAGAGGGAGACATAGAACACAAGCATCACAAGCATCAGGGTAAAGTACAATATTCGCCTAGACAGGAAGAAATAACACATGAGTGGCATGTGTCATGAATCCATGGCGTATCAAAGTCACAGACACACTTCTCAGACACACACACATGTGCACCATACATGTACATGACAGCAGCATCCATCCCTCACACACCCACCATGTGCAAGAACAGACACTGGCATGCTTTCATGTGTGCAATTGCCATACAGCTCCCCATGTTGCATTGGAACTCATGCACCAACCATGTGGTTTGCACATTACTGGTCTCACATGCATGAACATGATGTCCCTGCACACACACATCCATACATGGCCCATGTCACACATACAGGCAAGTATCAGACTACCAGCACACTGCAACATGCCCAGTCTCACACAACAATGCTTGGCCACTTACCGCTCAACTCCGAAGGATCTGGGCGTGGAGCGCTGGCATATGTGTTCCAGGACCCTCATCTGGATGTCACTCATGCTGACCCGGCCCCCCTCCGCGAGGCGCCGGGCCTTGTGGAGGGTCCTGGACCTGAAGTCATCCCACTGCTTTTTTGATGTGCTTGATGTCACGGGTTGCAACCCCTCCACATTGATGGCAACCACTACTTCATCCCAGATCCTCTCCCATCCTTCCTTGTTGGCGCGTGATGTTCCGAAGAGGGCATCATACTGCCCCAGGACATGCTCCACCAGGACACCAACTTCCTCCACACTGAAGCTGGTGGCCCTCTGCCTCTCTGGCTGGGGGTCGCCAGTGGTCTCAGATGGTGTTTGCCCCACCATGGCGACCCCCGAGGCAGGCGTGGGTGGGCAACTGGCTCCTGGGGCTGGGCTGTGGAGCGATGGTATCCCAGTCAGGAGTCTTCTGTTCCAGCAGGGGTGGACACAGCAACTGGAACCCTGGCTGATGTGCAGGCACCAAGTACTCAGGGCTCTGGGGAGGCAGTTCGGCCTTCTGGGCAGGAGCATGGCCTTCCGTGTGTTGTTGCGTGGCCAGCTTGATACGGAGTGATTTGGCACGTGAAAATCTTGCACGTCAGTGTGTAATTCAAGGAAAGGCCCTTCGCACGTAAGCGCGTCAGCACACGTACGCGGTTTCATTGGACCAAAGGCCCTAGCGCGTAAGCGCTTCTGTGATGTGACATGCGTGGGTGTTTCCCTCGTGACGTGGGCATAGTGGTTCAGCGCACGTGAAAAAACTGCACGTCCATGTGTGAATGCGTGTAATCCAAGGAAAGGGCCTACGCGCGTAGGTGACGTGGCGCGCACAGGCGTTTCCCTCGTGAAGTTGGCATAGTGGTTCAGCACGCGTGAAAAAACTGCACGTCCGTGTGTGAATGCGTGTAATCTGAGGAAAGGGTCTACGTGTGTAAGTGACGTGATGCGCGCGGGTGTTTCCATCAACACGGGTGCATGTTCATCGTACACGTCCAAAAACTGCACGTCTGAGTTTCAGCTTGTGTAATTGGAGGAAAGGGCCTTAGCGCGTACATGCATAAGTGACGCTGTACGTGTAGGCTGCTTTAAAAGGTACGTGTAGGACCCCATTTCCTTGTACGTGCTTTTCGTGGAAAGCGAGTGGGTGAATTCTGTACTTCTTGTCAGTTCACACGTGATTACTTCACAGCGTTTCAAGTTCGTACTCCCTGTTACCTCTGACAGCGTTCATTTTTTTTGTTGGGCATGTTTCCTCAAACGTGTTCACTTCTTCTTTTGTCCTGTCTCCTCAGACAGCGTACAATTCTTCTTTTGGCGGGGGTGATGCTAACGCACACACGCGCGTTTTTTTCACTTTCTTTTTACAGGCAGACAGTGAGTCATGTACGCATTTACCAACTGTGCTTGCCCTGTGAGTCGCGTACCCCTTCAGAGGTCATTGTAGGCTGCGTGTAACACGCGTATGCTTATTTTTGTATTTCTGGGTGCCACAGCATAGTGCGGGTTCATTTTTCCACGCACGTGGTCTACGAGGGGTTGCGTGCATGTTACTTTTTGTTTTTGGGCTGCCTGTGCGTTGCGTGACCCGTCATCTTCCCCCAGGGGTCACAGACAGCCTTGCTAGAGCACTAGGATATGAATTCCATCTAGTACCCTACCCCTTTCACCCCCAATTGCCCAGGACAATTGTTTACTGCAACTCCCATACGCACAACAACATCAGTGCCATGGTTGGGAGGAGACCAAGCGGTAAGGGAGGCAAAGGTGGCCGACCTCCAAAAGGTGGGTTTGGTGGGCACGGTAGGGGACATGGCCAGGATTTGCAGGGTGCCCCTAGACGCCCATGTGTGAAGGACGAATCAGGGACACCCATGCTCCCCCCCCAGGGTTGAGGGAAACGTGACTGACACCATCCCAACTCAGCCCTTGTTGGACCAGCCCATTGTGGCACCTGACCCGGTACAGGATGACTCCCAGGCTGACTTCCAGGTCAGCAAGTCTAAGCCACGTGTGCTGGTGCAAGTTGGTGTCACCAGGCCACGTGGATCTGGGGCAGCGATGTCATCTGCTGCCCCAAGTAGGCAGGGTGGGGAGGCTGCGGGGGCAGCTGCAGCTTTATCCACCCCAGCTCTGAGTCTCCCAACCGGGACCGTGTCGGTCGTGGTCCATCGAACTGACGTTGCCCCTGCCAACATCACACTTCAGCCAATGCCTGCACCAAGACCTATGCTCATAGTGCCTTCGCACACTCCCAGTTCCCAGTCCACCTGCACTTCTGTCCCTACTCACCAGAGCGGCGCAAGACACTCAGGCTCCGCTCCACTTTTGAAAAAGAGGAAGAAGGATGCTCTGGCACTACAGGCTGAGACCCCAGACACGGCTACACAGTCCAGCACGTCAAGGAAGCCTATCTTTAATGACGCCGAACTTGATGCACTTGTGACCTATGTGTCGGCACATAGCCGCGAAATGGTGGTGACTGCAGGGTGCAAGGCCACACCTGGTAAATGTAGGGCATACTGGCAGACCATCACGGACCGCATAAGTGCCTTTGGATTTGTGAGGCGCACAGCTGATGATTGCTACAAGTGTTGGAATGACCTGAAACGCAGAGCAAAGAACAAGCTGGCCTCAAATCATGCCGCTAGTCTGGTGACTGGCGGTGGGTCTCCACCAGAGGACAACGAACTCACTGAACATGAGTCTGTTGCTGGGACCTTCGTCACAGAGGAACAGATCCAAGGCGTGGGAGAGCTACCTGATTATGACGCATTGTCCTGTGAGTGCCCATGCATGTGTGTGTAATCCATGCGTATGTTGTTTGGGTGACGGGTTCTGATTAAGTCCCAGGTGAGGGTGTGTACTCCTGAGTGTTATGGGTCACCCATGTGCTTCCTCCAATACATTCACGTGCCTTTGATTTGGGTATGAAAGTATCCATTCTGCCCACAGTAGCCAATTAGCCCCACATTACTGCTGTTGCACTTGAACTATCATCTTGCAACAACATTGTTCTGATTTTTTCTGTGTTCATTCAGGCTGATTGTTTGGATTATCCCATTTTTCATATGCTTTTTTCATCCCTAATGCCACATATGTGACATGCTTCTGTCATTGTTTACACCCCACATTGTGCCACTTTAGTTACCTGGTTATGTGAATGATTAAACCATTCAGGGCGAGGGAGTATTGGCCTGCTGAAATTTATTTTTAGGGCCTGTTTGCATGTGGAACATGATAGTTGTTTCCTGTCATGTTGAAGTGACCAACCATTGATGTGTACATCTACCTACAATCACTGTCTAATTGTACACTGGATGTGTTGCAGTGTGCGGCACATGCATATTTTGTAACACTATTCTGCATTAATCTTCTCATCATGTCCATGTGACATGGATGTGTGACAGTACACATTCACTGACATATCGCTGTAGCTGTCTAATTTACCATGGATATGCTACATGATATCTGTGTGCTGTCATGTGTCATGTATGTGTATTGGACATGCCACTCGCAGGCTGATGTGTGATGCCAGTGCTACACAACATGCTGCGAATGTGTTGCTGTTCCATCTTGGTGTCCTCATTGTCTGCCTTTTTGACTCCCCTTCAAAATCATTGACAGTGTATGCATGCCAGGGTTAAAGTCATGTGGGACATGTGTAAACCATGTACAGGATCTCTGTCTTGTCAGAACTATGTGTGTGATATGGTGCTCATGCCTGTTTCCATTTCTTGTATTTCATGTTTTTGCAGGTGACGACGCACTTGATGCTGGTGAGGTTCAGGAGATGGTACAGACCCAGGAGGATTCTCAGGCACGACCAGGCACCAGTGGGGGACGTGGTGTGGTGGTGGGTGAAAACACTTTAGTACTGCAGACCATACTGTCGAGGGGTGCCTCTGGGTGCAGCTCCCCAGACCTCTATTCAGGTGCTGAGTCGGATGATGAGACTTATGTGCTGTCACAGGTCAGTGCTTCTGGCAGGGATTCTGTTCTGTCCAACCCACCTGCACCAGGGGTAGAACCCTCTATGGGGATGTCAGTGTTGGTAGGTCCGCCTTTGGCTGTTACGGATGCAGGGTCACACTCCACAGCATCTGATCCTGTTCCTGGGCCAGCAGATCAGAGGGGGAATGCAGTCCTGCAGCCTCAGGCAGTGCCACCACAGCAAGGTGCAGATGGCCCTGCCCCGAACAGGTGGGGTGCCCGCCGACGCGGTGGCCGTGCGCCACCAGGCAATACTGTTTGGGAAAACTCCATGTACGGTATGGCAACCCAACAGGCAGCATCAGTAGAAATGATGGCTCAGGCAATGGAGAGGGTGGCCACTTCAATTATCCCCCCTGAAAGGCAGATGGAGCAACAACAGCAGGCAACAGACTCCATTTGCCAATCACACAGGGAAGACATGTTGGCATCCAACAGGGACCGACGGGCGGCACTGGAGACTCTGCGCGAATCCATATCAATAGAGTCACATGGCCACAGGGAAGCCCTGAGGGTGGAACTCCATAACCTCCATGGAACTCCATAACCTCAGGCAGAGTCTGCTTGAACTTGAGGCTTCCTGAAATGTTGGGGCAGAACAGCAGCTGGAGCAGCTCACACGTTCACTCTCAGCTGAGCTGCAGGCAACACGTGAGGAGATCCGAGAATCCCGCGAGGCCATGCGTGCAGAAGTGCAGGCCACCCGTGACATGCTGGATGGGGATCTTCGCACTTTAATCCTTCAGAATCAGACCTTCCAGACCTGCATGCTTGCTGCCATGGAGGACCATACCAGGGTTTTGCATGGGCTTCCTCCCATAGTGCCACCACCTCCTGATGCAGCAGCAGCGGGTGAGGAGAGCGACATCAGTTCTCCCACAATGGCATAGCCGTGCAGGCCATGAGCCCATGGAGGTATTTTTTTTCTCGCAACATCCACGCAGGTGGGTGTTGGTGTGCACCCTGTCCTCGAACCTCCTGGGTGCCCCTTTAGCATCCAAAACCAGCCATGGCACAGAGTGGCGTAGCAACCTTGCAGCACCGTCAGTTACACCCAACCCCTCCCCATGCGCCATGCACAGCGCACAAATCCCGTACATGGCGCACAGGCCCCGAACCTCGAAAACCGCGCACCCCTCCGAATACATGTGCACCCCGGCATGGGGAGTTTCCCACGCGATTGGCCCTGTGCGAGTGGGATACGTGTATTACTGGGGTGCGCGGGACTTTCACACACGATTGGCCCTGTGCGAGCGGGGTACATGTGTTACTGGGGTGCACGGGAACTTTCACACGCGATTGACCCTGTGCGAGTGGGATACGTGTATTACTGGGCTGCGCGGGAACTTTCACACGCGATTGGCCCTGTGTGAGCGGGTACATGTGTTACTGGGGTGCGCAGGAACTTTCACACGCGATTGGCCCTGTGCGAGTGGGGTACGTGTATTACTGGGGTGTGCAGGAGCTTTCACACACAATTGGCCCTGTGCGAGCCGAGCGGGGTACGTGTGTTACTGGGGTGCGTGGGAAATTTCACACGTGATTGGCCCTGTGCGAGCGGGGTACGTGTATTAATGGGGTGTATGGGAACTTTCACACACGATTGGCCCTGTGCGAGCAGGGTACGTGTGTTACTGGGGTACGCGGGAACTTTCACACGCGATTGGCCCTGTGCGAGCGGGGTACGTGTGTTACTGGGGTGCGCAGGAACTTTCACACGTGATTGGCCCTGTGCGAGCGGGGTACGTGTATTACTGGGGTACGTGGGAACTTTCACACACGATTGGCCCTGTGCGAGCGGGGGTATGTGTGTTACTGGGGTGCGCGGGAACTTTCACACAAGATTGGCCTTGTGCGAGTGGGATTCGTGTGTTACTGGGGTGCGCGGGAACTTTCACATGCGATTGGCCCTGTGCGAGGGGGGTACGTGTGTTACTGGGGTGCGCAGGAACTTTCTCACGCGAATTTGCTGTCATAGCGGGTTATGTGTATCTAGTGTGGTGCGTGGGGAGTCCTACACGTGAATTGGCAGTGTGGGTCCTCCCAGGTGTCCCCTCTACCTCCTCCATGGCCCCTGCAGGCAGCCCACACCACAGGGGACTACCCTGCACCCCTGGACATGACCCGCAGGCAGCCCATCCACCATGGCCATGCCCCACAGCCAGGCCACATGTCACATTGCACTAGTGATCACCAACTCATGTTCCCCTGCACCCCCACCCCCCATCAGTGAGGGGCACCTGCCAGCAGGCCCCCACACATGTCCCCCTGCACCCCCACCCCCCATCAGTGACCGGCACCTCACAGCAGGCCCCCACTCATGTCCCACACACGTCCCCCTGCACCTCCACCCCCCATCAGTGAGGGGCACCTGCCAACATGCTCACACACATGTACCCCTGCACCCCCACCCCCCATCAGTGACCGGCACCTCACAGCAGGCCCCCACTCATGTCCCACACATGTCCCCCTGCACCTGCACCCCTATCAGTGAGGGTCACCTGCCAGCAGGCCCCCACTCATTCCCCACACATGTCCCCCTGCACCCCCACCCCTATCAGTGAGGGGCACCTGCCAGCAGGCCCCCACTCATGTCCCCCTGCACCCCCACCCCCCATCAGTGAGGGGCACCTGCCAGCAGGCCCCCACACATGTCCCCCTGCACCCCCACCCCCATCAGTGAGGGGCACCTGCCAGCAGGCCCCCACTCATGACCCACACATGTCCCCCTGCACCCCCACCCCCATCAGTGAGGGGCACCTGCCAGCAGACCCCCACTCATGTCCCCCTGTACTCCCATCCCCATCAGTGAGGGGCACCTGCCAGCAGGCCCCCACTCATGTCCCCCCCACATGAAATAAAGATGCACAATCATGGCCCACTTCTACACCAAAATACCACAGCACACCACCCCATTACTGAGATGCAATGATTTCCCAATCAAACCCACACTGACATGCCCATCTCAAGACACAAACCAAAAGTCACTATGTACATCAACACATGCCCGTCACACACACACACTCGTTGACATTGATTGTGTAAACCCACATTTTCACATGCATTAACCCAATGAGCAAATCCCACACATGGAACTAAAATATGAAAATGTATTATGTACAAAAATAAATCAATAAAATGAAAGCATAACAAAATAGCAAACATGAAATGAAAAGCATGTGCAAAAGAAGAGTAAATGAAAAGTATAACCAATACAAAGAAATCCAAAAGAATAGTCCAAACTCTCCCTCCACCAACGCAAATCCAAAGGAAACGTAAAAAAAATCCATTGATCCATGGTGAAATCAAAAGAAAAAGTTCAAAATAATGCATTGTCCAACTATGTACAATCAAATTTCCAAGGGTCCATGAGCCCAACGAAACAAATGAAACCTATCTAATAACCTACCTAACAAAAAAATTATTTACAAAAATGTGGGGCATAGTCCAAAAACCCGAAAATAAAGAAACAAAAAGGAAACCTAACACTATAAACTATTTACAATGGCGACGGTCAAGTCCTGCGGCTCACTCAGTGATGTTTTCGGCCAGGGCATCATCGAACTCCATGTCTATTTGCTGGAGGCACGCCTCTGACCTGGCCCAGAGGTCTCTCAGGGAGGCACTCATGGCTTGTTCCAACTCCCTGCGAGTCGCCTCGAGGCACTTTGCCCGCCTCAATGCCCGACGCATGGAGAACTCCGCCCTGACCATGGTGAGCCGTGCCTCTTCCGCCCGCCGCTGCTCCGCACCAATACGCTGGCCCAACCACAGCCACATGGAAGACACATCCATTCCAGGGTTCTCCTGCTCTATGGCTGATGAATGCCCCCCTGATGTCGTTGGCCCGAGCCATCATTGCTCCCACCTAGAGCCTGCTCCTGCTGCTGCTGCTGTCCATGTGCCCTGTTCGATGATGCCTGCACATCCTCCATCAGCTGATCTCCAGTTGTGGTGTCCCTCCCTGCTGGACTGCCGACTCCCGACTGTGGCAGGGATGGGATCTCCACCAAGCTGGCTGTCTTGGTCAGGCCACGTCCACAGGGGGACCTGGTGGAATCTGGGCCAGAAGATGGCAGGGAGAATGACTGGCGCATAGTCTCCACAGAGGAGGAGAGGTCCGCCAGAGTGCGCGTCACATGTAGGAACCCACCAACCACGGCCCCTCCCAACAGTGCCACGTTGTGACGCTGCTGTTCTTGATGGCGTGCGTTCTCCACCCAGGAAGAACGCACGTCATTACGAATGTCACGCGTGCGCAAAGTGACACCAATCAGGACGGAGCCCATGCGTTCATTGGACCCCTCGTCTGCAGGTAGTGGAGAGGCAGATGACATGGCACTCTCCCCTACCTGCGGACGGGCCTGGGACGGGGCATCCCTGCTGGTGCATGGTGGTGCAGTCACAGGGTCAAGGACAGGGACATGCACAGGCCCCTCCGCGGGGACCTGTGCTGCCTTCTGACCCTGGACTGCACCACTTGTACCAGTGGTACTACCCCCACCAGACCCCCTGTGCGGCTCAGTAGCGGGCTCCTCCTCCTCTGTGGAGACCACCAACCTGGATGTCTCCATACCGTCTTCCGCCATTGCAAGCCCCTGCGGGGGCTCACCTGGCCCTTCCGCCACAGCCCTAGTGGCAGGCGCGGCACCAGCCCCCTCGCTCCCAGATGATGGCAAGTCCTGGGAGGGTGGCTGGGCCTTGCGTCGCCGTCCAGTGGAGGCATCCCCGCCGCTTGGCTCCACAGCGCCGTCTCCGCCCTCTTCTTCACTTGACGCTGCGTAGAGGGAGACATAGAACACAAGCATCACAAGCATCAGGGTACAGTACAATATTCGCCTAGACAGGAAGAAATAACACATGAGTGGCATGTGTCATGAATCCATGGCGTATCAAAGTCACAGACACACTTCTCAGACACACACACATGTGCACCATACATGTACATGACAGCAGCATCCATCCCTCACACACCCACCATGTGCAAGAACAGACACTGGCATGCTTTCATGTGTGCAATTGCCATACAGCTCCCCATGTTGCATTGGAACTCATGCACCAACCATGTGGTTTGCACATTACTGGTCTCACATGCATGAACATGATGTCCCTGCACACACACATCCATACATGGCCCATGTCACACATACAGGCAAGTATCAGACTACCAGCACACTGCAACATGCCCAGTCTCACACAACAATGCTTGGCCACTTACCGCTCAACTCCGAAGGATCTGGGCGTGGAGCGCTGGCATATGTGTTCCAGGACCCTCATCTGGATGTCACTCATGCTGACCCGGCCCCCCTCCGCGAGGCGCCGGGCCTTGTGGAGGGTCCTGGACCTGAAGTCATCCCACTGCTTTTTTGATGTGCTTGATGTCACGGGTTGCAACCCCTCCACATTGATGGCAACCACTACTTCATCCCAGATCCTCTCCCATCCTTCCTTGTTGGCGCGTGATGTTCCGAAGAGGGCATCATACTGCCCCAGGACATGCTCCACCAGGACACCAACTTCCTCCACACTGAAGCTGGTGGCCCTCTGCCTCTCTGGCTGGGGGTCGCCAGTGGTCTCAGATGGTGTTTGCCCCACCATGGCGACCCCCGAGGCAGGCGTGGGTGGGCAACTGGCTCCTGGGGCTGGGCTGTGGAGCGATGGTATCCCAGTCAGGAGTCTTCTGTTCCAGCAGGGGTGGACACAGCAACTGGAACCCTGGCTGATGTGCAGGCACCAAGTACTCAGGGCTCTGGGGAGGCAGTTCGGCCTTCTGGGCAGGAGCATGGCCTTCCGTGTGTTGTTGCGTGGCCAGCTTGATACGGAGTGATTTGGCACGTGAAAATCTTGCACGTCAGTGTGTAATTCAAGGAAAGGCCCTTCGCACGTAAGCGCGTCAGCACACGTACGCGGTTTCATTGGACCAAAGGCCCTAGCGCGTAAGCGCTTCTGTGATGTGACATGCGTGGGTGTTTCCCTCGTGACGTGGGCATAGTGGTTCAGCGCACGTGAAAAAACTGCACGTCCATGTGTGAATGCGTGTAATCCAAGGAAAGGGCCTACGCGCGTAGGTGACGTGGCGCGCACAGGCGTTTCCCTCGTGAAGTTGGCATAGTGGTTCAGCACGCGTGAAAAAACTGCACGTCCGTGTGTGAATGCGTGTAATCTGAGGAAAGGGTCTACGTGTGTAAGTGACGTGATGCGCGCGGGTGTTTCCATCAACACGGGTGCATGTTCATCGTACACGTCCAAAAACTGCACGTCTGAGTTTCAGCTTGTGTAATTGGAGGAAAGGGCCTTAGCGCGTACATGCATAAGTGACGCTGTACGTGTAGGCTGCTTTAAAAGGTACGTGTAGGACCCCATTTCCTTGTACGTGCTTTTCGTGGAAAGCGAGTGGGTGAATTCTGTACTTCTTGTCAGTTCACACGTGATTACTTCACAGCGTTTCAAGTTCGTACTCCCTGTTACCTCTGACAGCGTTCATTTTTTTTGTTGGGCATGTTTCCTCAAACGTGTTCACTTCTTCTTTTGTCCTGTCTCCTCAGACAGCGTACAATTCTTCTTTTGGCGGGGGTGATGCTAACGCACACACGCGCGTTTTTTTCACTTTCTTTTTACAGGCAGACAGTGAGTCATGTACGCATTTACCAACTGTGCTTGCCCCGTGAGTCGCGTACCCCTTCAGAGGTCATTGTAGGCTGCGTGTAACACGCGTATGCTTATTTTTGTATTTCTGGGTGCCACAGCATAGTGCGGGTTCATTTTTCCACGCACGTGGTCTACGAGGGGTTGCGTGCATGTTACTTTTTGTTTTTGGGCTGCCTGTGCGTTGCGTGACCCGTCATCTTCCCCCAGGGGTCACAGACAGCCTTGCTAGAGCACTAGGATATGAATTCCATCTAGTACCCTACCCCTTTCACCCCCAATTGCCCAGGACAATTGTTTACTGCAACTCCCATACGCACAACAACATCAGTGCCATGGTTGGGAGGAGACCAAGCGGTAAGGGAGGCAAAGGTGGCCGACCTCCAAAAGGTGGGTTTGGTGGGCACGGTAGGGGACATGGCCAGGATTTGCAGGGTGCCCCTAGACCCCCATGTGTGAAGGACGAATCAGGGACACCCATGCTCCCCCCCCAGGGTTGAGGGAAACGTGACTGACACCATCCCAACTCAGCCCTTGTTGGACCAGCCCATTGTGGCACCTGACCCGGTACAGGATGACTCCCAGGCTGACTTCCAGGTCAGCAAGTCTAAGCCACGTGTGCTGGTGCAAGTTGGTGTCACCAGGCCACGTGGATCTGGGGCAGCGATGTCATCTGCTGCCCCAAGTAGGCAGGGTGGGGAGGCTGCGGGGGCAGCTGCAGCTTTATCCACCCCAGCTCTGAGTCTCCCAACCGGGACCGTGTCGGTCGTGGTCCATCGAACTGACGTTGCCCCTGCCAACATCACACTTCAGCCAATGCCTGCACCAAGACCTATGCTCATAGTGCCTTCGCACACTCCCAGTTCCCAGTCCACCTGCACTTCTGTCCCTACTCACCAGAGCGGCGCAAGCCACTCAGGCTCCGCTCCACTTTTGAAAAAGAGGAAGAAGGATGCTCTGGCACTACAGGCTGAGACCCCAGACACGGCTACACAGTCCGGCACGTCAAGGAAGCCTATCTTTAATGACGCCGAACTTGATGCACTTGTGACCTATGTGTCGGCACATAGCCGCGAAATGGTGGTGACTGCAGGGTGCAAGACCACACCTGGTAAATGTAGGGCATACTGGCAGACCATCACGGACCGCATAAGTGCCTTTGGATTTGTGAGGCGCACAGCTGATGATTGCTACAAGTGTTGGAATGACCTGAAACGCAGAGCAAAGAACAAGCTGGCCTCAAATCATGCCGCTAGTCTGGTGACTGGCGGTGGGTCTCCACCAGAGGACAACGAACTCACTGAACATGAGTCTGTTGCTGGGACCTTCGTCACAGAGGAACAGATCCAAGGCGTGGGAGAGCTACCTGATTATGACGCATTGTCCTGTGAGTGCCCATGCATGTGTGTGTAATCCATGCGTATGTTGTTTGGGTGACGGGTTCTGATTAAGTCCCAGGTGAGGGTGTGTACTCCTGAGTGTTATGGGTCACCCATGTGCTTCCTCCAATACATTCACGTGCCTTTGATTTGGGTATGAAAGTATCCATTCTGCCCACAGTAGCCAATTAGCCCCACATTACTGCTGTTGCACTTGAACTATCATCTTGCAACAACATTGTTCTGATTTTTTCTGTGTTCATTCAGGCTGATTGTTTGGATTATCCCATTTTTCATATGCTTTTTTCATCCCTAATGCCACATATGTGACATGCTTCTGTCATTGTTTACACCCCACATTGTGCCACTTTAGTTACCTGGTTATGTGAATGATTAAACCATTCAGGGCGAGGGAGTATTGGCCTGCTGAAATTTATTTTTAGGGCCTGTTTGCATGTGGAACATGATAGTTGTTTCCTGTCATGTTGAAGTGACCAACCATTGATGTGTACATCTACCTACAATCACTGTCTAATTGTACACTGGATGTGTTGCAGTGTGCGGCACATGCATATTTTGTAACACTATTCTGCATTAATCTTCTCATCATGTCCATGTGACATGGATGTGTGACAGTACACATTCACTGACATATCGCTGTAGCTGTCTAATTTACCATGGATATGCTACATGATATCTGTGTGCTGTCATGTGTCATGTATGTGTATTGGACATGCCACTCGCAGGCTGATGTGTGATGCCAGTGCTACACAACATGCTGCGAATGTGTTGCTGTTCCATCTTGGTGTCCTCATTGTCTGCCTTTTTGACTCCCCTTCAAAATCATTGACAGTGTATGCATGCCAGGGTTAAAGTCATGTGGGACATGTGTAAACCATGTACAGGATCTCTGTCTTGTCAGAACTATGTGTGTGATATGGTGCTCATGCCTGTTTCCATTTCTTGTATTTCATGTTTTTGCAGGTGACGACGCACTTGATGCTGGTGAGGTTCAGGAGATGGTACAGACCCAGGAGGATTCTCAGGCACGACCAGGCACCAGTGGGGGACGTGGTGTGGTGGTGGGTGAAAACACTTTAGTACTGCAGACCATACTGTCGAGGGGTGCCTCTGGGTGCAGCTCCCCAGACCTCTATTCAGGTGCTGAGTCGGATGATGAGACTTATGTGCTGTCACAGGTCAGTGCTTCTGGCAGGGATTCTGTTCTGTCCAACCCACCTGCACCAGGGGTAGAACCCTCTATGGGGATGTCAGTGTTGGTAGGTCCGCCTTTGGCTGTTACGGATGCAGGGTCACACTCCACAGCATCTGATCCTGTTCCTGGGCCAGCAGATCAGAGGGGGAATGCAGTCCTGCAGCCTCAGGCAGTGCCACCACAGCAAGGTGCAGATGGCCCTGCCCCGAACAGGTGGGGTGCCCGCCGACGCGGTGGCCGTGCGCCACCAGGCAATACTGTTTGGGAAAACTCCATGTACGGTATGGCAACCCAACAGGCAGCATCAGTAGAAATGATGGCTCAGGCAATGGAGAGGGTGGCCACTTCAATTATCCCCCCTGAAAGGCAGATGGAGCAACAACAGCAGGCAACAGACTCCATTTGCCAATCACACAGGGAAGACATGTTGGCATCCAACAGGGACCGACGGGCGGCACTGGAGACTCTGCGCGAATCCATATCAATAGAGTCACATGGCCACAGGGAAGCCCTGAGGGTGGAACTCCATAACCTCCATGGAACTCCATAACCTCAGGCAGAGTCTGCTTGAACTTGAGGCTTCCTGAAATGTTGGGGCAGAACAGCAGCTGGAGCAGCTCACACGTTCACTCTCAGCTGAGCTGCAGGCAACACGTGAGGAGATCCGAGAATCCCGCGAGGCCATGCGTGCAGAAGTGCAGGCCACCCGTGACATGCTGGATGGGGATCTTCGCACTTTAATCCTTCAGAATCAGACCTTCCAGACCTGCATGCTTGCTGCCATGGAGGACCATACCAGGGTTTTGCATGGGCTTCCTCCCATAGTGCCACCACCTCCTGATGCAGCAGCAGCGGGTGAGGAGAGCGACATCAGTTCTCCCACAATGGCATAGCCGTGCAGGCCATGAGCCCATGGAGGTATTTTTTTTCTCGCAACATCCACGCAGGTGGGTGTTGGTGTGCACCCTGTCCTCGAACCTCCTGGGTGCCCCTTTAGCATCCAAAACCAGCCATGGCACAGAGTGGCGTAGCAACCTTGCAGCACCGTCAGTTACACCCAACCCCTCCCCATGCGCCATGCACAGCGCACAAATCCCGTACATGGCGCACAGGCCCCGAACCTCGAAAACCGCGCACCCCTCCGAATACATGTGCACCCCGGCATGGGGAGTTTCCCACGCGATTGGCCCTGTGCGAGTGGGATACGTGTATTACTGGGGTGCGCGGGACTTTCACACACGATTGGCCCTGTGCGAGCGGGGTACATGTGTTACTGGGGTGCACGGGAACTTTCACACGCGATTGACCCTGTGCGAGTGGGATACGTGTATTACTGGGCTGCGCGGGAACTTTCACACGCGATTGGCCCTGTGTGAGCGGGTACATGTGTTACTGGGGTGCGCAGGAACTTTCACACGCGATTGGCCCTGTGCGAGTGGGGTACGTGTATTACTGGGGTGTGCAGGAGCTTTCACACACAATTGGCCCTGTGCGAGCCGAGCAGGGTACGTGTGTTACTGGGGTGCGTGGGAAATTTCACACGTGATTGGCCCTGTGCGAGCGGGGTACGTGTATTAATGGGGTGTATGGGAACTTTCACACATGATTGGCCCTGTGCGAGCAGGGTACGTGTGTTACTGGGGTACGCGGGAACTTTCACACGCGATTGGCCCTGTGCGAGCGGGGTACGTGTGTTACTGGGGTGCGCAGGAACTTTCACACGTGATTGGCCCTGTGCGAGCGGGGTACGTGTATTACTGGGGTACGTGGGAACTTTCACACACGATTGGCCCTGTGCGAGCGGGGGTATGTGTGTTACTGGGGTGCGCGGGAACTTTCACACAAGATTGGCCTTGTGCGAGTGGGATTCGTGTGTTACTGGGGTGCGCGGGAACTTTCACATGCGATTGGCCCTGTGCGAGGGGGGTACGTGTGTTACTGGGGTGCGCAGGAACTTTCTCACGCGAATTTGCTGTCATAGCGGGTTATGTGTATCTAGTGTGGTGCGTGGGGAGTCCTACATGTGAATTGGCAGTGTGGGTCCTCCCAGGTGTCCCCTCTACCTCCTCCATGGCCCCTGCAGGCAGCCCACACCACAGGGGACTACCCTGCACCCCTGGACATGACCCGCAGGCAGCCCATCCACCATGGCCATGCCCCACAGCCAGGCCACATGTCACATTGCACTAGTGATCACCAACTCATGTTCCCCTGCACCCCCACCCCCCATCAGTGAGGGGCACCTGCCAGCAGGCCCCCACACATGTCCCCCTGCACCCCCACCCCCCATCAGTGAGGGGCACCTGCCAGCAGGCCCCCACTCATGTCCCACACACATCCCTCTGCACCTCCACCCCCCATCAGTGAGGGGCACCTGCCAACATGCCCCCACACATGTACCCCTCACCCCCACCCCCCATCAGTGACGGGCACCTCACAGCAGGCCCCCACTCATGTCCCAAACATGTCCCCCTGCACCCGCACCCCCATCAGTGAGGGTCACCTGCCAGCAGGCCCCCACTCATGCCCCACACATGTCCCCCTGCACCCCCACCCCTATCAGTGAGGGGCACCTGCCAGCAGGCCCCCACTCATGTCCCCCTGCACCCCCACCACCCATCAGTGAGGGGCACCTGCCAGCAGGCCCCCACTCATGTCCCCCTGCACCCCCATCCCCCATCAGTGAGGGGCACCTGCCAGCAGACCCCCACACATGTCCCCCTGCACCCCCACCCCCATCAGTGAGGGGCACCTGCCAGCAGGCCCCCACTCATGACCCACACATGTCCCCCTGCACCACCACCCCCCATCAGTGAGGGGCACCTGCCAGCAGACCCCCACTCATGTCCCCCTGTACTCCGACCCCCATCAGTGAGGGGCACCTGCCAGCAGGCCCCCACTCATGTCCCCCCCCACATGAAATAAAGATGCACAATCATGGCCCACTTCTACACCAAAATACCACAGCACACCATCCCATTACTGAGATGCAATGATTTCCCAATCAAACCCGCACTGACATGCCCATCTCAAGACACAAACCAAAAGTGAACTATGTACATCAACACATGTCCGTCACACACACACACTCGTTGACATTGATTGTGTAAACCCACATTTTCACATGCATTAACCCAATGAGCAAATCCCACACATGGAACTAAAATATGAAAATGTATTATGTACAAAAATAAATCAATAAAATGAAAGCATAACAAAATAGCAAACATGAAATGAAAAGCATGTGCAAAAGAAGAGTAAATGAAAAGTATAACCAATACAAAGAAATCCAAAAGAATAGTCCAAACTCTCCCTCCACCAACGCAAATCCAAAGGAAACGTAAAAAAAATCCATTGATCCATGGTGAAATCAAAAGAAAAAGTTCAAAATAATGCATTGTCCAACTATGTACAATCAAATTTCCAAGGGTCCATGAGCCCAACGAAACAAATGAAACCTATCTAATAACCTACCTAACAAAAAAAATATTTACAAAAATGTGGGGCATAGTCCAAAAACCCGAAAATAAAGAAACAAAAAGGAAACCTAACACTATAAACTATTTACAATGGCGACGGTCAAGTCCTGCGGCTCACTCAGTGATGTTTTCCGCCAGGGCATCATCGAACTCCATGTCTATTTGCTGGAGGCGCGCCTCTGACCTGGCCCAGAGGTCTCTCAGGGAGGCACTCATGGCTTGTTCCAACTCCCTGCGAGTCGCCTCGAGGCACTTTGCCCGCCTCAATGCCCGACGCATGGAGAACTCCGCCCTGACCATGGTGAGCCATGCCTCTTCCGCCCGCCGCCGCTCCGCACCAATACGCTGGCCCAACCACAGCCACATGGAAGACACATCCATTCCAGGGTTCTCCTGCTCTATAGCTGATGCCTGCCCCCCTGATGTCGTTGGCCCGAGCCATCATTGCTCCCACCTAGAGCCTGCTCCTGCTGCTGCTGCTGTCCATGTGCCCTGTTCGATGATGCCTGCACATCCTCCATCAGCTGATCTCCAGTTGTGGTGTCCCTCCCTGCTGGACTGCCGACTCCCGACTGTGGCAGGGATGGGATCTCCACCAAGCTGGCTGTCTTGGTCAGGCCACGTCCACAGGGGGACCTGGTGGAATCTGGGCCAGAAGATGGCAGGGAGAATGACTGGCGCATAGTCTCCACAGAGGAGGAGAGGTCCGCCAGAGTGCGCGTCATATGTAGGAACCCACCAACCACGGCCCCTCCCAACAGTGCCACGTCGTGACGCTGCTGTTCTTGATGGCGTGCGTTCTCCACCCAGGAAGAACGCACGTCATCACGAATGTCACGCGTGCGCAAAGTGACACCAATCAGGACGGAGCCCATGCGTTCATTGGACCCCTCGTCTGCAGGTAGTGGAGAGGCAGATGACATGGCACTCTCCCCTACCTGCGGACGGGCCTGGGACGGGGCTTCCCTGCTGGTGCATGGTGGTGCAGTCACAGGGTCAAGGACAGGGACATGCACAGGCCCCTCCGCGGGGACCTGTGCTGCCTCCTGACCCTGGACTGCACCACTTGTACCAGTGGTACTACCCCCACCAGACCCCCTGTGCGGCTCAGTAGCGGGCTCCTCCTCCTCTGTGGAGACCACCAACCTGGATGTCTCCATACCGTCTTCCGCCATTGCAAGCCCCTGCGGGGGCTCACCCGGCCCTTCCGCCACAGCCGTAGTGGCAGGCGCGGCACCAGCCCCCTCGCTCCCGGATGATGGCAAGTCCTGGGAGGGTGGCTGGGCCTTGCGTCGCCGTCCAGTGGAGGCATCCCCGCCGCTTGGCTCCACAGCGCCGTCTCCGCCCTCTTCTTCACTTGACGCTGCGTAGAGGGAGACATAGAACACAAGCATCACAAGCATCAGGGTACAGTACAATATTCGCCTAGAGAGGAAGAAATAACACATGAGTGGCATGTGTCATGAATCCATGGCGTATCAAAGTCACAGACACACTTCTCAGACACACACACATGTGCACCATACATGTACATGACAGCAGCATCCATCCCTCACACACCCACCATGTGCAAGAACAGACACTGGCATGCTTTCATGTGTGCAATTGCCATACAGCTCCCCATGTTGCATTGGAACTCATGCACCAACCATGTGGTTTGCACATTACTGGTCTCACATGCATGAACATGATGTCCCTGCACACACACATCCATACATGGCCCATGTCACACATACAGGCAAGTATCAGACTACCAGCACACTGCAACATGCCCAGTCTCACACAACAATGCTTGGCCACTTACCGCTCAACTCCGAAGGATCTGGGCGTGGAGCGCTGGCATATGTGTTCCAGGACCCTCTCTGGCTGGGGGTCGCCAGTGGTCTCAGATGGTGTTTGCCCCACCATGGCGACCCCCGAGGCAGGCGTGGGTGGGCAACTGGCTCCTGGGGCTGGGCTGTGGAGCGATGGTATCCCAGTCAGGAGTCTTCTGTTCCAGCAGGGGTGGACACAGCAACTGGAACCCTGGCTGATGTGCAGGCACCAAGTACTCAGGGCTCTGGGTAGGCAGTTCGGCCTTCTGGGCAGGAGCATGGTCTTCCGTGTGTTGTTGCGTGGCCAGCTTGATACGGAGTGATTTGGCACTTGAAAATCTTGCACGTCAGTGTGTAATTCAAGGAAAGGCCCTTCGCACGTAAGCGCGTCAGCACACGTACGCGGTTTCATTGGACCAAAGGCCCTAGCGCGTAAGCGCTTCTGTGATGTGAAACGCGTGGGCGTTTCCCTCGTGACGTGGGCATAGTGGTTCAGCGCACGTGAAAAAACTGCACGTCCATGTGTGAATGCGTGTAATCCAAGGAAAGGGCCTACGCGCGTAGGTGACGTGGCGCGCATAGGCGTTTCCCTCGTGAAGTTGGCATAGTGGTTCAGCGCGCGTGAAAACACTGCACGTCCGTGTGTGAATGCGTGTAATCTGAGGAAAGGGCCTACGTGTGTAAGTGACGTGATGCGCGCGGGTGTTTCCATCAACACGGGTGCATGTTCATCGTACACGTCCAAAAACTGCACCTCCGAGTGTCAGCTCGTGTAATTGGAGGAAAGGGCCTTAGCGCGTACATGCGTAAGTGACGCTGTACGTGTGGGCTGCTTTAAAAGGTACGTGTAGGACCCCATTTCCTTGTACGTGCTTTTCGTGGAAAGCGAGTGGGTGAATTCTGTACTTCTTGTCAGTTCACACGCGATTACTTCACAGCGTTTCAAGTTCGTACTCCCTGTTACCTCTGACAGCGTTCATTTTTTTTGTTGGGCATGTTTCCTCAAACAGCGTACAATTCTTCTTTTGGCGGGGGTGTTGCTAACGCACACGCGCGCGTTTTTTGTCACTTTCTTTTTACAGGCAGACAGTGAGTCATGTACGCATTTACCAACTGTGCTTGCCCCGTGAGTCGCGTACCCCTTCAGAGGTCATTGTAGGCTGCGTGTAACACGCGTATGCTTATTTTTGTATTTCTGGGCGCCACAGCATAGTGTGGGTTCATTTTTCCACGCACGTGGTCTACGAGGGGTTGCGTGCATGTTACTTTTTGTTTTTGGGCTGCCTGTGCGTTGCGTGACCCGTCATCTTCCCCCAGGGGTCACAGACAGCCTTGCTAGAGCACTAGGGTATGAATTCCATCTAGTACCCTACCCCTTTCACCCCCAATTGCCCAGGACAATTGTTTACTGCAACTCCCATACGCACAACAACATCAGTGCCATGGTTGGGAGGAGACCAAGCGGTAAGGGAGGCAAAGGTGGCCGACCTCCAAAAGGTGGGTTTGGTGGGCACGGTAGGGGACATGGCCAGGATTTGCAGGGTGCCCCTAGACCCCCATGTGTGAAAGACGAATCAGGGACACCCATGCTCCCCCCCCATGGTTGAGGGAAACGTGACTGACACCATCCCAACTCAGCCCTTGTTGGACCAGCCCATTGTGGCACCTGACCCGGTACAGGATGACTCCCAGGCTGACTTCCAGGTCAGCAAGTCTAAGCCACGTGTGCTGGTGCAAGTTGGTGTCACCAGGCCACGTGGATCTGGGGCAGCGATGTCATCTGCTGCCCCAAGTAGGCACGGTGGGGAGGCTGCGGGGGCAGCTGCAGCTTTATCCACCCCTGCTCTGAGTCTCCCAACCGGGACCGTGTCGGTTGTGGTCCATCGAACTGACGTTGCCTCTGCCAACATCACACTTCAGCCAATGCCTGCACCAAGACCTATGCTCATTGTGCCTTCGCACACTCCCAGTTCCCAGTCCACCTGCACTTCTGTCCCTACTCACCAGAGCGGCGCAAGCCACTCAGGCTCCGCTCCACTTTGAAAAAGAGGAAGAAGGATGCTCTGGCACTACAGGCTGAGACCCCAGACACGGCTACACAGTCCGGCACGTCAAGGAAGCCTATCTTTAATGACGCCGAACTTGATGCACTTGTGACCTATGTGTCGGCACATAGCCGCGAAATGGTGGTGACTGCAGGGTGCAAGACCACACCTGGTCAATGTAGGGCATACTGGCAGACCATCACGGACCGCATAAATGCCTTTGGATTTGTGAGGCGCACAGCTGATGATTGCTACAAGCGGTGGAATGACCTGAAACGCAGAGCAAAGAACAAGCTGGCCTCAAATCATGCCGCTAGTCTGGTGACTGGCGGTGGGTCTCCATCAGAGGACAACAAACTCACTGAACATGATTCTGTTGCTGGGACCTTCGTCACAGAGGAACAGATCCAAGGCGTGGGAGAGCTACCTGATTATGACGCATTGTCCTGTGAGTGCCCATGCATGTGTGTGTAATCCATGCGTATGTTGTTTGGGTGACGGGTTCTGATTAAGTCCCAGGTGAGGGTGTGTACTCCTGAGTGTTATGGGTCCCCCATGTGCTTCCTCCAATACATTCACGTGCCTTTGATTTGGGTATGAAAGTATCCATTCTGCCCACAGTAGCCAATTAGCCCCACATTACTGCTGTTGCACTTGAACTATCATCTTGCAACAACATTGTTCTGATTTTTTCTGTGTTCATTCAGGCTGATTGTTTGGATTATCCCATTTTTCATATGCTTTTTTCATTCCTAATGCCACATATGTGACATGCTTCTGTCATTGTTTACACCCCACATTGTGCCACTTTAGTTACCTGGTTATGTGAATGATTAAACCATTCAGGGCGAGGGAGTATTGGCCTGCTGAAATTTATTTTTAGGGCCTGTTTGCATGTGGAACATGATAGTTGTTTCCTGTCATGTTGAAGTGACCAACCATTGATGTGTACATCTACCTACAATCACTGTCTAATTGTACACTGGATGTGTTGCAGTGTGCGGCACATGCATATTTTGTAACTCTATTCTGCATTAATCTTCTCATCATGTCCATGTGACATGGATGTGTGACAGTACACATTCACTGACATATCGCTGTAGCTGTCTAATTTACCATGGATATGCTACATGATATCTGTGTGCTGGCATGTGTCATGTATGTGTATTGGACATGCCACTCGCAGGCTGATGTGTGATGCCAGTGCTACACAACATGCTGCGAATGTGTTGCTTTTCCATCTTGGTGTCCTCATTGTCTGCCTTTTTGACTCCCCTTCAAAATCATTGACAGTGTATGCATGCCAGGGTTAAAGTCATGTGGGACATGTGTAAACCATGTACAGGATCTCTGTCTTGTCAGAACTATGTGTGTGCTATGGTGCTCATGCCTGTTTCCATTTCTTGTATTTCATGTTTTTGCAGGTGACGACGCACTTGATGCTGGTGAGGTTCAGGAGATGGTACAGACCCAGGAGGATTCTCAGGCACGACCAGGCACCAGTGGGGGACGTGGTGTGGTGGTGGGTGAAAACACTTTAGTACTGCAGACCATACTGTCGAGGGGTGCCTCTGGGTGCAGCTCCCCAGACCTCTATTCAGGTGCTGAGTCGGATGATGAGACTTATGTGCTGTCGCAGGTCAGTGCTTCTGGCAGGGATTCTGTTCTGTCCAAACCACCTGCACCAGGGGTAGAACCCTCTATGGGGATGTCAGTGTTGGTAGGTCCGCCTTTGGCTGTTACGGATGCAGGGTCACACTCCACAGCATCTGATCCTGTTCCTGGGCCAGCAGATCAGAGGGGGAATGCAGTCCTGCAGCCTCAGGCAGTGCCACCACAGCAAGGTGCAGATGGCCCTGCCCCGAACAGGTGGGGTGCCCGCCGACGCGGTGGCTGTGCGCCACCAGGCAATACTGTTTGGGAAAACTCCATGTACGGTATGGCAACCCAACAGGCAGCATCAGTAGAAATGATGGCTCAGGCAATGGAGAGGGTGGCCACTTCAATTATCCCCCCTGAAAGGCAGATGGAGCAACAACAGCAGGCAACAGACTCCATTTGCCAATCACACAGGGAAGACATGTTGGCATCCAACAGGGACCGACGGGCGGCACTGGAGACTCTGAGTGAATCCATATCAATACAGTCACATGGCCACAGGGAAGCCCTGAGGGTGGAACTCCATAACCTCAGGCAGAGTCTGCTTGAACTTGAGGCTTCCTGAAATGTTGGGGCAGAACAGCAGCTGGAGCAGCTCACACGTTCACTCTCAGCTGAGCTGCAGGCAACACGTGAGGAGATCCGAGAATCCCGCGAGGCCATGCGTGCAGAAGTGCAGGCAACCCGTGACATGCTGCATGGGGATCTCCGCACTTTAATCCTTCAGAATCAGACCTTCCAGACCTGCATGCTTGCTGCCATGTAGGACCATACCAGGGCTTTGCATGGGCTGCCTCCCATAGTGCCACCACCTCCTGATGCAGCAGCAGCGGGTGAGGAGAGCGACATCAGTTCTCCCACAATGGCATAGCCGTGCAGGCCATGAGCCCATGGAGGTATTTTTTTTCTCGCAACATCCACGCAGGTGGGTGTTGGTGTGCACCCTGTCCTCCAACCTCCTGGGTGCCCCCCTCACTGCCACATGGCCATTTTTTTTTTTTTTTTTTTTTTTACAGTGTGTTGCCTTGTGTGGCTCCCGTGGGCATCCACTGTATTCCGGCTGGGCACATGCAGGCTTATCCTGAGTTTGGGTTAGATGCTTGGGTTCGTGACACACACACCCCTCCTGCTTCCCGTTTCCATGGGCTTGCAAAGGGTGTGAGCAAGTGACAGTAACTTACACAGTGACATTGGGCTCCCATGAGCTGTGTGGGCAGTCTGTAGTCAATACTGTGTGTACATCCCTAGTGGGTATTGTTGTTGTATTGTACACTGCATGGTTGTCATGATCTCTGCTTCCAAAAGGTCAGGGTTTTCCCAACTCCCTTGGAAGCAGATCCATAACCCAGGTTCCGAGTGCCAACCAGTCCCAATTGGGACCTTTTGGACCCAGTCCTGGCGCCAGTGGCACCAGGCTCATAAATATGCCCAGTCCCAGCGCTGGAAGCGCCGGGCTCATAATGCTTGGGTGGACTTACCTGCAGCAGACCATGCTGCTTACTTGCCTGCCAGTTGAGCCTCTGATCCTCTTCTGTTTGGAACTACTTTTCCTGTTGGGTGGGGCTGGAGCCACTCCCTAGATTCAGAACACTGGAACTCTTCTGGAAGGCAGGAACTCTTTTCTTACCAGGAACTCTTTTCTTACCTAGGCGTGGCTGTGGAAGGAGACACCTAAGCACTACAGGAGGCTATTTAAACCACACCCGGTGGATGAATCTTGCTTTGCGTTACTCTGCACCCTCTGCAGCAGAACGCTCATCGTGTCTTCTGCATCCGGTCCTGGGCCTAAGGAAAAAGGCTTACCATCCTGAATCCAGTCTTCAGCAACACCTATAAAGACAAGAAAGAACAGGTTAGCATTCCAGCATCTGAAAGGCAAAGGCTTACCTACTCTTCGTGCGCTCCGGAGGTCTTCACACTGCATTCCGGCATCTGAAAGACAAAAGCTTACCAACTCTTCGCACGCTCCGGAGGCCGTCGGCGCTGCATCCCGCATCTGAAAGACAAAACAAGGTGCGTTTAAAGACATTGGGGAACTTTAATACTCACGTGCCATTACTCCTTTCCACATCTAACCCAGTGGGTATCCCGGCACCCTGCAGCCGCTCCGAACTTGTACCTGCAAAATAAAAAGACAGTTAGAGCGCATCGTGAAGCTGGCAACAAGCGCTTACTTACGTGCTTCCAGGCGCTTCTATTCATCACACGGGCTCCATCTTCAACTCACTTCAGCCCGTCATCCGCCCTCGCCGGAACCCTGCAAAACAAGAGACATCATTATTAAAGACTTTAAAGACATTTGAGTTACTCGAAACTTACCGTTCGTGCAGTAAACGACGGACAGCAGTCCTCTGAAGTCAAGAGGCCTGCGCTACCTATCCAGTGAAGAAACTGGTTACAGCACCCTGCCCCGAGGCAGATGGAGAGCTCGGCATTCACTTACCTAAGGTGAGAGCGTTAACCTGTGGGGGTCTACAGGAGAGGAGAAGAGGAAAGAGATAGGGACACCCCAATAACCCCAGTTCATTAACCCCGTATTTTCTATCTGCAGACATCTTACTCTGCACGTCAGGCATACAGTGCACAGAGGTCCAGCCCAAAGAGCCAACCGGGTGCTGCACATCACCTTTGAAGATACGGTAGTCGCCCAGTCAAGACCGGCGCCTCTGCGAGAATCAGGTGAGCGTTACAGAACGCAAAGCCTACCGCAAAACTCTCGCCCAGGCGCTATGGAAACCTCGGATACTGACCACCTAGCCCGGTTACTTGGGGAACTAAGGGCAGAAGTGCATGCAGCTCGTCAGGAAACGAACGCTCTAAGAAGGGAACTAATTATTTCCAAGGAGAGAACAGATGATCTTGCTAGACAATTGCTACAGTCACAAGCCGGACAGACCCTGCTACCCGCATCAGGGGCAAATCTTCCTTCAACATCCTCTATGAATCCAGTGCAGATCAACCTACCTGGGAATGTATCTCTGGCTCCGCCCGAACGATTTTCTGGTGACCCAAAGAGGTTTGCGGTATTTATCAATCAGTGCCGGTTGCACTTCTTATGCCGGCCAGCAGCCTTTCCAACTGATCAAGCTAAAGTAGCTTTTGTACTTTCGTACCTTAGTGGCAATGCGGCAGACTGGTCGATCCCTCTAGTTAATCAAGATGATCCGGTTCTCCATGATTTTCAAGCCTTTCAGCTTAGTATGGAAAAACTGTTCGCAAGACATGCACAGGGGCAGGCCTTGGACAATGAGCTTCTTTCGTTGCGACAGGGTAATCAAGACCTTTTGGCTTATATTGCATCTTTCAATAGACTAATAGTGGAAACTCAATGGCCTGAGGACAAAAGGATTACGCTGTTTTATAGAGGTCTACATGGAGAGCTCAAAGACGTTTTAGCCCAAGTAGTGAATCCCCCACAAGACTGTTCGGATTATATAGACTTGGTCGTTCAAATAGATCACAGACTGCAGAACAGGAAGGCCGATCGTTCCAAGTTTGATGCTCGAGTATTTTCCAAACCGCCAACTCCTTCCAAAGGAGTAGACTCCGGGGAACCCATGCAAATAGGGGGTCTGAAAGGTCCTCTAACACAAAGGGAGCGGGAAAGGAGAAAACAGTTGCAATTATGGCTATATTGCGGAAACTCAGGGCACTTTCTTCGAGACTGTCCGGTGAAACCGGCCAAGAAGGCAGTAGGAGCTGCAGTTACCACAGTTACAAACTCTGAGCAGGGAAACGACCTCGCCCGACAAGAATAGAGGTCCTCTTGCCGAGCGTGAAAACCAGTTCCGTGACCTCACATTTCGTGATACCTATGGTCCTCATTAGCCCTGATAATCCGGATCGATTACATGCAATTGAAGCTTACGTCGACAGCGGTGCCATCGGCAATTATGTGGATCATGAAATGGTTTTGAGGATGAATCTAACTCTTTGTCCCAAGGCTGTAAAGGACGTCATTACTACGGTGGATGGTACGGAGATAGCCTCCGGGCCAGTAACGCATACCACTCAAGAGGTGACGCTAGTAAGTCAAGATGGACACCATGAGAAGATCGTGTTCGATGTGATCAAGGCCCCTCAGTTCCAGATTATTCTAGGAATACCTTGGTTAGAGAAACACAATCCTCTGATCGATTGGCGAGCAAGGACGGTCCAGTTTCCAGAATGTGTCTCTACTTGTCACCCTCCACCTGGTGTTGCACTGGCAGCAATTTCTTCAGAGACTCCCCAGTTACCTCCCGAATACCTAGAATACCAAGATGTTTTCCGGAAGGAGCAGGCTAACTCTCTACCTCCTCATAGGTCTTATGACTGCCAGATAGACCTGATACCTGGATCTACTCCTCCTTGTAGTAGAATTTATGCCCTCACCGAGCCTGAGAACCTTCACCTTCGACAATACCTGGATCAATACCTGGCAAATGGGTTTATTCGTCCTTCCAAGTCCCCTGCCTCTTCAGCTTTGTTCTTTGTTCCAAAAAAGGAAGGAGACCTTAGAACTTGTATCGATTATCGCTCCCTGAACCAGATCACCGTTAAGAATAGACATCCATTACCTTTGATCCCTGAACTTCTGGACCAAGTCAGAAAAGCATGCATATATACAAAGCTGGATCTTAGAGGAGCTTACCACTTGGTACGAGTAAAAGAGGGCGATGAATGGAAGACGGCCTTCCGCACCAAGTATGGGCTATTTGAATATCAGGTCATGCCCTTCGGACTTTGCAATGCCCCGGCCGCCTTTCAATATTTTATGAACGATGTCCTCAGAGAGCTCATAGATGTATGTGTTGTTGTTTACATCGACGACATTCTCGTTTATTCTTCATCGGAATCTGAACATCGGAAACACGTGAAAATGGTCCTCGAAAGATTGCGTCAACACAAACTTTTCGCTAAGTTGGAAAAATGTGTTTTCAACGTGACTGAAGTTGAATTCTTGGGATTCATATTATCACCTGGCGGAGTGCGTATGGATTCAAAGAAGGTCGATGCAGTTCTCAAATGGCCATCACCATCCTCCGTAAAAGGTGTGCAAAGCATGTTAGGCTTCGCTAACTTTTAACGCAGGTTTATCCCCGAGTTCTCTCGAATAGTCCAGCCCATCACTGCCTTGTTAAAGAAAAACAAACGTTTTGAATGGTCTACCGAGGCGGAACAAGCTTTCCAGGATTTGAAGACTAAATTTATCTCTGCACCAATCTTAAAACACCCTCGCCCCGAACTCCCCTACATCGTGGAAACTGATGCTTCAAGCCTTGCCATGGGGGCAGCTCTATCACAAAAGGACCCGGTAACCAATCAGTTGCATCCCGTGGCATTTTGGTCCCGCAAATTCTCGCCTCCTGAAGTCAATTACACGATTACTGACAAGGAACTTCTGGCTATCAAGTCTGCCTTTAAGGCTTGGCGGCATTATCTGCTGGGGGCCCGACACACCGTTACTGTGATTACGGATCACCGAAACCTGCAATATTTGAAAACCGCAAAAGCCCAATCCTCTAGACAACTCCGTTGGGCATTATTCTTTGCCGAGTTTGACTTCATAATTACCTATCGACCTGGTACGAAGAACGGTAAAGCCGATGCCCTTTCTCGGATGGGAGTGGAAGAACACTTGATCAACCCTAAACCTGTACCAATCATTCCCGAACAAAGAATTCTGGGTGTAATCGCCACAGAATCCATAGAGGAAGTTAAGGATAAAGCCAGGCAACTTGTAACTCCAGCAGACATACAGAATTGGCATCTGCAGGGAAAGGACTTTGCAGTAAAGGACAACTTATTGTATTTCCAAGAACGATTATACCTACCCAGCACAGATTTACAGAAAAAAGTAATCTCTTGTTATCACGACTCTTTAATGGAAGGTCATCCCGGTATAGCCAAGACCTCAGAAAAGATCAAGCGCTACTTCTGGTGGCCGTCTTGGAAAAAAGATATCCGAGACTTTATAATGTCCTGTGGAGTATGCGCCCAAAACAAGAGTCAAAAGGAAAGACCAGCAGGCCTCTTACGCCCTATTGACATCCCACCTCGCCCTTGGCATACGCTTTCTATGGACTTCATCACCGATCTACCTCCATGCTCCGGATACAATACGATTCTAGTATTCGTGGACTTATTCTCCAAGATGGCGCATTTCATTCCGCTCAAAGGCTTGCCAACAGCAGCAACTCTGGCCCGAGAATTTCTCGAAAACATCGTCCGACTGCACGGTTTTCCTTCGGTTCTAATTTCGGATCGAGGTAGTCAATTTATTTCTCATTTTTGGCGGAGTTGCTGTCGGTCGGCTCAAATTGATGTGAGACTATCGACCAGTCACCACCCTCAGACCGACGGACAAACCGAGAGGACCAATCAAACTCTGGAACAGTATTTACGCTGCATGCTGCAACAAACTGAAAAAACTTGGAAAGATATCCTTTGGATAGCCGAGTATGCCTACAATAACTCTGTCCATTCGGGAACTGGGAAAACCCCGTTTTTTCTTTTGTACGGCAGTCACCCTCGAACCTCGGAGTTGGATCCCCTCCAAGATCTTGAAACACCAGCAGTAGACTACCTGCATTCTACAATCACCCAAGCCTTTAAGGAAGCTGTTTCTCACCTTCAAAGGGCTAAAGAACAATACAAGAAAGGAGCAGATCAACATCGGAAGGAAGCCCCTTACTATCAAGTAGGGGATCAAGTCTGGTTATCCACCAAATATCTATCTCTAAAAGGGCCACGCACATTCAACCCAAGATACCTTGGTCCCTATTCCATCACTACCATAGTAAACCCAGTAGCGGTCAAGTTGGACTTGCCCCCGCACATGAAGATACATCCGGTCTTCCACGTCTCTCTATTAAAACCCGTGCAACCTCAAACCCGACTAACCGAATCTCCAAAACCTATCCTAGTTGATGGAGAACTCGAGTTTGAAGTCAAAAGCATTCTGGACTCCAAGATCTCCAAATCTAAACTATTCTACCTAATTGACTGGAGAGGCTACGGCCCCCAAGAGAGATCCTGGGAACCTGCTGAATATGTCCACGCTCCTCGCCTAATCAAAAGATTTCACCAAACATTTCCTGACAAGCCAAAACCCCCGGAGAAGCCCGGTTTGGGAGGGGCCTTGAGGGGGGGTACTGTCATGATCTCTGCTTCCAAAAGGTCAGGGTTTTCCCAACTCCCTTGGAAGCAGATCCATAACCCAGGTTCCGAGTGCCAACCAGTCCCAATTGGGACCTTTTGGACCCAGTCCTGGCGCCAGTGGCACCAGGCTCATAAATATGCCCAGTCCCAGCGCTGGAAGCGCCGGGCTCATAATGCTTGGGTGGACTTACCTGCAGCAGACCATGCTGCTTACTTGCCTGCCAGTTGAGCCTCTGATCCTCTTCTGTTTGGAACTACTTTTCCTGTTGGGTGGGGCTGGAGCCACTCCCTAGATTCAGAACACTGGAACTCTTCTGGAAGGCACGAACTCTTTTCTTACCAGGAACTCTTTTCTTACCTAGGCGTGGCTGTGGAAGGAGACGACTAAGCACTACAGGAGGCTATTTAAACCACACCCGGTGGATGAATCTTGCTTTGCGTTATTCTGCACCCTCTGCAGCAGAACGCTCATTGTGTCTTCTGCATCCGGTCCTGGGCGTAAGGAAAAAGGCTTACCATCCTGAATCCAGTCTTCAGCAACACCTATAAAGACAAGAAAGAACAGGTTAGCATTCCAGCATCTGAAAGGCAAAGGCTTACCTACTCTTCGTGCGCTCCGGAGGTCTTCACACTGCATTCCGGCATCTGAAAGACAAAAGCTTACCAACTCTTCGCACGCTCCGGAGGCCGTCGGCGCTGCATCCCGCATCTGAAAGACAAAACAAGGTGCGTTTAAAGACATTGGGGAACTTTAATACTCACGTGCCATTACTCCTTTCCACATCTAACCCAGTGGGTATCCCGGCACCCTGCAGCCGCTCCGAACTTGTACCTGCAAAATAAAAAGACAGTTAGAGCGCATCGTGAAGCTGGCAACAAGCGCTTACTTACGTGCTTCCAGGCGCTTCTATTCATCACACGGGCTCCATCTTCAACTCACTTCAGCCCGTCATCCGCCCTCGCCGGACCCTGCAAAACAAGAGACATCATTATTAAAGACTTTAAAGACATTTGAGTTACTCGAAACTTACCGTTCGTGCAGTAAACGACGGAGAGCAGTCCTCTGAAGTCAAGAGGCCTGCGCTACCTATCCAGTGAAGAAACTGGTTACAGCACCCTGCCCCGAGGCAGATGGAGAGCTCGGCATTCACTTACCTAAGGTGAGAGCGTTAACCTGTGGGGGTCTACAGGAGAGGAGAAGAGGAAAGAGATAGGGACACCCCAATAACCCCAGTTCAT
This sequence comes from Ambystoma mexicanum, assembly GCF_040938575.1. Lineage (NCBI taxonomy): Eukaryota > Metazoa > Chordata > Amphibia > Caudata > Ambystomatidae > Ambystoma > Ambystoma mexicanum. The sequence continues at coordinate 953,715,610 of NC_090924.1, read as the reverse complement.
TAACCCCGTATTTTCTATCTGCAGACATCTTACTCTGCACGTCAGGCATACAGTGCACAGAGGTCCAGCCCAAAGAGCCAACCGGGTGCTGCACATCACCTTTGAAGATACGGTAGTCGCCCAGTCAAGACCGGCGCCTCTGCGAGAATCAGGTGAGCGTTACAATGGTGTATTGATATGTGCTTGTGCATCCATGTCTTCCTCCTAATTTACAGGTTCCTTCCTCATGTCTTCACAATGCCGACTCCTTTGCAGATGGAGTTCATGTTGTATGCAGTACACTGACACATTTGCATGGCAGCAACACTCTACAGTTGGAAGGGGTCGATGTGCTGGCTTATTCAGGTTGTAAGACTACCACTACTTTGACTTAGTACTGTAATTTTTTTGCAATGTTTTATGGTGTGTTGCTGTATTGTGTTGGTGGTAAGTATTTGTTCATGTGTGCTGTTTGTTATTTATTACTGGGAGCATATTGTCTGTGGGCAGTTTCCATTTGGGACAGTGCACTTTGTGACACTTGTGTCAGGTCTTGTGCATTGCTTTGTTTGCTTTCACATTGCATGACATTCCATGGTGTGTTGGGTGGCGGAGCTGGGGAGGGGTTGGGTGACATGGCGCTATTTTCATGTTGTATTTTGCAAGGGAGTAGTCATTCATGCAGCATAAATGTGTGTTTTTTTTGTGACACATCATTGGTTGTCTTTCAGCAGGTAGGGATGCACACAATGTAACAATTCCAGGTGACGAATCTCAGGCTGGTATGGTTGTGACAGTAGACTGTCCCTTATGTCATCATCATTGATTGTCAGCTGGTATGTGCCAGGGCTGTGTGCACTCCACAGTCGTGTGATTTTAGGTGAAGTAATTAGCCACCAGCTACGTTCGGGCTGCCTCACCACATGTCCTTTCCCCTCCCATGCGCAGCAGCCGTGCTTGTGGTTGGGGATGTGGGGGCACCACCATGTCCACCGGCAGGCCCCGGCTTGTTGCAAAGGTGTGCAGGACACATGCTGCCACTATGATACTGCACACTACTGGGGATGCGTATAGCAGCTGCCCACCAGAACGGTCAAGGGAGCGAAACAGTGACTTGAGCACTCCGAATGTGCGCTCCACTATGCCCCGGCTTGCAATATGGGCTGTGTTGTATCTTACCTCGGGTGGTGTGGTGGGGTTCCAAATTGGCGTCATCATGTGGGTGCTCAGTGGGTAGGCACTGTCCCCTGGGGAGGTGATGATGGGTATCATTAGTGGGGTTGTGACATTACTCAGTATCTGACATGCATGTATGTGCAGGGGCATTAATACTCACCAAGCAGCCATGTATTGCCATGCCGCCCAGCTTCTAGGTCCCGGTTTAGGGTTGACATTCTGTAAATGAAACTGTCATGGGTGGACCCTGGATAGTTGGCATATACTGAGGTGATGATTCCCTTGGCATCATATACTACCTGCACGTTGATGGCATGTCAGTGCTTGCGGTTTCTTTAGATGTGCTCAGTTGCCCTGGGAGGACATAGAGCCACATGGGTGCAGTCAATGGCACCTTGCACTTTGGGAAATGTGTGCCACCCCGTAAAAATCCTGGACGACAGCCTGCCTTTCTGCAGGTGTTCTGGGCAGGTATATGTGCCTGTGGACTGATGGGCGTGCAGTCATGATGGCCAACATCTGGTGCAGGCAGCGTGGCTGCATGGCCTGTGAGACCCCCCCCCCTATGGTAGTTGTCCACTGAAATGAACCAGTGGCCAAGATGTGCAGTACATTGAGCACCTTTTCCAAGGGGCTCAGTGCTTGGGAGCACAGGGTGGGTGATGTGAGGTCATCCTCCCACTCACTCACCAGGCCGAGTATTATATGAGGTGGAAACCTGTACCTCCCATACATCTGGTCATCAGGCATCCCAAAAAGGCTGGTTCTGGGTGTGAAAATTCTGGGCCTGACTATCCTCTTCCTCCTCCTGCGGTATTCCACAGCCACTGCGAGGAACGGTATATTCATCTTGGCGTCTGAGCTTGTTTGTTGTTTGCGCGCACTTTTATGCTGCGCGGGTCCACGCACGCCTTCTTCCTGCTTTTGTACGTGTTTCCGGATTAGCACGTCTTTTTTGGCGCACGCGTTAGTCCCATTCGATTGCATGAATACGGGTTGTAGGCGCGCGTGTGGGTGTTCCGCGCATTTGCCTCCTGTACTTCCCCCCTGACACCCACATTTTCATGCGTTGTTCCCCATTCCGCGTGTTACGCCCCTTGTTACGCCTACTTTTGTTGTGTGCGCTTCGCTATGGGCGCTTTCGCTATGCGCGTAGCGCACGCTGTTTGAAGACATGTGCGCCAGGGTGCGCCACGCAGGATTTTAGCGCACATCCATGGATTTACACGTGCACGGACTTCCATGAATCACTGTGCGCGGGTTTCGCTGTGATTTCCGCACTTGCGCTGCGATTCGCACGCTTTCGTACGCTTGCGCAGGAATTTTCAGCGCACATTAATTCCATGAATCGGCCTATGAATCTTATAATACCAGGCTTTTGTAACCCTTCAGTTAATTAATGTGTTTTGTTCTCCAAAATAAATGTTTTCAACTGGTTGTGATTTCCAGATATTTCAAAAGGGAAACCTGAGTCACATCCAAAAGTGTTGTCCATGGTGCTGCCATAAGAACTGTGTGTCTAGATGATCATCTACTTGCAATACAATTTGTCATTTTTTGATTTCTTTCTTTCTTATTACACGCATTGGTTGTTGGTATATTTTTGAGAAGTGTGTATTAGAAATATTCTTCACAGGTCATTGAACTGTTTCGCCTAAGTGATGATTTGTTTAAAACAGGGGACCAACTATTTAGTTTTGTTTATTTACAGATAGTGGAAGGTGCCTAGAATTGTCATGTATTGTTGATTGTATGGTATGCCTGTATGTTGGTGGGATTCCGAAAAATATTTATTTTTTCTCTTTATTGTGCATTTGGTTAAAAATTCAATAAACATAGATATAACTCAATCGGATAAGGAAATACATACTTGCACAAAGTCGAGGTAAGAAAATTCATAATAATAACAGCATTAAAATATATCTTTTCCCCCTTCTTTGCCCTACAATGCCCATGGTGGCATAAAACAATAAAAGTGCCACGGAGTGAATATAACATTTCCTAATCATTGAATAATGCATAAACATGATAAAAATCACTTCTAAACATTACAGCATTTTGCACAATATGTCTCTCCCGGCTGCTGTATATAAAATGGATGCTGTGCCATATATGCAGCTCCAAGATTGCTAGTCATTAAGGTGGCGTAGCCTTTTACATACTGGTCGGTCAACCTGGGACAACTGGTGAGTAGATGGCAAGAGGTTGCAACCTCTTCCGCTCAAAGTCGAAAAAGCCTTTCCTCGTATGGAACCCATGTCCAGCGTCCCAAGACCTCTCTCGTAGGGAGAATATTGAACCACATATAGGTAAGAAAATCTAATTTGATTAGTACATGGCTGGACTGGATAGGAAAATGGGGCATCTGGTGTAAAACCCTGTCTTGAGAATGCAACAAGCCTTGTCTTTTTATGTAGCCGGCAGAGATTATGATTCGCATCCCAGATATCCGTGTTTTTCTTCAATGTCTTTATGTCATCAGGACAATCAATTAGATAATCAATGTTTACATGAATCTCATTCAAAAATGTCATTGTAGTAACACAAAGATCCTGAAGATAGAAATTAGAGGTGGCCCGAAGATAATGCCCCACAATGAGGCCATTTAGGAAATTGGTGTTAAGATTAGGGGAAAGGAGAGAAACCACAAAATTGCAACGCTAAAGAGACCAAAGCATTCGCAAGTTCCAATCAAAACGCTACAATTGGGACCGAAGTGGGGAACCCCAAGATGGAGCATAGGATCTTTGCCTCCAAGGTTTCCAGCCATTTCACTTTGGGCTCTGAGATAGCCACAGTGTCATATAAAATCCCTGGCACAGTATTAGTACTATACACCAAAGTCAAACCTTCAATATTATATCCACCTTTGCTACTTACAAACTTCCACGACTTTTTCAAGACCTTGGATATTATGAAGTCACCATAATACCCATTATTGGGTCAATCTTTGACAGGGACACCAAGATATAGATAGCTCCCAACTACTTCAAGGACCACTTCACCCAGCTTCCAAACATCGTAATTCATTTTTTTCCTTGCGCTAATACCAAAGGTCCCACTTTTTGTTTTACCTCTCTTAGTGACAAGATAATTTTGCAGAGCATAGGATGCAAGAGCATTAATAGAGCATTGAAGGCCTATCGGGGTGGGATCCAGCAACACAGGCCTCATTCCGAGTTTGGAGATAGCCATGGCGCTATTTGCACCATGGCAGTTTCCAAAACTGGGTCCGGCACCGGTCTGGTTGAATGGGGACTTACCGGGACATTCCGACCTGTGCGGACCTGGTAAGTCCCCATTCAACCAACCATTCCCCATTCCCATTTGAGCCCTTATAGGGTTCAAATGGGAATGGGGAAGGCGCTAATTACGGGCCTGCAAATAGCAAGCCCGTAATTAGCACCCTGGTCGCTTAGCGGGACCCGTAAAGGACGTGTGGTCAGACCACACGTTCTTTGCAGTTCCCGCAAGGGACCTCGGAATTGGGTGGTAAGGGTTTACCGGCACCGGTCTCCTTACCGGTGCCCGGTAACCCTTACCGCCCAACTCAGAATGACCCCCATCATCAGCATAGCCAAGCCATGGTACTGGATCACACTCCAACACCGGATGACACCAATAGAAATAGCCATGTCAGAATTGTATACCTGCTTCAGACCATGATTGGTGGATATGGATTTGGATACTAACCCTCCCTGATTTATATGCACCACCACAGTGGTATTATAATAAAGCTCTCTAATAAGACATAGCAATCTAGGGTCAATACCCCAGACAGACAGCTCGGTCCACAATCGGTCATGTACCACTGTGTCAAAAGCTTTGGAAAAATCCACAAAGCAGGTGTATATCTTTTTCCGCTTGCCTTGTTCCACATCAGCAATAAGACTTTGTATGGCACAGATATTAAGAGTGGCCATGTGATCCTCACGGAATTCAGTTTGAAATGTATTGCGCAATCCCCTCTCCACAGCCCAAGCATTCATCTTTTTCATGAGAAGGGTTGGAAGAATGATTTGGCTACTGTCTAGCATGGCCAACAGTCTATAATTATTCTGTCTCATTCCCTTTCTTAAGGACTGTGACCAAGACAGCCTGTCTCCAACTGGCAGATATTTCTCCAGAATCATTAATACTACCAAGGAGACGTGAAAAGGTGGTTGCCCAAAAGGTCGGATTTGCTTTGATTATTGCATTAGCAATTCCATTCAGACCTGGGGCCCTGGAATTCTTCAAACCCTTAACGGTGTAAAAAATGGTATCCACATTGAAGTTTAATAAGCCTTCCAATAAAGGGTGAGAGATGGGAATAATGTGGTTGTATCGTTCATTGAAGTTTTTATAGCAGCTACCCAACATGACGCAGAGATTAAATTATCCTCCAGTGGAATGATGCCAGCAGTGTATGTTCTAATCATGGACCAAAACCTCTTATTATCTTTGGTGCGCAACAGGTTAAAGAGCCGCATCCAAATTCCACTGTGCAAAGAAGCCTTGTGAGCCGTTAGCATGGTTTTCTAGTGAGTATGAATGTTTCCTTTCAATCTATCCTTCTCCATAATGGATAGCACAACATTCTTCTTAATCTGTGCACAAGCCAAACAACACTCCCTTTTACTGTTAGGTATCAACATATTAAAGGATGGCCCACCACAAGCAAAACTTCCTGGTGTCTCAATAGTGCAATGAAACATATGCTTCAGAGAGTCTAACATCTGTTTGAAGTCGCAGTTATTATTAGGTAACCACACTGATATGTTCTGCTCATTGTTTAGAACACAGCTAGTCATAATATTCATATTTGTCTCTGTACAAATGAGGCAGTTACCCAGTACATTTACTGTGGCTCTCGAGTTGATATAATGCAAGTCCTGTGGAGAATCTAGAGTTAGTGACCACTTCAGTTTGACATGATCACTAAGGCCAGTGTGTTTCACAAGCAGATCCCTACACTTAATTGTTGACCCTAGGGCTATGAAAACACAATCCAAATGAGAAAAGGAAACTCCATTGGACCATATGGGCTCAAGTGGCTCACCAATCGAGGTTCCTAAATTCAAACATCGGAGATAATATGAATCGATCAATTCTCCCCATTTCGAACTTGTAAGAGTATGATTGTTATGCGCAGTAGTTGCCACTAGATAGTACTCATTTTCATTCGCCAGCGCCAAATACTTCATTAGCATGGGTGATTTAAAATCGCCAGCAAAGATTACTTTCCCACAGGGGTTTGATTCCAACCATGCAGTTTCTGTTTGGGTCATAGACATTAATTACTTAAATCAAGACTCAAAGGCTCTTTGGGCCAGTGATAATGGCCAAAAGTGCACAGGGGGAATAACAGCCATTGCCATAGGGAACACAGTTATATTGCACTTCTACACCAATAGCCAGGCCCCCCATTGGCCTATCTCTCAGCCCACTGATCGCATGACGGCATGGAATTTGATAAGCATCAATGTTAAAATATTCCTTCATCCAAGTTTCCTGGAGCAGGAAGATACCACTGTCCTTGATGTGTGAGACACCCAAAGGCTGAACAAGAAATGAACAATAGACCCTGGCATTCCAACACAACCAGGACAGTGATATCTTCATGCTCCAGGAAACCTAGATGAAGTAATATTGAAGGAACGTGTGCTGGTCACTTAGTGCTATTTTCACTCAGAGATTCAGACACCCACTTGTCTTTGCCCCCTGATCCGAGGCTTGTCACCATATAGCATGGCTTGCTCTCTCAAAGATAGATTTCTCCAAAAGTGTGGATGGAACATCTGATAATACTCTGGTGTTGGGTTTATTCCCCATGGCACAGGCCATGACATGCTTTCTGCAGATCATGAGCACAAAACCCAATCTAAAAAGCCCCAATGTGCATGTACTCAAAAGTGCCACTACAGCTGGAGATATATATTCAATAAGGGCCCGATTTGTGGAGCTATCAACATGGGTAACTTTATATGGGTCATGTCTTCTGAGCACAAGTTAATTAGACAAGTTATTCTAGACCACAGTTCAAGTAAGAATGTACAATTCATGAAAGGACTATCTCCACCCGATTTGAGTTCCTCAATTCTGGCCCATTTCCCAAATGGGAGTGGCCCTTCTTGCTCACTATGATGCTTAATGTTAAGAGGAGGAATGAAGTTAGCATTACATGCTGCATTACTAGCAAAGTGAGCATAATTTACAGTTGTATTAGGGCATAAATGATGTCCCCTCAAGAAGTCAGAAACCGTGTTTGGCTTTCATCAATTAGCCTGAATGGTCTGATGTTCGTAGAGGGGCCCAGGTGCACAGTGGGCCAAACTTGAGGGCTCCTCAATTAGACTGTGCGCTGTCCAAATAGGGGCTATACCCAAGGTTTGGGAAGATTTTTCCTTGGGCGTTTGACAGGTCTGGGGGTGGGATGTGGATAACTCCAAAAGATTTCCTGTCCTCATTACACAGTACATAACCAAACCATAGGAAGAATCAGCTGAAGGAGAAGACGTTGGACTAATGAGTTGCAGGCCCTGTGGCTCTAGAACAGTAAGACACAATACAGGGAGAGGCAGGGAAGGAAAAACAGTTTCAATGCGTTCATAAGGAGTTAAGAAAACATTGGGCCTCATTATGAGTTTTGCAGTAAAAAACAGTCATTACTGGCATGGCGTTAATAACGCGTCTGATTACGAGAGCATGTGCACGCGTGTACCTCCATGCTGGTAATGGCTGCACAGCCATGCCTTTAAAGACCCCCAACCCTCCGATAGCGGCATCATGAAATCCCCTGATACCGCCTCCTCCTATGAGCACTCCTAAATAACGGACCTGGTAATACAATTAGTGGCAATACCGGGTCTGTAAATACCGGACCCTGAAGTAACGTCATTGCACCGGAACAAGAAATGCGCTGGCGGCCATCTTTAAAAACACAATCCATCGCAATCCTCCAAACATAGTACTTGTACCGACTAGAGAGCAACTCAAATCACCTCAGAATGGCAAAAGCTACCAGGAAAGGCTCCCCCCGGCTGCGCAAGAAGAGATTTTCTGATGACGAGCTGAACATTGTTGGCAGACACATTGGTTGGGCACACAGACAAAGTGTTTGGTGCAGATTTAAGGTGTCCAACCCAACTCCACAAGAAAGAAATTTGGGTGGTAGTGGCCAGGAAGGTCACTGTGGTCGGCACCACCACCCGCACTGTCAAAGACGTTAGGAAGTGATGGGACGATCTACACCTCTGCGTCAGAAATATATTGTCGGCCAAACACAGGCAGGGGCTGGCAACAGTTGGTGGGGACCACTCTCCCATAAAACTCACAAGGTGGGAGGAAACATGCAGCACCACCATAAGCAAGGAGGGAATCAAAGGATTCAGAGATGTGGAGTTGGGAGTACCGTCATTGGCAGATGGAGGTGAGTGTCCCCACAAACCACAGATAACCAAAGCATGATGTAGGCCACACACATTTACATGTCCAGGTCCAGATGGTGGCCCAATCACTGTCACATTGATATGCATGCTGCATGCCAATTCCATAACCAATAGACACCCTACACACAGCAAAACAGCATGTGTCACACAGCACGCAAACCACAATACAACGGTATGCCCCGCAGCAGACACCAGCGCTAAAATGTGGGTACCTGATGTATGCCAACATGGCCCCATCCATTGCAAGCACCCTGTCCGCCACAACTACAAGAATGCAATGCATCAAATGGGAACAAATGAACTAACACCAATGTATGCATCATGCACGTACCAACATCACTGATGCCCAGCCTCTCTTGGTCCCCCACAGGCATGGATGCTGAGAGTGATGGACAGGTTCATGCCTCACAGGCCAGGACATCTGTCAAGGAATCCAGGCCCAGGGATGATGGCACCAGGGCATCAACATCTTGGGCAATATCAATGTCCAAACTGCCACACAGAGCAGCACCACCAACACAGGGCAAGCCACAGGACAGCCAAACACCATCCGAGACACCAGCTGATGAAAATGCTACACAGGACTTATCCACTGTGGTGGAAGCAGAGGCGGACGGGACACAGTCTGCTGCCACCAGCTCCATCGGGGAGGCAGCTGCCTCAGTGTCCCATAGCGATGCCGAGGGATAATGCCACAGTGATGACCACTTAGGCGGGGACAACAACCTCTATGAGGATGGCGCATATATGCCAAGCCCCCAGCCCACCCCCAGCACACCACACAGGGCACCCCAGATGGCACCCCTCAGCACCAGTCCGGAGGACAGGGGAGTCCAGGTCTTTGGTCCCCATAAGAGGACAGCCCTGCATTGGGCCACCCTGCAAGTGCCAGGTCCACCTCCACAGCCATCCGTGACATGGAGGGCCACATGACAAGAATGGAGGGCCGCCAGGAGCAGATGACCAAGCTGGTCAAGCTGTACGTCGCAGAGGGAGAACTGACCCGCTGCAAACTCCGTGAAACCAATGCTGCACTCTTTGTGGCCATGAACATGAACACACAGCTAATACATGAGGGTTTAGCAGCAGTAACCCAGGTCCTGGACAGGATTGCAAAACACTTACAGCAGCAGCATCCTGCACCAACAGAAGCACAAGCAGGCACATCAACATCATCTGGCACACCTGCCAGCTTGACACAAACCAGCCCTGTGAGGTTGACCAGGTGCAGCACACTGCTCTCTGATATGCAGCCCCCGGAACCTAAGAGAGGCCACCACTAGCAGGGCCACCCTGCATGTGCTGACTGCAGTTTAATGCCAAAACATTTATTGCACATCGTGTGTGGGATGTTTTTGGAGTATGGGGTATGGGGGAAGGTGGCATGGAGTATTGGGGGTATTGGAGGGAGGGAGTATGTGGTGTTGGGGGTGTTGGGGGAGGGGATATGGGGTGTTGGGGGTGTTGGGAGAGGGGGGAAGGTGTGTGGGTGAGGTGGAGGGTTCATTCTCAATGATGTAGACTGTTCAACACACCCGTTGTGTGCAAAACAATATCATGATTGGATATTGTTTATTTTGTGTGTGTTTATTCAATTCATGACAATATACAGTACCCAACTCCCCACACACCCTGTGTCCATATGCACACAATCCTAGTGTCCAGTGTTCAACTAACACAGAACCCTCAGCATCCCAGTGTCTCAGAAGAAATCGTCAATCACTGATTGGCGCACAGCACGTCCATCTTGTGCATCGCAACCTGGTAGAGGTTCTACTTCTACTCCCTCATCATCATCATAGCATGTACTTGTCAGGAGGCAGTGGGTATGTTTCTCTGGATGATTATATTGTGCAGCATGGCACAGACCATGGTGATCTTTCACACCTTCTCAGGCCCGTAAAGGAGTGCGCCACCAGACCTGCTGTGGCAGCGGAACCATGCCTTCAACAGGCCAAAGGTCTGCTCGATGACAACACGGGTACGAGTATGAGCCTGATTGTACTCCTCTTCGTGCCTGTTCTGTGGGTTCCAAACAGGGGTGAGGAGACACGACTTCAAGGGATAGCCAGCATCACCTGCATGGGAGCACAATGAGGTATGTGTGAGTCCATTTCTACCGTGACATCAGAACCTAACACTCTCATGCCTGCAGTTATTTGGCGTTGACATGCACATGTCACTGGATGTCTGCACACATGTTTATTTGCCACAATGTGTACTGTTGTATGGTCTACAGGTGTGGGTTGCATTATCCAGATGATGCAGGGTGTCTACTTGCATGCTGGTGCTCATGTACTGTGGATGCCTACCACTGTGTTTTCACTCATATAGGTGATGTTGAGTACTTTGTATGTATTTTTACTAGCAGGCACAAGTTTTATCATGATTTGTCATTCATCGGTTATTATTTCCATGGTGACATGCAGCGCTACTGTGGTGGAGGGCTAGTGACAATCAGTGTATTTCCTTGGTGGACGTGTTGAGGGATGTGGGCTGCTTGTAAGTCTGGCATATTGGCATTGGTGTGCAGCATTAATTATTTGTATGAAATGTAGGTGTCATGTTCAGGTTGGGATGTTTTGGGGCACAGTGATTTGCAGTATGGACATTGTCCAGTCACCACCCCAAATCGCCCAGGTGTAGTATGCATCCCCCCCAATCTCACCCAGGTGGAGTATGCACCCCCCCATTACACTGCCATGGACCTGTCAGGTGACTTACCAAGCAGCCAGGCACGTCGTGCAGTATATCGCTCCATGTAGCGGGGTAGCAAGGAGTTCCGCAGCACCATTGCATCATGAGTTGATCCGGGAAATAGGGCACAACAATGTGTGATCATCTTGCTGGATTCACATATCATCTGCACATTGATAGAGTGGTATAGCTTATGATTGCAGAACGCCACCTCCATGGCATGAGGGACCACCAATTCCACATGGGTGCAGTCGAGGGCACCGATGCAATTGGTCATGCCTTCCAGTGCATGGAAGCCCATTTTAGTGTCAAAAATCTCCTGGGCAGTCCGTGGTAGGCATATGTAGTCGCGTGCATGCTTCAGGAGGGCATTCAGGACTTGGTTCAGCATGAGTGAAAAAAAAGGTTGTGATATGCCATGCAGCTGCACCACTGTGTGCTGGTAGGGGCCTGTTGCCAGAAAGTGGAGCACAGACACTACCTTCAGTAGAGGGGGGATGGCGGTGCGGATTTCAATCAGGCTGACAATGTCGTTGTGTATCATGTCCACAATGGTAGTGATGGTGTCCTGGTCCAGGCAGTACAGGGTGTGGGTCTGCACAGGGGTAAGATTGAAAGGACTGGCTCTGATGAGAGGGATTGGTGGCTGCCTACGTGGTACCACTCACTTCACTGGTGTGACTTGCTGGGCCTGTCTCACCCTCCTTCACCTCCTGCATCTCCACTGTGGTGCCTGTTGTAGTTGCTGCTCATGGAGTAGCAGTGCAGGCATATCTTCCAGACCCAAAATTGCAACAGCAAGTGGGATCATTTTGGTGTAGGAAGGGGTGTGGTGTGTGGGTGTTCTGTTTTTGTGCTGGGCCAGACTCCATTGCCTCCACCTGTGCTGATTATGGGCACCTGTGGCAGTTGGGAAAACAGCAGATTGAGATTTACGGGTGATCCACGATGCCGGTAATACCTGCATCATGGTGACCCTATATACCGCCTTCAGGATTCCAGTAGGTACATGCCCGCGTAACTTGAGATGTCCTCCTGTTAGCGGCATCCTGATATTGACGCCACGAAGGGCGCGTTTACACGCGCATGCCGGTACAGAGGGGCACGGTCCAAGTGGTGGTAGTAATGCCGGGATGTCGACCCGTAATAGGCCGGACCGAGAGACGATGCCGGTATTAGCATACCGGCATCGTCTTTGTCTTACCGCAAATCTTGTAATGAGACCCATTGTCTGTACTATTCATCATTATCATGTCTACAACTTTTGCCGAAATAAACTGGAGCTCCCGCTGCTTTCCTGCAATAGTAGAGCATTACAATCAAAGAAGTAATTTTAGCCAAGACGTTTTCAAAGTTATAGATGACGTTGAAATCTCGACATTTCTGCAAAGGAGAATGCCTGGGACAGGGTTATATTCCCAGTTTCACTGGGTGAATCGAAGTAGGAAGCGTCAGAGGAGGATAACATTCTTTGAAAATCAGGTGTGGCAGATAGTTGGGTGCCAATTATGTTATCCAGTCCCAAGGCTGCTGAACTGTGTTGTTTTGTACCTCCCAGAGAATGTCTATACAGTCAAATACACATTTGTAGCAGTGAATCGTCATTATCAATGGGAGGCAAACCAGTAAATGATTTCTCCTTAGGAGAGACATGCGTGATAGATTGAGGAGCGGAGTGGGAGTATTTACTCCCATTTCTGGCACAATTTTAGGTATAATAGTGGTGAAAAAACAGGGTCTTTGATTACCTCCCTGATTCCGAATCCTGCTTGTCTTTTTTCATAAGGGTTGAAGCGCCTCAGGTTCTTTCACAGTTGTCGGACTACGTATTATTTTGCCCACCTGCCATGCCGCACTTAATTTTCATAATTACAAAATACAAAGTGCGTGTGACTGACACACAGTGAGTCAGCAAGGATAATTTGTGGACAACCTGCAAGGCGAGGCACTTTAACCAGCAGCAGAGCAGGTAATAAAGTGAGTGGATGAGGGCAGAGTTAAAGGGGTATGAGCCTGCTATCAGGACTCACACTCCCAATAACTCATAGATAATGATGGACAGAACAGGATAAGTTCATGCATGACAGCAGTGCACGATACACAGAGCATAAGGTACTCACCACCAAGCCAGTGAAAATGAAGGTAGCTCCTCCAGTCACTGATCACTGGACACCAAAACACCTAAACACACGGCTTCACACACTGCACCACGCTCTGCGCCGGAAAATTGGTTGTATGCAGAAAGTCCTCCTGGAGTACGTTGCAGGAAATAGTAGTAGGATTACGAATCCAAAATCCAAAACTTTTATGAAGACCAAATATTGCTGCTGACTCTGCCACTACCTAAACACACTGCTTCACACACTCTGCCACACTCCGCACCCACAGAGTGGTGTTAAGCAGAAAGTCGTCCTCATGGAGTATGTTGCAGGACATAAGTAGTAGGACTACGGATCCATAATCCAAAATGTTTTTGCTACACCAAAGATTGCAGCCGACTCTGCCGCCACCTAAACACTGCTTCACACACTACAATTGTATATTGTAGTGTGATGAAATCCTAATTGAGACATTAGCAGGGAGGTTGTTCTTTTTGTAGACAATCTGTCTGTACTTATGTTTAATATTGTGGGTGACTTTCCTAGCATTGAACATTACATGACCAATTTTAATGTCTTGTGCTTCATGTTTTAAATAAACCAAAATATTCAAATTCAAACAGCCTGTTTCTTGTCCCAGAATTTTGGGTGGGATTATTTTGATGATGGGGATAAGATCAGGGATATTTCTCTCTATATAGAATCTATTATTTAAAAAAAGGTCAATGTAATCCGTAGTTAAAAATCATTATAAAATTCTGTTTGCTTCATTCAGTATTACAAAAGAAGGATAACTGGTGCAAAATGCATCTTTAAAATGTTTACATGTGCACATTTTTGATAATCTGACCCAAGCACAGTGGTTAAGTCATTTGCAGAGAAATAGATTATGTCCTTTCCCTTTTATGCAACATTTGCCTTCAAAAACCTTGTGGATTGTACCAAAAAACTTCATGAAGTAGTGTGGTTTTTGAAAGGCACCATTAAATAGCACTAAGTTGGCTTTTGCAGTTTAAGCTATTATTAGCGCAATAAATGGTGCTCTTGAGGTCCTGCATTTTCCCGTCCACCCAAAGCTACAACCACAGAACAAAATATGTTAAAGTAACACAAATGTACCAAAGAAGTGGGTGCAGAAAAATATGCTTGTTAAACCCTGTTTTGTGAAATTATTCCTGACCAGTCAAGTACTTCCAGGTCAAATGGATGATAGAAGCAAGCATGCCATGCATTTCCAACAGCAATCCAAATAAATAGATAGCATACCATTTCTATTTCATTTTTTTTTGTGTTTTCCTTGACCTTGGTGATCGCTACAAGTAAAACCTCAATACATCCATTGATATTCTGTTTGATTGTCACATGTTTTCATTCTAAAACATAGTTAACTAAACAATACATTTATGTGAACTAATTAATTAACTATTGGCAGGGCTTTAAGTGGGGTAAGAAATCGAGGGGGCCCTCATTTGGGGGCGTGGCTTGTGGGAGGGGCGTGGCCTAAAAAGTACGCAAATCGTAGGGTATACACACAAATATATATAAATGTTATATATTTGTGTGCGTACCTTACTATGGCTTGTGTACTATGCAAGCCATCTTTTCTAAACATATGTAACATATTTCTACGTTTATAAAAGATGGCTTGCAAAGTACACAAACCATAGTAAGGTACGCACACAAATATATAACGTTTATATATATTTGTGTGCATACCCTACGGTTTGCCTAGTTTTCAGGCCATCTTTTTTAAACATTTCAGGTTTATAAAAGATGGCTCTGAAAGTACACAATTCAAGCCATCTTTTATAAAGCTTTGACTACGGACAAAATTGTCCGTCGGCAAAGCTTTATAAAAGATGGCTTGAAATGTGTACTTTACAAAGCCATCTTTTATAAACCTCGAAATATGTCAAGGAATCCCCAGGTTCACCGAGAGTTAAAGACACCTCGGCGACCTGGGGAAACAAAGGGACAGTAACTGCCTCTGGTGACCTCTCGCGCGAGGGGTCTCCAGATGCAGTTACTATGACTGACGGAAGTGGCAGCCAGTCACAGCGTCGCTGTGGCTGGCTGCCACTTCTGTCAACTTGCCTGACTTCATTGCAGGTGCATCATCCCGTCGCGGCTGCGGCCGCAATGGGATAATGCATCCCGCCAATGTTGCGGTAAAACGGGGCCCCGACAGGGCCCCGTCTCAGTGCCACTTTTTGGAGACTGCCGGGGCCCGGCCCCAGCAGGCCCCGGCCAACTTTAAGCACTGACTATTGGTCTACTTCTCATTTTATTTTGCTTTTGCAATACCCTGTATCCCAAAGAGCACAACAGAGGAAGTAGAGTGAGGGGATAAATGGCTGGCTGGGCATAGAAACCCGGGTGGGGTGGAAGGCAAAAGAAATTGAGGACTTGTTGACTGAAACTGAAGGAACATGATATGATAGGTTATTTATAACACGCTTAATACCCAGAGGTTTCTAAGCGCGGACCCAGGGATCGTACCTGTGGTGCTCCGTATTGTCTTGCTTCCCAGGAGAGCACGTTGCTTACTGAGCTATCCTTTATTCTTTATTCAGCCACTGTCTTTGTTCAGTGTGCTGGTGGCCAGCCACTGTCAGGCCATAGTTTTTCTATTTCTGGAGAACAGAGAGGCCTAGTGTGGTGGACTTGCAATTAAACTAAAACTTTATTCATACATTATTGTAATTTGTATAACTATGAAACATCTACAACACATCGACCTCATTATGACTTTGGCAGTACAGCTGGCACCGGAGTCGTTTTTTTACTGGCACCCGGTAATGGGTAATTACTGGGTCATTGCGGCCCTGCCAGACCCAGTATTTGCCCCATCCCCGGGTGCCGGTAAAAAGTGCCCCCCATTCCCAATCGAGTCCCATAGGGCTCAATGGGAATGGGGAGGCCGGATGCACTGGCACCATTCAGACTTGTGCTGGTGCATGGCGCCGGTGCATCCGCATTGGTCTGCTCGTGGGTGCCGGGCTGTCCGGCAGGTCAGTCCTAGCGGGCGAGAAGGCACCCACGAGCAGAACTCATAGTTTGCAGGTACATTTTCATATTTGTTTTAATTATTTAAAAGAAAAAATCGAAATAATATTATTTCACTGTAATTGTGATTAAACACATTTGAAAACTGCAGGTAATACATATGAAGTTCTACACTTTTCGATTATTATTATGTAATTTAATTTTCAATTAGCGGGCATGTCTATTTTGCATTTTATTTATTATGTTTACATTATCTATTGGTATATTTGTAAGAAGTCATTTGGAATATATTTCACTTTTGTTTTGTTTTATTTTATCATTGGTGTATTTTATTACTATTTCTTATAAATATTAATTTCTGTTTTGTTACTATTTTATTTTACAATAATGACTACAATTGTGTGAGTAAATCAATATTTATTGCATGTTTTATATCTATTGTATGTGAATTAATTCAGATTGAATTATATTATTTGTTTTAAATTTCTTCAGGGGTTTGAACCTGCAAGCATTAAATGGGATACTCCAGAGTGCATAGTTTGGAAGTGATAAAGGGGGTTGGGGGTAGGACAGGTGCTCCCCTGAAAATAAGATACATGGAAGAAAACAGGTACAATGCTTTTGAAATGTTGTGCAGGGCAGCCAATTCCAGGATTTGTTAAAAGTTACATTAAAGCATACAATATTGTTCAGTAAATGCACAGGCGAATCACAGTCTTTGAGAATGATTAATATCTTTGCTAATCAGGAAAATGCATTTTTAAATCGCAAGGTGTTTAGTGAATATATGTATTTTAAAAAATCGGATTCCGGTTGCTGATCTTTAGGGAAGGCATTCTACAACATAACAACACTTATTTGTGCTTGGATGATCTTATGTCGTATTCGGTTAACACTGCTCGCTATCTCTTCACTTTAGAGACATTGGGCCTCATTACGACCCTGGCGGTACGGAGTGAACGGCGCCGTAAAAGGTGCCGGCGCCGTTCACTCTGTACCGCCGCATAGCGAGTTCCCCTCGCGGGACACGGTAAGCACGCCTGGGAAAACCAGGCGTGCTTACTGGCTCCCGCAAGGGGAAGAGGGAGCAAACAACGGGCCATCTCGTAATGGCCCGTTGTTTGCTCCCTCCCCCATTCCCATTCAGCCCTATGGGGGCTGACATGGGAATGGGGAAGGACCGGGTCCGGGTCTTTGGAGGGAGGAATTACTGGGCCTTCCGAACTCGAATGGCCCGGTAAGTCCTCATTCTGAGGACCCGGACCCCGACGCGATTTCGGCAGCAGCCATGCCGCCAATAGCAGCATGGTTTAGTTTACTTTATTATTTGTATGGCGCGCCATACCCTGGAGTATCAGGGCGCAAACAGACAAGGATATGCTCAACTTAGGTACAGATACATAGAAATCAGATGAAGGTACAGAGATGCGCTGAGCTTGGTTACAGATATGCTCGGCTAATTGCAAGTACAAGGAAACGGCAGGACATGTAGAAATAGACATCAGCAATATTACAGTAAGCAGATATGAACAGGGAGAGATCAAGGACAGGGGAGCAAGGAGCATGCTCCTGCGTGGTCCTGTTCACGTAATATATAGTTATATACAGTTATGTACAATGTGACAAGTGGAATAGTTAGCTGTCATTGGCTCTCAGCCACTTAGTGAGGTTTTGTCTAAATTTTGCGAAAGGCTGAGGTTCTCTGACGTCATGGGGGAGGGAGTTCCATAACTGCGCAGCCTTGACCGGGAAGCTATTTCCTCCTATAGTGGCAAGTTTGAAACGTGGAACTTGGAGGCAGTTTGCGTTGGCTATTCTGGTAGGTCTGGAAGAAGTCCTTTTGCGTAATCTATCCATGAGGTAAGGTGGAGCTTTGTTATTGATACATTTGTGGGTGAGGGAAGCGATTTTGAGATTAATTTTGTATATGGTGGAGAGCCATTTGTATTCTCTTCTTGTAGTGGATATATGCTCATTTCTGTTAATCTTGAGTGCTGCTCTCAAGGCATTGTTCTGGAGCACTTGAATTTTGTGGATGGTCTGTTTATTTGCTCCAATGTAAAGTCCATTACAATAGTCTAATTTGGATAGTATCAAGGCTCTGGCAAGTGTAATACAACTATCTGTGGAGAGGAATTGTTTGCTCGCTCTGATAAGTTTGCATGTGTATGCTGTGGCAGAGGCTAGAGAGTTACCGCCGAACTCGTAATGAGGGCCATTAACTTTCGCTATTCATTATCTCTATGAATTGAGTAATGCCTACAGCACTTTTGACACGAACAACAGTTTTAATAACAATCATCAATTTATTCTTTACAGTAAATATATCACTTTGCCTATTTAAAGAAAATGCCTTAGGATCCGTGGATACAAAGTCTGGGGTTCTTTAAAGACAATAGAGAATATTGCTAAAACATCAATATTTCATCCTATCTGCAGGTTTTATAAGTACAAAAAATGTTCCATTGATACTTGCTTTGCAATTCTACATACAACCTCATCTACATTAAACCCAACATGTTTCATTCCTTCCATCCTTTCTAAAACTACTTTAGAATTTCTTCAGGGTAGCATTGTCCACCTTTCAACAATCCTTTTTCTATTTCCTATCCAAATCTTAATGTAAATTGCATTTGTATTGTTAGACACGGTGACTCCATTCATTGAATATCGCGTTGGTCTATTCTTGACAATTTTATTTGTAGAGTTTCGTGCTCAGGTGATTTATCTGGTAGTGTTTCCAGCAACAACATATTTAAAGTGTTTTAATTACCCATTTCATTGATATTTTGAATATATCCTCATTTGATTTGCTTTTGTTGTTGAATTACATTATTCATTGGCCCGGTATAATTTCCTGTACTGCTTAGCATATTGATAACCACATATATTCACTCTTATTGCCTCGACATGTTAGTATTCTTATTAGTTAGAATCCTAGAGCCTCTGGCCTCTGTATTATCTTTCTACATCCATCTTGAGTTTCTATAATCTGTAGAGTAGGATGGGGGAAGGTTCAGGTGGAAGAGAAAAAAGGCATTCGACAATCATGTATGCTGTACATCGTTTACCATTGCTTATTTGTTTGAGCAATTTGGGGACCAGATTACTGGACGTAGTGGATTTCATGGGTTCACTAGTGTCCAGCCAATAATGTAGAGTTTATTTAAGTAATAGAGTTTTGTGTGGATAAGCGATTGGGACATTGTACTTGTTGGACCATATTTAGGGCTGGGAAAACCATGCATTGAAAAGTACATTGCCAGCCTGTAATTTTCACTCAGGTGCAATTAAAGAAGGGCAGAGACTGATTGAATGTTACTCCAAAATTGTTCAGGCATGTTACACGGGTTGTTGTTCATTTCAATGTGCAATGCCATCACTTGGGGGCAATTGTGATTGAGGTGTGGTCACATATTAGTACCTCAGTGTTACCCAGACTGAGACACAATTGTTTTTTGGCCATACATTGTTGGATACCTGATAGATTGTGTAGCATTTTTTTAGATTATTGAGTGGGTGCTTTGCATTCAGCTGTATTCTTAGTTGTGTATAACCATCGTACATATTGGTGTCTGTTCCAAAATGGTCAAGAAATTCCATTTAGGATTGAGCATAGACATTAAAGAGCAATGAAGAAAGTGACAACCCATGGAGGACGCCATGTCAGTCTTAATTATTCACATCTGAACTGACCCTTCACACTCGGTGAGCAATATTTTATGAAGGATTCCTTCTATTTCAAAGAGTTATCCTTGACACACATAGGAGATTTCAATCTAGATATAAATGAATGAATAGTTTATTTCAGAAAAATATCCACGAACCAATAAAAAAAAACAAAATACAAAATGGCATTTGATTAATATGAACAATTGAACAATTATAAGCATGCACACACTTCCAGGTAGTCAGTGCAGTTACAAATGAAAACTATCCCAACCAATAAAAATAGAGTTTGAAGTTGGCATGCTGTAAAATTATTTGTAACAGTCAAAATGCCTACCTTAGAATTATGGAGCTAACACAAATGAAACGTGGCCTTTCATGGATAACATCTTCATTTACAAAATGTTATCCATGTATTCATATAGGACTAGAAGAATTGATGTATTCGGCAAAGAGCACCGGTATCTATATGCTTCTCTCCATTGTTTATATTGTTTATCATTCTCTGCTTTAAGGATGGGGATAAAGTACTTCCAATGGGGGAATTTGTAGCGGGGACAAAAGAACAAATGATTTGCTCGATTCTCCGCCTTTGTGTTGCTACATAGACAGTTCAGTTGCTTTACTGGAGAATACTTGTTACTCCAATTTTTCATCGAAAACGCTTCTGGGAACCTATTAGCCCTATGATTAATGATCATACTTTGTATTTGAGAACATTTGAAACAATGAGTATAATTCTCAGTTACAGAGTGCAACGCCATGTCAAGATACTGCTTCGTTTTTAGCTTGGTCTTTTCTGCCGCTCGATAGGGGGATGTTATGGTCCATGGTATCGTATGCCACTGAGGGGATGATCATGTACAGTTTATTGGCATCAGGTTTTTGAGTATGTCCTCACTTGTTTATAACAGTGTGTACTGTTTGCTTCCTGGTAGTCTACATCCTTATTGTTTATTGTGAAAACTGACTTCTGTTGACTGTTTTCTTGGAGTTACATGATTGCAATCCTTTCAATTATTTTGACTACATAGGACATCATGGAGAAGCTTCTATAGTTAGCCATCACAGACAGATCTGCATCCTGTTTCTTCATGAGATGTATTATTACTTTTACTTTCATGGATGATGGGTGAATTCCTAAATAGAGGGTTGTGTTGCAAAGTGCCTTTAATGGGATGCATTAGGTGTTATGCCACAAGAGGCAAATGTGATGTTGAGCTAATTAAGGATACATGCAATTCCTAGATGTGAAACCTCCAGATGTATAAAACAGCTTGAATATCTCATACACAGAGCGATTAATAAAAAGAAAACTACACAGATCCACTTTAGGCCATTACTAAAGTTCAAAGGGGTCTCCGGATATCTTTTATACAACTTTGTGTAAATACAATAAAGAGCTTGTGAGGAACTGCAACCAGATTCTGAACAAGTGTTTTGTAGATCTTATATTGCTATCACTATATTGCTAACAATCCAAGAATTATCAAACACTCTATTTATGTATTTATTTATTTATTTATGTATTTGTTATTTAGCACATTTGTTTATACAAAACCTTTAGCAGACAACAAATCAAAGAAAAAAATCATCAACACATCAGTAAATTTCATATTTGCCAAATGTTGAAATGTTAAAATAGGAGTAAAATGTTAGGACACATTATAAAACCAATCTTAGAATTATAATTTCTTATAAATGCACTTCAAATTTGACAAATGTTAAATAGTAGTAACAAATGTTAAAACATGTTATAAAACCAGTCTTAGGTTTACAATTCCGTATCAATACAATTTAATTTATTTAACAGAAAATGCATGCATTAAGCTTAAAGTGCATTGACGAGATGTAACTATCCCCACAATAAGAAGAGCAGGTGATTTAGATTCTCTAGATAAATATATTAAGTAGATTTAGGAACCACTTAATAGTTCTCTGTGCAGAGAGGAACTGGAAAGAACATTAGAGGATATCAGCAGCTGATCAGAACACTATTTTTGTTGGCTACAGCAACAAAGGCTAGGAAGTGTAAGAGATATTTCAATGATGAGGAGTATACCTGGATGCTCATATTTAAACAAACATCAGGAGTTACGAAACACACCATTTCCTCTAATCTCATTCTGACTCTGATAGGAAAAAACAGGAGAGCTATCAATAATGTACAGAGTTGCACACAGAGAAAAAAGACAGACAGCTTCTTTTTAAATTCCAACACAAGGGAACCTAGATATCAAACCTCCACTTCCTCTTTTTTATATCCTACAAGAGAAGGAAGAGAATATGGTGGGATCAGAGAAACAAGAAACATAACTGGGGTGCAGATACGGTTCACAACAAGATAACTTAGACTGGTCACTGTATAGTCCAGAGATAAATGCACTCCAGAAAGTGCACAATTGAGTGCCTACCTACAGCACCAATCTAATGTAAACGAATATCGATGTATTTAAGTTTATTATAAAACTTACATTAAATGACATTTTTGCAGACGTTGTGGGGCAAATCATGTAGGAAATATGCTCATATATGGAGGACTATGAACAGTTTGAACCTAAAAGCAGTTTTATACCTTCAATCAACACTACTGCTATTGCCATTTTTCATAA
Source organism: Ambystoma mexicanum (assembly GCF_040938575.1). Lineage (NCBI taxonomy): Eukaryota > Metazoa > Chordata > Amphibia > Caudata > Ambystomatidae > Ambystoma > Ambystoma mexicanum. The sequence continues at coordinate 953,692,942 of NC_090924.1, read as the reverse complement.
GGTGGATTTAAAGACCTTAGCAAAATCTTATATACATGACAAAAACTTAATCATTTTAGCAGATCAGAAATGGCCAATATTAAAGCTATTTTTCTATCACCAGCATTACCATATGTTCTGTATGTAAAGGGGTCGGGGCACTAGCTTTGTTTAACACAGATTATTATAAATCTGAACAACAGCTCCGTGATAGGGCCAAGATTCAACCATTTCTATTCACAAGATACAGTAGGATTTCAAATTTGTATGTACTAACACAAATACATGAGAAACTTTTCGTGACCTTCTGGAAGTCCTATTGTAGCAGCTATAAATAGCATGGTACAACCTTTGTGGATTTACATTGAGTATTTTCTACAACCATTGATACAACAGACTAGCACATACATTATGATATGGCAAACAATTTACAGAAATTGTAATCCAACTCGAGACACACGCTTTCTTATTTACAATTGATGTAGAAAGTCTATGCATCTCGATACCCCATGATTTAGGTTTTGAAGAGTGGATGTTATTATGCACTGATGCAATTGGGGCAGATCAGTAGTTTATCCTGGTATTACTTTACTTTCAGGAAATTCAACAACATTTTTTCTTACAAACCTCAGGAACTTCCATTGAAGCAAAAACTGCACCAAATCAATCTTAGTATATTTAAATAATGATGCCGTCAAGATACAAGAATGATAACAATTGTGGGTGCAACTTCCTTAGTAATAACACCAAACCCAATGTTGAAGGATTATTATACAAATGAATCAGTAGAGAATTACACAACTGAGGGTCTTGATGGCATGTATACATTTTTCTGGTCATAAAAAACACAAAAACATGTAACAGTACATAATAAATAGTCAAAATAATAGGGGTAATTTGTGGAACAATTGTGCGCCAAAATTTGTGGCGCAAGCTGGCACAAGCGTGAAAAAGCTATCGCATGCGTGCGATTTGCATGCGTGCGATTCATGGAAGACACTGCGCATGTTTTTCCCAGGATGTGCGCCAAATCCGCGCCTACCTTACACGTCACTGCGACTTTACAAACATGTGCGCGTCAGTGACAGGGAAAGGGCACAACTACTTGCACACACAGCTAAAAAGGGGGCAGAACACGGAGAATGGGGAACAACGCCTGAAAATGTAGGTGTAATGTGTGAAGTACCACTGGGACACACACGCAACGCCCACACGCTAGTGAACAACACGTATTCATGGAATCGAATAGGGAAAACCCACGCATGTCAAAACACACGCAAACGCACACGCACAAATACGTCCACCACACGAAAGCAGGCGGAAGTGCCCCAGTGGAGCATAAAAGTGCGTACAAACACCAAACAAGCATATACAGCTACGATGAATGCCCCATTCCTCGCAGCAGTGATCGTGGGACACAGCAGGAGGAGGAGAATAGCCAGGTCCCACATTTTTCTTTGCCCAGGACCAGCCTTTTTGGGATGCCTGATGACGAGGTCTATGGCAGGTATAGGTTTCCACCTCATATCATCCTAGAGCTGGTCACTGAGTGGGAGGATGAACTCACATCACCCACCCTGTGCTCCCAAGCATTGAGCCCCTTGGCGAAGGTGCTCAATGTACTGAATTCTTTGGCCACTGGGTCATTTTAGCAGACAACTGCCATAGTGGGGGGCATCTCACAGCCCACGCAGTCACGTTGCCTACACCAGGTGTTGGCATTCATCACATGCCAACATCAGTCCGATGGCACATATACATGCCCAGAACATCCGCAGAAAGGCAGGCCATGGTGCTAGACTTCTACAGGGTGGCACATTTCCCCAAAGTGCTCGGTGCCATAGATTGCACCCATGTGGCCCTACATCCACCTAGGGCCACTGAAAACATCTACCGCAACCGCAAGCACTGGCATTCCATCAACGTGCAGGTTGTATGCGATGCCAAGGGAATCATCACCTCTGTCTATGCAAACTATCCAGGGTCCACCCATGACAGTTTCATATACAGAATGTCCGCCCTGAGCCGGGCCCTGGAGCTGGGAAGCATGGCGACACATGGCTCATAGGTGAGTAAACATGCCTGTACACATACATGCATGTCACACACAGACAAATACATAAGCCCATCTAATGACAACCATTATCACCTTACCAGGGGACAGTATCTACCCTCTGAGCACCTACATGATAACGCCAATACAGAATCCCACCACACCACCCCAGGTAAGATACAACGCAGCCCACATTGCAACCAGGGCCATAGTGGAGTGCACATTCGGAGTGCTCAAGTCACGCTTCCGCTCCCTTGACCGCTCGGGCAGACAGCTACTATATGCACCCCCAGTAGTGTGCAGGATCATGTGTCCTGCACAACGTTGCAACATGGCGGGCGTACCGGTGGACATGGTGGTGCCCCCACATCCCCAACCACACACACGGCCGCGGCGCATGGGAGGGGAAGGGCATGTCGCGAGGCAGCCCGTACCCAACTTGTGGCCACATTTTTCACCCAAACTCCAACCCCTGCGGAGTGCACACAGGCCTGGCACATACCAGGTAACAATCGATGATGAGAAAGGGACAGTTAACTGTCACAACCTTACCACCCTCAGAATGTGTCCACTGAATTGTCACATTGTGTGCATCCCTAGCTACTTAAACACAACCAATCACGTGTGACCAAAAGGAACACATGCAAGGTGCATATCCCACCCACCCCCTGCAAAACAGACAATGAAAGTACTGGTATGCAACCCAAACCCTCCCAACCCCCATGACCCCCGTCTGCCACACAATGCCATGGTATGCAACGGCAAAACATTAAAGCATATGCACAACACATGACACAATAGTCATGAAGTGCCATGTGAGAAATGTAAATAGGCACCAGACAATTACACCAGACATGGAATCTGAAGAAATGACTGACCAAAACCTCACACCCTGAAAACTGTGTCACAAATGCATGCCACCAGTGGTGCAAGCAACACAAGTCAGAATACCTGTTGCCATGCACATCGGACAATAGCAAATTGGCATTACAAACACTGAGTGCTGCGTGTGTGTCCCCTGCAACACACCACTCACCAGAACGCACAGTGAGTGTGCATTGTGTTGGGGAAACCCCCTGGCATCATGAAAAATAAGTACAATCAACAAAATAGTACCCTGTGATGCATGTACACGATCAATAAATTGGGAGTGACCATGGATTCTAGGGATGCAGCATGCTGAGAAGGCAATCTGGGTGCACGTGTGTGCATGGTGTCACCGTAGTTGGTGTGGGGGGTGTTGCCTAAGTGTTTGTGTCAGTAGGGACATGCATCGAAAACATGCATGTGAAATGAAGTGAGCCTCAGTGACCTGTACACAGCCCATGTGAACAGTGCACTCAAGGAGCCCCCTGTGTGTCAAACCACACCAATCCCATGACACCTCAAAATCAAACCCAACATAGGATCAGCCATTGACCAGCAGAACCTATCATGTACAGGATACCCCACATCAACAATAGCAGACCGTGAGCAATCACTGATTCATTGAAAATCCGTATAGGGACTACTCACAAAGTGCATCAAAGCGCCTCAAGGAGGGAGGGAACAAGGGAGAATAACAGTACATTCGTACAAGTCCTTCAAACAGTCCAGAATGTGAAAAATAACAATCAAATCAAAGTAGATAGTACAAGTGCTTGTAATAATAAGGGAGAGTCTACGGAGGGAATGTGGGAAAACAAAACTAGCATTAACATTGCTATGACTGACGGTATAGTTGCAGTGCAAGAGTCACATAGGGAGGGAGGTGAGGGAAAAGGAGGGAAGAGGTGAGGAGAATAACAAAACAAGTGACAAACAATGGAAGGAGAGAAGAAACACAGAAGGGAAAGGGGGAACAGACGCGCTGTAATCAGTGTTGGAGGGACTGATGATAAAAGTAAGTACCAAAATAAAACTCAAAAAGGTGAAGGTGGGGGGTGGATGGACAAAGGCAGAGGGGGAAGTGTCTGCAAAAAACAAGCGGCTACGTATCACCATGCCTGATGGCAATTGGCGTAATGTCGGAAAATAGACAGACAGAGGACAAGGAGGAGTGGAAAAGGTGGTGGAGAGGGAGAGGGAGGAGAGAAGGGAGGAGGGGGGCAAGGTGTAAAGGCAGGAAGGCTGAGAGGGGGAAAGAAAGCACACATAGTGGGCAGAGGGAAAGAAGAGGGTGCAGAAGAGGAGGGGGTGTGAGGGTGAAGGGGGGAGACAGAGAGAGACTGGTGGGGGCAGGTGGAGACTGGCGGGGCAAGGGAGACATGGGGAGATTGGTAGGGGGCAGGTGTAGACAAGCAGGGGGCAAGGGAGACAGGGGGAGACTGGCAGGGTACAGGTGGAGACAGCCGGGGGGCAAGTGAGACAGGGACAATCAAGGGACCCAGAAGGGTGGTGGACAGGGGTAGACAGGGCCTCCATTGTGGGCCTTTGGTAGTAGTGGCTGGCTCCAGCCTCCTGGTTGCCCGGATTGTCACAAGGGCCAAGTGCAACCAATGGGAGGTGGGATCAGGGCCAGGCCACAAACAGGACAGTCAAGTCAAAAGCAATGCCGCCATATTTGAAATGGCACAACAAAACACCAGGCAGGTCTGCAAGATAGACAAAGCAGGGGAAGCAAGGAATTAGGGGTCGATGAAACACGTGGTCACATGGATAACTCAGCGTGCAGCGTTCATGTTGCATATCAAAATCACTGTAGGCAAAGTGTCCCAATGCAACAATTGTCAGCAAACAGACCACTCCCACCATCAGTGTGTGTTACACAGTCAAAGGGTGCATGGTACCACCTACAGCAGGAAGTGCATGAACATAGACAGTCGAGTAATAAAAAAATCATAAGCAACATGATGAAATGCACAGTCAACAGAATACTCACCAAAATGAAGTGCAAACATGCATTGGAGAAGCCATCCGGAATACCCACTAGGGTTGTACACACAAGTAGGTATGACGGAAGCCCAATGCCCCTGTGTAAGATGCTGTCACACAGAGCCATCCTCGCGAGCCCATGGAAAGGGGAAGCAGGAATAGCATATGTTTCAGGACCCCAAGCAAAACACATACACGAGACAAGCCTGAATGGGCCCTGCTGGAACACACAGTGGATGCCTTCAAATGCCACAAAGCATCACACTGTCTCATGAATGCACAATAGACAAAAATATGACCCGGGGGTTGGGTGGGCACCAAGGAGGGGGGAGGTACAGGGTGCACCTCAAAACCCACATGTGTATATGTTGAGATTTAAAAAAAACACCATGGGCTAAGCGCCTGCACCTATGTGGGAGATAGGTTCTCGTCGTAACCCTCTGAATGGAAATCAGATGGTGGACGTGGCACAGTTGCCTGACCACGCCTATCTGCGGCTTGCCCCTCAGCGGCAGCAAGCATGCAAGTCTGGTAAGCCAGGTCCTGCATGGCAATGACATGTAGGTCTGCATGCATTACCTCACGTGTCACACAAGATTCCACCTGCAAGGACTCACGAGTAAGACAGAGTTCTGCCTGCATGGCCTCACATGACAAACAGAGCACCTCCCAGCTTGCATGGAGTTCAGCTGAGATGGTTCTTTCAAGCTGCTCCATCCTGTCTTCTGCCCGCCTACTATCGCCCATCATGAGCACACCTAGAGTAGATCAGAGGGATTGGTGTTCCACCCTCAGGGACTCATGGTGTGCCTCTGCCTGAGCAGCAAGTGCTTGTCGCAGAGCAACCATTTCAGCCCAGCGCCAGACATGCCAGACACGCCAGACATGACACATGCCGGACCCAAGGGGCCGTGGTCCTTGCTGGGTTGGTGCCGTCTGCAGCTGCAGGACTGCATCCCTCTGACCTGATACCCCAGGAACATGGCCAACTGGTGTGGAGTGTGACCCTGCACACGTAACCACCACAAGCGGAAATTCCAACCCCACCTGGCCCCCTACTGCAGGTGTCCCGGACAGAAGATCGTCCACCGCAGAATCACTTACCAGCGATGACACGTCATGATGCAGATCCGGCTCAACATAGTGGTCAGAGGATCCATCAGAGCCTGACTCAGAGTCAGCTCTGGATGCGATGGCCTGGACCACCAGTGGATTCTCGTGGGATGCCCCCCCACGACCACCACTGGTGCCTGCTTGGTCATGTGACTGACCACCGTGTCTGGGATGACATCTTCATCCTCTGCCCCCAGTGCGTCATCACCTGCAACATAAACAAAAGAAACATGAACACGCATGTCAGTAGCACATACCACACACATACAGAGCACAACATTGACAGCCAACACAGGAAGCAGACATGTCACACGCAACTCAAACCCCAACATGCATCCAGTAGCATTGCAATGCAAGGGTATCACAAAAGCAGAACAGGATGTGTGCAAAATGTGAAGCCAAAACATGTATTGCATGTTGCACATCACCTGCATCACACACAACCTCTAGCAAGCACATAGCCAAGGCAGAAATCAAAAATGAGAGATAGCAACAAAGAGATGGCACGTAGCATAAGCATGAGGGAACATATAAATAGCCACAGCTGGCAATCAAACAAAACACACCATGACACATGTAACATGCATGTGCAGGTGCAGCACTCAACAACCATCAACTATGCAGAGTACATGTGTCACAGGAGGCACCTACGCTAGTGTGTGTCTATACAGTGAAAGTAGGGACATGGGTACATACATGGCAGGTCACTATCACACAGCAGCATTGTGTTGGCATGTTGAAGGGCTGAACTTGGCACAGGAGTGGGTGTGTGCGGTGCAGTGCATGTGTACCCCCTCAACTTCAAACATCATCACGTACATAGTGATGTCAATCTCAAAATATGACGGCAGTGAATGGGCAATTGCAGCCATCTTGTGCAAATGGCATGGACTATGTAGCATGGATACCGTGAAACCCCCACCATCTGGGGAATAGCAGGGAGCCACTGAATGGCAATGAAAGGTTCACCACAGAACTGTCCATTGGCGACAGTGTTGGCATGCGTCTATTGCATCTCGTCAGCCAAACGTCACTACAGGCGATGAAAAGTGGACATGATGCAGGACAGATGAGGAACCATCAGTAGTACACCCATGCATGCAGAAGACACTACACCAGTTGAACAAAGGCAGGGGGCCTGTAACAGGGGGAGCCATGTGCATGACACAGATGTGGACACCCTAAAGTCATGTGCGATGACACACAGACCCACAGTGAGCATGAAATGGCTGTCCAAATAACATGACACTTGGATCATCCTGGAGACATACTACAATGAGCAGGCGGTCAAGGACACCTAGGGGCATACATGGAATACACATGGGGAACCACTGCCATCAGCAGAGTCAGAGTGAGACACACTGCAACAAGGACAAAGGATGTACATGACATGATATGACATCTCATCAAGATTGCCCTTGTACACAATTGCCTCAGAGCCCAACCAAGCAAAGGGAGGGGAACAAGGGAGAAAAGAAAAAGAAAAAAACTATCTTACTGGGCACAGTGACATTCAGAACACGCAAGGATAAGGGGAAAAGGAGTAAACTCCCTGGAAGGGGGAGAAATGGAAAGTGCCAAACAGAGGAGACTAAAGAATGAAAATGAAGTCTTATGATAGAATAGGCATTCAAAAGGCGCTAGTGCAGCCAGCAAGTGGCAAGTGCAAGACCATTTGGATAGGGTAAATCTGATAAGTGCAGAAGAAGAGTGGGGGACTGTATGGGTACACGTATAGGACCCATAGCAATGGGAGGCCTGGAGGCAGTGCAGCAGGGAGGCAGGGTGAGCAGGTACCTGGGCTCGAAGGACAGAGGGGGTCCAAGTGCACAGTGCCAAGAGAGAAAACAGTTTAGCTGGGGAGAAGAGGGGCTAATGCAGGAGCAAATAGGAAGGTCTTGAGGTGCTTCCAGAAGCATAGATGTTTATCCTCAAGTTTCAACGTGGCAGGTAGGCTGTTCCAAAGGGAGGTCCCAGCCATAGACACAGATCTGCCCGCGGCTTCTTACTTCGATAAACCACTGACCCATAGGGAGTGTGAGGTAGAGGAGCAAAGGACTCGAGAGGGGAGGTATTGGCAGAGGGATAGTTGAAGGTGTATTGGACCCAGGACCCAGAAATCCTTGTGCACAATACAGAGGGTGTATAATTTAATCCTTGCATCCACTGGTAGCCAATGAAGGGATTTCATAGCTGGAGAGATAGTATCCCAAGACTTGATGCCAAGGACAAGTCATTGCAATCCTGTACTGAATTAGTGGTAGAGGGTGGAGAGTGGAGGCAGGTAGAATTATGAAAGAGGCTGTCACAGTACTCCAACCTTCAGACAACCAGAGCTTGAGAGACAGCGTGCTTGTAGGTGAACCAGAGGAAAGGCAGAGTACCCCTGCGGAGGTTCAGCAAGAGGTTATAATCTCAAGAGACGTCAGAAATGTGTTTGCAGAGAAGGAATGTGTGGAGTTAAAGGTGACCCCGAGGTCGTTGGCTTTGCAGGTGGGGGTAGGAGGAGGGCCAAGGGAGGCCAGCCAGAGAGTGAGGGGAAATGATGTACCACTGAGGAGGATGTCAGTCTTGCTGGCATTTAGACAGAGATAGTTGGCAGTACACCAATTTCAAATGTCAATGAGGCAATCAGAAATGAGGGAGGGAGAAGAGGTGACAGCCTGAAAATGAGTTGATTGTTATCAGCATAGCACTGGAGGTTGTAGCAGAAAATGGAAATGCAGTAGGTGAGAACTGCCAGGTGCTGTTTGAAAAGCCAAGCCGAGAGGTCAGACCCCTGGTGAAAACCGCAGGTAGAGAGGGAGATTGATGAAAGAGAGGACCCAAGTTGTAGTTGGGAAGGTCACACATGCCATACACACATGTCATTGAGTAACACACATTAATACTCACCAGACAATGCATCATAATCCATCCTCTCTCCCACTCCACGGATTTGTTCTTCCGGGATGAACTCTGCAGCAATCTCCTTGTGCTGAGTGAGTTCCAATGCTTGTAGCAGTCCTGAGCCATGCGCACCTGGAATCCCATGGCTGTCACACCATCCGCAACATGCCAATGGACCCAATGCTGGGGAGGCATTGTATGGCACTGTGGGCCCACAAGCATATCGCGTTTGTGTGCTGACACGCAGTCCACAAGGAAGTCCAGTTCCTGCTTGCCCAAAGGCTTCTTCCTCGATGTGCCGGAGGCCAGAGCCGTGTCTGGGGTCTCAGCTTCTTGTGCAGGAGAATGTTTCCTCCTTTTGGGCTGTGGTTCTGACCCTGAGTGGCCAATGTGGCAATGATCAGTGGGGGTAGTGGCACTGGTGAACTGGACCAAGGAAGTGGGTGTTTGAATGAGGACGGAAGGTCTGGCTTGGGTCTGACTCACTGGCGGGGTGGTGTTGGCTGTATCTGCCCATGCAGTTACCACCACCCAGCTGCTTGGGTCAGCAGATGTCATAACTGCCCCAGCTACACTGGACACATGTGACCCGCACCTTCTGACAAGATGGAAATCGTCCAGGGAGTCCTCTTCACACAATGCAACATGCGCTGCCTGACGTCAAGCCCGGGTGGTGGTCCCCACAGCTGCACCTGCAGCTACCAACACCGGTGGGCCTTTGACAGCAGATGTAAGTTGCTGTTGGGTCATATGGGTGCCAGGTTGTGATGCAATCGTTGCATCTCCAGGAGCCACAGGGGGTGGTGGCATGTCTGCACCAGCACGTGGCTGGTCATCCTGCCCCAGTAGGGCACCCCTGACTCTTCCCCTTCTGTAGCCACCCTGGCCACTCTGTCCACCCTGATCTTCACGCACATGTGCCCGACCACACACACCCCTGGGAGGATGCCAACATTTGCTGCCCTTAGCCATTGGTGGCCTCCCAACCATGGCACAGATGGTAAATAGACGATGAGAGGTACACTCAACAATTGTCCTGTGCAATTGGGTTGAAGGGAGTAGGTTACTGGTTGGAATAGGTACCCCTGTGCTCCTGCAAGGCTGTCTTTGACCCCTGGGGAACAATGACAGATCAGGCAATGCTCAGGCAGACCTAAAAAAAACCATTAAGAAAAACGTGCACGTGACCCCAGTAGCCTGCACATCAGCCATATGCATGGGTCCAGTTGCTGTGACCACCCCTGCTGGAATAGAAGACTCCTGACTGGTGTTCTATCGCTCCACAGCCCAGCCCCAGTTTCCCACCCACACCTGCCTCGGGGGTTGCCATGTCAGGGCAAACACCATTGGTGACCACTGGCAACCCCCAGCCAGAGAGGCAGAGGGCTGACAGCTTCTCAGCCAGAGAAGTTGACATCCTTGTGGAGCAAGTCCTGGGGCATTATGATGCCCTCTTCAGACATCCATGCGCCGACAAGGATAGATGGAAGAGGACCTGGTCGGACATTGTGGTTGCCATCAACGCAGAGGGAGTGGCATCCCATGGCTTGAAACACGCCAAGAAGCGCTGGGAGGACTTCAGATCCAGGACCCTCAGTAAGGCCCAGCGCCTCTTGCGTGCAGCAGATGCAGGGGGGCGCCCGGTCCAACTTTCCAATGACCAGATGAGGGTCCTGGAACGCATCGACCCAGTGCTTCACCACCAGGTCCTGGAGAGGCAGACCCATCTGGAGTCCAGCGTTGAGTGTCTGGGCTATCCAATTCCACACAGTGCATGTTGAGGTGTGGTAGGAGTGTGCAGCTTGGACATATGTCTGACATGGCCCATGTATGGATGTGTGTATTTGCAGGGACATGCCTGTGCTGCATGTGAGTGCAGTCATGTGTGATGCACATCAATGATGTATGTGTTCCAACGCATGATGGCCAACTGCACGTGGAGATGCACATATGTTTGCATTTCTTTGTAAGTGATATGCCATGGTTGGGGTGTGGCACATGGATGCTGGTTCCACCTTCTTGTACATGCACGGCGTACATGTGTGTGTGTGTGTGTGTGCCACACATGTGTGCGATTGTGATAGGCCATGGATGCATGTGACCCGGACATGTGGGTACCTGATTGCCAGATGTGACTTAGGTGCTGATGATTGCACTGTGACAGGTGTTGGAGATGTACAGATGCATGTCTGTCTGGTGGCGTGTGTGCATGTGATCGACACTCCCCATTTTGCTTGTGACGTAATGCCATCCTTTGATTGTTCATGTAGTTACATGTGTATGGATGCTGATGCCTGTTGCACGACACTAGTTTATTTGTGCGTGTGTGGGTTCAAATGTTATGAGTGTTGAGGAGTGTGATGACATCTGTGAAGTTTGACACTGCCATTCATGTGCAACGGTCATGTGTGTATCAGACCATTGTACAGTGCCCTGATGCCTGTGTTCTATCTCTCCCTGTCTGCAGCATCGACTGATGAAGAGGGCGGAGAAGGTGCTGTGGAGCGCAGCAGCAGGGATCCCGCCAGCCAGAGACGCAAGGCCCGGCTCCTCTCCCAGGTACTGAGATCTTCCAGGAGTGAGGAGTCTGGTGCTGCGTCCATGGCCGCAGCTGTTGAGGGAAGGTCCAAGAGGCGGAGGTTGCAGGTGGACTCATCAGCAGCAGAAGGGGCAGCTGAGCCCCACAGGGGCCTACGGAGGAAGATGGCACAGAGTCATCCAGGTTGGTGGGGGGTTTGGTTGAGGAGGAGGGCATGGAAGCCCCACGTACGGGGCCTGGAGGGGGGATCCACTGGTGCTAGTGGTGCAGTCCAGGGGCAGGGACAGGAGGCAGTACAGGCCACCACAGAGGTGCCTGTGTGCAATCCTGTCCCCGATCCTGTGACTGCATCATCCTGCACCAGCAGGGATGCCTCCGTCCGGACCCGTTTTTAGGGAGGGGATGCACATACAACAACTGGCCTTCCTCTCCCTGCGGACGTGGCAATCCGTGACCGGATTGACCCTGTCCTAGCTGGTGTGGCATTGCGCCAATGTGGTATTGGGGATGACGTGCAGGGTTCTCGTCAGGATAATTCACGTCATTTCAAATGCCTGTTTGGCCGCGTCACACTACTAGGACAGGTCGTCGCCACTGGATATGCTGTGTGCTGGATCTTCTTGCACCCCCCTCCTCAACTGAACACCCTATGCTCCAGTCATCTTCCCACCCAAGTATCACCTGGGCCCCCTGTGGAGCTGCCCCTGCGTCAGCGGCCAGGCTGGTGGAGGATCCATCCCTTCCACAGTCGGGAGTTGGAGGTCCAGCAGAGGTGGCCACCCCACCAACTGGACCCCAGCACATGGAGGACGTGCAGACATCATCAAGCAGGGCACATGCACGGCGGCACCAGAGGATTTCATCAGCCTTCAGGCCGTCGTGGTGCCAGAGGCAGTTGCATTGGAGGCAGCAGCAGGATGAGTGTGGGAGCGATCATGTCTCGGGGCCATCAACATCCCGGGGGCAGGCATCGGCCGGCGGGCTGGAGGACCCAGGATTGGGAGTGTCTTCCATGTGGCAGCAGATGGCCAGCAAATAGATGCGGAGCAGCGGTGGGAGGAGAGGGCACGGCTCACAATGGTCAGGGCGGAGAACTCCATGCACCGGGCTTTGAAGCGGGCTGAGTGCCTCGAGGCAACACGCAGGGAGTTGGAGGAGGCCATGGCTGCATCCCTGCGAGACCTAGAGGCCAGGGAACAGACCCGTATCCGGAGCTCGACATGCCCTGGCCCGGGACATCAATAAGTGAGCCGTCGGACTGTCCCGCTGCCTTTGTATATAGTTATTTAGGTTTAGGTTTCATTTGGTTTTTATTTTGACATTGCTCCATTTTTGTATATGGTTGTATTTTAGATAGGGTTTTTGGTAGGTTTCCTTTTGTTTTGGAATAATGGACCCTTCAGACTTTTGTTTCAATATTTCCAGACTTGAACATACTTTCTTTTTTTATGTTCACATGGAGTAATTTCTTTTATGCTTTTCAAGTTAGGATTTCTTTCTATGGACTTTGGGGATGGACCACTTTTCTTTTTTCATGATTTGGATTATTATTTTTTCCTTGGATTTCTCTTTTTTTTCTTATTGCAATCATTATTTCTTCATTTGCATGTGTGGTTTTCATTTGTGATTTTGTTTTCTTTTTAATACATTTTATTATTCTTCATTATTGGTATGGTCTACTATGATTTATTTTGTGCATGTCTCCATGAGCCTTGGCTAAGTCATGTGTTGCCACTGTGTGGCTCTGTAGGACATTTGTTGATGGGCATGCTGGTTCTTTTCGGACTCTCATGGCATGGTAATTTACTAGGGAGTGGATGCAGTGAATCGTTGGGTGTTTGCACTGGGGATAGGGGGGTGGGATTTGGGTTGGCATTAGGGCCATGGGTCTGTATAGTTATGATGTGGTGTTTGGGGGGACATGTGTCAGGGCCTGCTGACAGGTGCCTGTCACTGGCGGGGGTACTTGAGTCGGGGCCTGCTGGCAGCTGCCTGTCACTGGATGGGGGACATGAGTCGGGGTCTGCTGGCAGGTTGCCGTCAATGGAGGTGGGGTAGAGGGACAAGTGTTGAGCCTACTGGCAGGTGCCTGTCACTGGTGGGGGGACTAGAGTTGGGGCCTGCTGACAGGTGCCCATCACTGGTGGGGGGGACATGAGTCGGGGCCTACTGACAGGTTGCCGTCAATGGAGGTGGGGTGGAGGGACATGTGTCGGGGCCTCCTGACAGGTGCCCGTCACTGGTGGGGGGAACATGAGTTGGGGCCTGCTGGCAGGTTGCAGTCAATGGTGATGGGGTGGAGGGACACGTGTTGAGCCTACTGGCAGGTGCCTGTCACTGGTGGGGGGGACATGAGTCGGGGCCTGCTGGCAGGTTGCCGTCAATGGGGTTGGGGTGGAGGGACATGTATAAGGGCCTCCTGGCAGGTGCCCATCACTGGTGGGGGGGCATGAGTCAGGGCCTACTGACAGGTTGCCTTCAATGGGGGTGGGGTGGAGGGACATGTGTCGGGGCCTGCTCACAGGTGCTCGTCACTGGTAGGGGGGACATGAGTCGGGGCCTACTGACAGGTTGCCGTCAATGGAGGTGGGGTGGAGGGCCTGCTGGCAGGTGCCTGTCACTGGGGGTGGGGCGGAGGGACATGTGTCGGGCCTGCTGGCAGGTGCCCATCACTGGTGGGGGGGACATGAGTCGGGGCCTGCTGACAGGTTGCCGTCAATGCGGGTAGGTTGGAGGGACATGTGGCGGGGCCTGCTGGCAGGTGTCCGTCACTGGTGGGGGGACATGAGTTGGGGCCTGCTGGCAGGTTTCCGTCAATGGGGGTGGGGTGGTGTTACACCTTTCCAACACTGGTCCGTGGTCTATAGGAGAAAGATGCTTCATTCTTCAAGACGGAGGGCTGCAGAACCCGGCAGAATGAGCCTTAGCGCTCTAGTTGATTCACGCTGTCAGCGCACGCCGGCAGAGAGTCACGTGACCCTATTAAAGGATCGTCTATACTCGCCTCTAAGCGTCGCTACTGTTGCCAGAGACGCTCCGTAAGTTCGAATCTAGGGTTAAACCTTTCCTGACCAACTTTCTGTCTTTCGTTGCTCACTCTCTCTCTTGTTTCCCTCTTCCGAGAGACTTTGTTCCAGGTTTTCTCACTATCAATTCTCCAACACGCCAGACTCTTCCGGCATCACCCGCGCTTCCCTATCCGTTACGCTTGTTCAAGTGTACGGTGTTCAGTAGGACCCAGAGCCCCTCTCATACAGTGAGTGTCTCTTTCTTGGGTTTCGGGTTTCTCCTCACATTCCCATACTTACTCGTTCAGTCTTTTCAGGATCCACCCCCCCGGCGCTTCGAGAACCAGGCTCACGAGCAGATCCTTACTCCACGCTCACCCTCTCTATCACTAATTACTGTTCAGGTCAGACTCCCGTAATGAAGGATTCTCCTTTCCTCTCCTTTTCATAGTTTTCTCACTCTCCATCATCCATCACTTACCTGTCCTATTTTCTCCCGTAGGGCTTGTGCCTCAACCCATTGAAGATGCACATGTGAAGGGATTCCATCCATCCGAGAAGCCTCCATCCGCTTCATCAGGGTTTTTTCACCAAGAGGGTTTCCCTGGGCTTCGTGCCTCCCCTCCGTGGGTATTGGAGCTGCGATGGGGGTGCAGGCTCCTCCGGGAGATTCTTGCTTTCTGCTGTTGCTGCTCCCGTGTTGGCCGTTTGACCAGGTTAGTGTGATTGTGAGTTACTTAATATTAACAGGTGGAGGGACATGTGTTGGGGCCTGCTGACAGGTTGCTGTCAATGCGGGTAGGTTGGAGGGACATGTGTCGGGGCCTGCTGGCAGGTGTCCGTCACTGGTGCGGGGGACATGAGTCAGGGCCTGCTAGCATGTTTCCGTCAATGGGGGTGGGGTGGAGGGACATGAGTCGGGGCCTGCTGACAGGTTGCGGTCAATGCGGGTAGGTTGGAGGGACATGTGTCGGGGCCTGCTGGCAGATGTCCGTCACTGGTGCGGGGGACATGAGTTGGGCCTGCTGGCAGGTGCCCGTCACTGGTGGGGGGGACATGAGTCAGGGCTCACAAGTGCATGGTGCCATGTGGGCTGGCTGCAGACCGTGGTCAGGGGTGTAGGGGGGGCTGTGGTGTGGGTTGCCTGTGGGGCATGTGCAGCGGTGATGGGCTGCCTGCGGGACATGTCCAGGAGTGATGGGCTGTCTGCGGGGCATGTGCAGGGGTGATGGGCTGCCTGCGGGGCATGGGGAGGGGTGATGGGCTGGCTGCAGGGCATGGTCAGGGTTGTAGGGGGGGCTGTGGTGTAGGCTGCCTGTGGGGCATGTGCAGGGGTGATGGGCTGCCTGCATGGCATGTCCGGGGTGATGGGCTGCCTGCGGGGGATGTGCAGGGTTGATGGGCTGCCTACGGGCCATGGTCAGGGTTGTAGGGGGGGCCTGTGGTGTCGGCTGCCTGTGGGGCATGTGCAGGGGTGGTGGGTTGCCTGCGGGGCATGGTCAATGGTGTGGGTGTGGGCCTATGGTGTGGGCTGCCTGTGGGGCATGGGGAGAGGGAGGGCATACCCAGGAGTGCACACACTTTGATCAATGCCAGATCCCTAGTGGCCCATGCCACAGAAATAGCTGATACCGTATCCTCCAACAACCTTGACCTCCTGGCAATCACTGAATCATGGCTGCATGAAGCAGCAGGTCCAGCACTATCTTTAGCCATCCCTGAAAACTACCAAATAATCGGAATGGACAGACCTAATAATAGAGGAGGTGGTCTGGCAATTATAGCAAAAACCAACCTCGCGCTAAGACCACTAGCTCAACCACCTCTCAAATCTTGCGAACTCCTCACAGCCAAATTGCCTATCTCCAACTGCTGCACCTTAACCATTTACCTAATATATAGGCCACCTGGCCCCATTGGATCTTTCGAGGCAGACTTATCCAGCCTCTTAGCCAATAATACAAAAGAAACCTCTCAAATCCTACTACTAGGTGACCTGAATCTTGGTTTCAACGACCCTGATGACAAACCAGCACAAGCTATAGCCAACATGCTAGCTGAACACGGCCTAACAAAAAACGTTCTTACCCCCAGCCACAATAAAGGAAGGACCTTGGACTGGATTGCCACCTTGAACTGCGATACCACAATCACCAAAACCTCTCCCCAACATTGGACAGACCACTACCTTATTGACTTCACATTATCTCTCAATAAAAAAATCAGTAAAGAAATAATTATTGCACCACCCCTGCGAACTAGAGCAAAAAAGAATATAACTCCGGACAACCTCCTGCCATTACTGATGCCAACCATTAATGCTCTCCCAGATAACCTGCACCCAGAGTGCCTAGTAGAAAGTTACAAGAACGCTATGAAGAAAGAACTAGACATTTTTGCCCCTCTAAAATTGCAAAAAAAAGTAAACAACAAGCTTACCTAAATGCCTGGTTCACCCCCTACTTAAAAGAACTAAGAATGCAAAAAAGGAAACTATAAACACAATGGTGCAAGACCCCTACTGAAGAGGACAAACAGAAACTTAAACTCTTTGCCGATAACCACAAACAAAAACCATACTCACAAAAGAAAAACCTATTTAATGAAATAATCTGTCCAGTTATAACACCAGGGAATTATTTGCTATCCTAAGGGAGCTGGAATCCCCCATACTCCCACCAGATAACATAACTAAAGACAAACAATGGTGCACCAGCGTCCAAAAAGTCCTAACAAACAAAGTCAAAACTCTCCAAACTAAAATTGCCTTAGAAAAAGACTGCCTAACTACCAACAAGTCACCTCCTAGCACCCATGCTAGAATAATTAACCCACCAGGCCTGGATATCTTCAAATTTGCCAAAATCTCCATCCTAGAAACAGAAATGATTATCGCATCATTCAAACCATCCAACTCTAATGGTGATAATTGCCCATCCCAGCTAATCAAGGACGTTGCCAGGAACTTAGCCCCCTTTATATCCAAGCTGATTAACACAACCTTCTCCTCCAACACTATCCCAAGTAATCTGAAAGAGTCCTGGGTTCTGCCTCTCCTCAAGAAGCAAACTCTAGACCCCGCTATTCCCACTAACTACAGGCCCATCACCACTGTACTGTTCCTGCTAAAGATAATAGACAGAGTAGCATACCTACAAATCCAGCAATATCTAGAAACTCACAAACTTCTAGGTGCCCACCAATCTGGATTCAGACCGCAGCATGGCACTGAGACAGCCTTAATTGATCTTAAAACTCAGATCAATGAGATCAACGACAAAGGAAACACTGCTATGCTACTCCTCCTCGATCTGTTGGCGGATTTTGACCTGGTAGATCATATGGTCCTGTGCAAACACCTGGCCTCGGCTGCCCACTTTTTCGAAGGAGGCCATAACCTGGATCCAATCATTCTTGGACAATCGCACTATGAGAGTCTTCTCCTGATTAGCTTCAGCAGACCCCATCAAAATAACTTGCGGTGTACCCCAAGGTTCCTGCATCTCCCCAACCCTATAAAACATCTTTACCAAGCCCCTGTTTGGCAAGTTGGACAGTATGGTATCACATACAGTAATTACGCTGATGACACTCAGATCCTCATACCCCTTTCAGGCAATTTTGACTCTGATACAGCCTTAGTAAACAAAATATACCTCATCATTCAGGCATGGATAGCCACGCATGGCCTATGCCTGAATGATGATTCAACCGAAATCCTGCTCCTCATTTCCAACGCCAACTTAAAAAACTCCAAAGTTCCAAATACATGGCATTGAACTTTGATGGCAATACTATTACAGTTGCCAAAACATTGAAAACACCAGGCTTTCAACTTGACTCAGCTCTGACACTAAAGAAACAAATGAACTCACTGGGATCCTCTACCTCTTACAGGTGTAAGCTTATGAGGTCAAGTAGAGCATTCCTCTCCCAAGCTAGCTGCATCATCATTGCTAATGCCCTAATACTTTCCAAACTTGACTATTGCAACGCCTTGTATATGCGAGCCAATAAATACATCACCGACAACTTCAAACACTGCAAAACAACGCCCTTAGAACAGCCCTAAACTTACCCTCCAAGGAGCACATCTCTAACAAAAGAAGAGGACACAAATGGCTCAAAATCTTTGACCGAATCTCACTTAAAATGGCATCACTCACCTTCAAATGCCTAAATAATGCAGCCCCCCCTAACTCGCAGTCAGAATAGTAATAAAAACCTCCATCCGCCCCACGCCAGAATGATCAACTCCTACTGCCTTCAGGTACCCAAATTTAGACAACAAAAAAAACGGCCAACACTGTAATGCTCTCACGCGCAACATCAGAACAGACCAATCCTACTACAGCTTTAGGCGGAACACTCTCACCTGGCTACGTTCCAATGACCCCTATGACTAACCTTGCCCCACCTACACCAACAGTTCCTATCTAAACTGACTGTATATATGTATATTCCTTAACTGATCTGACGAAATGTAATTTGCTATCTTTATATATGTAAATCTCTTAACCTGATTCGATGAAATGTAATGTTCTTTTCTATACTAATATTGTGCCTTACCTGTAACCAAGCTTTTATGTATTCATATATTCCTGTTCTCTGTTGCGCCCTGTCACCTTTGGGTTTGGCGCGCCATACAAATTAATAAACAAAGAAACAAACAAACACTGCCAAATCGCGTGTTATCCTCACTCGCATACCCCGGAATACACATACCGCGCTCGAGCAAGGAAATCGCATGTTATCCTCACTCGTGTACCCCGGAATACACGTACCCCGCTTGCTCAAGGAAATTGCGTGTTATTCTCACTCGCGTACCCCAGAATGCATGTACCCCGCTTGCGCAAGTGAAATCACGTGTTATTCTCACTCGCGTACCCTGGAATGCACGTACCCCGCTCGCGCAAGCAAAATCGCGTGTTATTCTTACACGCGTACCCCAGAATGCACGTATCCCGCTCGTGCAAGCATAATTACGTGTAATTCTCACTCCCATAACCCTAGATTCATGCAGCAGTGTGGTGAGGAGCCACATGCACCTCCTGCAGCCAGACCACACCACAAGGTCCACCCTACACCCCTTCCCATGCCACGCAGGCAGCCCATCACCCCTGCACATGCCCCGCAGGTAGCCCATCAACCCTCGACATGCCCCGCAGGCAGTTCATCACCCCTGCACATGCCCCACAGGCAGCTCACACCACATGCCCCCCTACGCCCCTTACCATGGCCTGCAGCCAGCCCATCACCCCTCCCCATGCCCCGCAGCCAGCACAAACCACAGGGGGGACTTTTTCCACGCTATTTGCCTGGTGCGAGAGGGGTATGCGTATTCCAAGGGGTGCACAGGGAATTTTACACGTGATTGGCCTGGCGCGAGCGAGGTACGTGTGTTCCAAGGGGTACGTGGGGAGTGTTACACACGATTGGCCTGCCGAGAGTGGGGTACGCGTATTGCGAGGGGTGCACAGGGAGTTTTACATGTGATTGGCCTGCCGCAAGCGGGGTACTCATATTCCGGGGGTGCGTGGGGAGAATATATACACGCGATTAGCCTGCTGCGAGTGCGGTACGCCTATTTCGAGGGGTGCGAGGGGGATTTTTATTCGCAATTGCCTGCCGCAAGTGGAGTGCGCGTATTCCGAGGGGTGTGCGGGGAGTTTTACATGCGATTCGCCTTTCTCGAGAGGGGAACGCGTATTCCGAGGCGTGCGCAGGGAGTTTTACATGCGATTGGCCTGGCGCGAGCGGGGTACGCATATTCTGAGGGGTGTGCCGGGAATTTTACACGTGATTGGCCTGGCGCGAGCGGGGTACGCATATTCCAAGGGCTGCGCAGGGGGTTTTACATGTGATTGGGTTCTCGCGTGAGAGCACTGGCCTTTGCGCCATGTAGGGGATTTGTGCGGATGTTTTTGGTGAAAGGGGCGGGGTTGGGGGTGTAACTGGCGCTGATGCAGGGTCTCTGCACCACGCAGCACCATGGCTGGTTATGGATGTAAGTATCCATGAATACGCTGTGCGTCAAAATGGGTTTTGGCGCACGCGGCTGGCGCAAGCTGGTGCACGCTCCCTCTGTGCGCCAGCCGCGTGCGCCACTTCTGTGCTTGATTCCATGAATTACCCCGAATGTGTTTTCTTAAATGCAGCTATTTATCAGTTCTTTTTCAACATTCAATGAAAATATTGCGACTCTATCCAATTTATTATTGCTCAATGTCTTTCGGACGCCAAGCCCTTTACCAAAAGCACAGATGTGCAATGAATATGAATATATGAATATAATATTTAGTTGCATCTTTTTGAGACCTGTGACACATCATGTGTGATCTATTGCATAGAATATACCTCCTGTGGATTAAACTATGTAGGACAAACTTTAAGAAAGGCATGACTAAGATTGAATGAACACCGGTCAAATGTCAGAACTATGAATATGAAGTCTATTCTAACACAAATGTGATTTCAGATCTTAGAAGTATTGCATTCCAATATTCTTGTTGAGAATATTGCCAAAAAACTTTCTCAAAGGGAAATGATCTTGATACAACATCTGGATTTTAACTCTAATATGCATGGATGAGGATTATGACTATTCAGATTTAATCTTTGTGTGAACAGTATTGAGATTACATTATTTAATTTCACCATTTATAGCTCTAATTTTGTTTTTATTTATAATTATTTTATTCTTTTTTTGTTTTTCTTTTTTACTGTTGGTGTTATTTTTATTATTTTTATCATCATTGTTAATTATTTTTGCTGTTTGCATTATTATTCATATCTTTTGCGTTAGTGGACTTTGCTGTAATCTGCTTTGGTTGTTCCTGTTGGTTAAAATCGATTAAAATGAACAGTGATTTATTTACATTGAGTTTTAGACTGTTTCTTTGACTTCCTTTATAGTTCTTATTCTTTATGTAGGACTGCTGTATGCATATTGGGTGATCATACATTTGAGCATTTCAAACATTCCAGGTGCTCTATTATTGTCTGTTCCAAGATGCCATCTGTTTTAGTACATGAAGAGTTGGATTTAACTGTACCGCAGGTAACCAGCCTCCAGAAGATGATTGGCTATAGTTATTCTTAAATATTGGTTAAGACTGTTTAATTCTCAAAACATTCCTTGAATTTAATTTAATTAGTTTGATACCTGGGTATTGTTTAGCCAGAGCTTTGGGTATATCTGCATGTGTTGTGCAGGTTAACTGGGTAGTTATTCCCTAGTACTAGGTGAGACGTATCTGTTGTTTGTGTTTACTGTTGTTTTAAAAAACAAAATAAATAGTAGATAATTGTATAACTTTTGCATTCCGCAGAGCTCTGGAGCGTTCATGGGCACCACCAGCAATGTGGTCTCTTTTGTAGGTTGCGTTCTTTCTAAGGTTATAATTATTTGCCTTTGGAAGCAGCTTGCCAGGCATGGTGACCCTCAAAGATAAGTGTGCTCTTGCTCAAAATTATTTTCTCACACCCACTGCTTACCACTCGATTCCAGAACTTAAACAAACTTAATGGAAGTTAATAACACCACGTTGATCAAAAGTCACAGCAAATGCGTGTATTGAAATATCCTACGAGATGTCCCGGTAGCGTCAATCTCAGACTGCAGAAATTACAGAGGCTGGGGATCTAGCTCCACACTGGTAGATTCCTTTACACTGCAGGATCGTTCCTGCATCCAAGGTCACCTGAGAACACAGAGAACGCTTCCGCCGCACTCCACTTGGGGAAGGGGTTTTTCAAGTAAAACACCTCCCTTCCACGATAGTCACAGTGGAAAGACTCGAAATCAGGGCTACTTCAATGTGTTCCTGTCATCGAGAACACTCCGGCCACACTCTGTCAGTTTGATTATAGTAATATTCATTGCAGATTTAAGCTCTTGATGAAGGACTTGGAGTCTGAAATACATAGAGTAATAATACATTGGATGGAGTCACAATATTTTTTATCAAATGTTGATGAAGAGACAATGTATTGATGTATTAAAGGAAAGTATTATGTTGGCTATCTATTATGAACTGGTTAATGTGTTTGTGTTTTTATGACCACACAAAGGTGTTCAGGCCCTCAGTGGTTCATTATTGACAATGTCACAATCAAACGTGAACAGCTTTATGCACAGGTTTTAGACCATCCGTGTACTTAAGCCTGTGTGGCATAAGTATCTTAAATATGGGGACCAATATATAGATGACAGTTTTGCAATTTTGCACAGTCCTTTAAAGGTGTTAAGTGTTTGCTTTTAGCATATAAACACAGTTGATGGAAAGATGAAGTTTACTGCAGGGAGGGGCTCATCAGCTGTTCACTTTCTGGATGTAATTGGTCCAGCATATAACAAACCTTTGACCAATATTTATTGGAAACAATATGCTAAGTTTCCAGCCACCTGCTCCACTGAGATGATTACCTTACAGTCAAGTCATCTGGACAAAATGATAGCTAGTAATCAGGAGCCATGTTCAGATTAATGTAATACCATGATAGAGAAATTCTCAGATTAAGGTTAGTTTATGATGAAATTAATACAGGCAAAAGAAGAGGAGGCCTCAAAAATGAGACACAGGGCCTCATTACGAGTCGGCCGTGCCGGAATCCGGTGATTCCGTGACGACGGATACTTCACTTCTGCGACCGCAAAGTTGCGGAAAGAAGGGCCGATTAAGGCACTTGGGTCGCGCGCAACACACTGAGGCGGAAACGGAGTCACCGCCGTCATGTAAACACCCATGCACATGGACTTTACGCCACAGAAAATGGTGCTAAACCCTTGTCCGCTCCCGCCGACACGGAAACACCGGAAGCGGAAACACCAACACTGGAAGTGTAAACAGCATGACCGCAGGATAAAAAACGGAAACAGAGAGGCGGCCATTATATAAAGCACAATCCACAGCCATCCTCAGACACCACAGGTCAGATTACCTCCCTGAGACTGACAACTCATCGAATGACATCCAGGATACCAGCACGCAGACAGCGAAAGATGTGCTTTAGTGAGGCTGAGCTCACAGTTCTGGTGGACCACATTGTTGAGCATGCGGAAATGCTCTTTAGTGCAGATCAGCGGCGTGCTACTGAGCAACGATGCAAGGAGGTGTGGGCGGAGGCAGCACGCAAATGCACAGCGGTCGGTGTGACCACATGCTCTGTGAAGGACTGCCATAAGAGGTGGGATGACCTCAGGCTCCGAGTGCGCAACCTCATGACTGCACACCGCCAACACAGCACTGGCACTGGTGGAGGCCCTGCATCACATCTCAAGTTGCAACCATGGGAGGAGCGCAGCAGCAGTGTCATGCACCTCAAAGGCATCCGCGGCATAGGAGAGGCAGAGGCAGGAGTGAGCCCACCTGCACATGCTGGTAACTGCACATAGTACAAAGCCATAAGTGTGAATGGGAGTGGCCCAATGGACCCACTCACAATGCCCCCCCCCAACAGGGCAGGAGTGACCCAATGGACGCACTCACAATGCCCCCCCCAGCAGGCAGGAGTGACCCAATGGACCCACTCACAATGCCACCCCCCCCAACAGGGTGAATGGACCCACTCACAATGCCCACCCCCCCCGAACAGGGCAGGAGTGACCCAATGGACCCATTCACAATCCACCCCCCCAACAGGGCATGAGTGACCCAATGGACCCACTGACTGGCCAGATGACAAGTAACACATCCCCAAAGCATGAACCCTGGAAATGCACACAGTGCGTGCCTGACTGGAAGCAGACACATCTGAGTGCATCAATAGTCGCAAGTGTGTACATGCAAGTGGTAATGGATTATCATGTTGGATGCATGTGATGGACACATCTAGTAACATCACACAACTAACAGCATGCCCTCTGTATCCCCACAGTTGAGACAAGTGACAGCGACGGCCAAGAGGCAACGCAGCAGCCACCTGCACACGCCAAACTCAGCACTTCTGCCCAGGAGGATGATGCTAGCTGCTCCAGCACATAAGCACCGGCTGCATCAGGCACACCAGCTACATCAGGCACACCGGCTACATCAGCCACACCAGCTACACCAGGCACACCGGCTACATCAGGCACACCGGCTACATCAGCCACACCGGCTACATCAGGCACACCGGCTACATCAGCCACACCAGCTACATCAGCCACACTGGCTACATCAGGCACACCGGCTACATCAGGCACACCAGCATACGCCACCATCCCCATGCAGGCACCCACCCTAGCCCTGGATGATGATTCACAGCCACCTGCACAGCTGAGGAGGCTGCATCAAGCAATGAAAGTGCCCCGGCCATGCAGGCCGAAGCAGTACAACAGGGTGAGGGGGACAACATGGATGAGGTGTCACCCATCCATGGCCTACAGTTCAGCCCCCAAGAACTGCACAGCCCCATGCGCTCCCCAACTCCCTCCATGGCTGAGCTCAGTACACGCTTGCAGCACTTTGAGCAACAACAGGCCACCCTGACGCAGCTGGTGGAAAGTCAGCTGGAGGAGGCCAGGCTGCAGTGTGAGGAAGCCGTGCATCAGCGGGGGGAGGCCAGGCTGCAGCGTGAGAGAAATGCTACGTCGGTGTGGCGGCTCTCCAGGTCGATTGGACGATTTGCGGTCACCATTGTCACCCTGGCACACCATGTCAGGGAAGGGGCCAGTGTGCAATCCAGCATTGCTCAGGCAATGTTGGTAACCCAGCAGGCGTTTCAAGGTTCTTGCCCACAGTCACACCGACAGTCACCTCAGCCAGCACCACCCCATCCAGCTCTGCCACTGCCAGGACACGGAGGCGTTCTAGTCGGGTGACTGGAGCCGCCAGCAAGGACACAGCACCGCATAAGCGCCCCCGCAAATAGTGGCATGTGGGGATGCCAGTCAACATGACATTTGGGTACACCATGGGTGTAGGGGGGTGGGTACGTTTGGGTGGTGGGGGAGGTGCATTAGGGGGTTAGTTGTTTGGGGCCTGGTTGGGGGGGTGTATGTTTGGGTGGTGGGTGGGCACGGGTGTACAGCTTGCCTACCCAATGCACTTTCTTATCTGGTTTATCGAAAATACGACACCTTTGAAAAGTACCATAATGAGTGGACATCTGTCATTTCATATGCAGTACAATTAAATGGTATTTCCGGTCCTAAATTTTTATTGTCCCTACGGGTTGGCCATGTGTTTTTAAACATTAATCGGTCGATCATAGTAAAATTTGCTATGGACCCTACCTGACCTTTCGTCCACTAAACAAACGATAAATCTCACTTTTACATAAATAGACAATTATCTCCATATTTATGGTTCGCTAGGGCTGCAAAGCACGCGGACAATATACAAAGATGGAGTGTAAAATTCAAGTTCTCAGGGATGGCTTTACACAGAATGTTGCAAAGTAAGAATGTATGCACGTTCACAGTGAAGGTCAGCTGCTTCAATTTATTGCTCGCGGGCCGGAGTGGCCCACGACTCGCAGTATAAGGTTCTATTGTTTTTTGACCTTGACAGACAGGCACCGTGCCTAAAGACTTCTTTTGAAGGAGGGGTGCAATAACGTATGAGATGATAAGGATGAAATTTCAGAAACGAGACCGATTTTCATGTTTGTTCACTATAAGAAAGATCGTTGGCACAGACAGAGTGGTATTTGGGGACTGCATTACGCCTAAACAATGGAAAATGCAAATCTAATGTAAGTAACCCTTTAGATGATTTTATACCGGAATATATTAACAATAGCGTAGCGTTAAAGGCCGGTTAAGTTGTACTTGTTCGTTCAATGTGGCATTGTGTACCGCGCACTATCAACGCCGAAGTGGTCCCCTGGCGCTCAAGCGGCTCTGAAAAAGGCGCAGGTGAGGGGATGGGTTAGTGGGAATAACGTAACATACTCTGTTGCACTATCCTAGCTAGCAAATAGTTTCAGGCCCAATAAATAAAATGAATAAGTTTAATGAAGATCGGCTGGAGAGACTAATTTATGTTTTTAATACAGGTACATCCTTCCATACTGCCAATGCCATCATTTCCAGACCCCGGCCGACGGGTTCTTCAGCTGCCAGGTGCAGCTCCATGTCAACAACTTCACCACCCTGACCATTTTATGGGACGATCGGCAAAGACCAATATGCCCTTACTAGCGGCTAGAAGCAACATCCCAACCGTTACGGTGGTGTAGTGCCTCGTTGTTGGAACAGCCTTGCGATTATCAGTGCGACCATAGTGCTTCTTTTATCGTAAAACAACAGCCTGTGTACCTCAAAGGAACAGCGCGTGACTCAGGATGAACTTTTGCGGATCGAGAACAAAGACACATGCGAATCGCTGAATATTCTCTAAACATTTGACGTCAAATAAATGTACTTTACCAATTGTACAATCTTGCTGTTTGCTTTTAAACCACAGTTTCATATTCCAAATTGTGGCGTGCTGTGTTGTGAGATGATCTGTGTTGTTTTACGGGTTCTGTGTGAAGTCGCGTAGAAGTACACTGGGCGCGTTTGGCTACGCTGCCCAGTAACGTCATGGAGAGAGGCGGGGAATATGAATGCTTTGTTGATGTCAGGCTCAGGGACGGGGGATATGATTTAGTGCCGCAAAAGCAGGTCAGCCAGGGCGATGGGGCAAGTGATAGGATTATCACCTAATGTCGGCACACAGCAGCCTGATTTATCATTTGTTTAGTGGACGGAAAGTCGGGTAAGGTCCATAGGAAATTTTTCTACGAATGACAGATCCATGCCTGAAAACACACGGCCGACCCGTAGGGACAATTAGAATTTGGTCACGGAAATACCCTTTATTCATTTAGTGGCATCACCATATCCCTGAAATGCTGTGGATGTGCTGTCTCTCAAAAGTAAATGCCAATCAGTGCATCCCTTGCTCGCTGTCCATCTAGTGGACCCCCAGGAGGTGGTTGTGCCATCCCATCCCCATCCCCATCTCCGTCTCCGTCACCATCCCCATCTTCATCATCTCCGTCTGGGGGCATTGGAATGTTCCTGAGCAGGCACAGATTGTGCAGCATGGCACAGACAAGCGCAATTTTACCCTTCACTGGGCTGTACAGCAGTGATCCGCCAGATCTGCTTAAACAGCGGAACCGGCCCTTAAGTAGTCCAAATGTCCTCTCAATCATGCCACTTGTGCGGACATGTGCCCTGTTGTATGCATCCTCATGCCTGTTCCTTGGCCTCCGTACAGGCGTCATCAGCCATGGTGTGAGTGCATATCCGGAATCTCCTACATGGGATGTAGATGTGGGAGACATGTCAGTGTTGGTAGTATCATGTCTTCATCAGATGCAGTGCAATCTTGTGTCATTGTTCATTCATGCGTATGTGTCATGCAGTGTTTTCACTGATGGGTGTTAATCTTCTATGGCCATCATAGTGGGGGTTGGCAGCTGGACATTGACCAACGCATTGGTGTGCATTTGGCTTGTGAGTATGGCATTGTGCAGTGATGTGCACACATGGCAGGGTCACTCCACATTGATGATATAGTAGATGCAGGACGTCTCATGTACAGCCATCATGTGCATTGTGAGTGCTGTGTTGCATAATGGGGGGGGGGTTTGCTTTGGCTCCAGGTGTGTGTGCCAGCGGGAGTTCAGGCTGTGTGTGTCAGGTGGCAGGGTGTGTACGGCCACACTGTGGCTACCTGTCATGTGTTGCTTTGTGAAGTTTGCGTTCTGCTGTCTATTCAGTGGATGGGTGGGGGGTGATGCATGTGCAGTTGCAGCAGCCCACTCACGTAGCTCATTGCCCTGGTCACACACACACACCCCACTTACACAGGTCCGGAGCATTGGCAGCTGTACTCACCCAATAGCCATGTGCTTTGTCCAGCATAGCGTTCCAGGTACCGTGGCAATGTTGAATTCTGGAGTACCATTGAGTCATGGGTTGAGCTCGGGAAACGTGCACAGCAATGTGTAATCACTTGCATCGCATCACATACCATCTGTACATTCAGTGAGTGGTACTGTTTCCTATTGCGGAACACCATTTCAATTACACGTGGTACTGTCAGCTCAATGTGGGTGCAGTTGACTGCACCTATGCAATTTGGCATGCCTGCTATGGCATGGAAGGCCAACTTGGTGGCAATCACCTGGGGGAGGGTACGGGGTAGGTCAATCTGTTCATGTCATGATGCCCGCTCCCGGGGAGCCGGTTCAAGCCCTGTGTCCCCGAAAGCGGACATCCAGTCCCCAAGGAAGGACCCAGCAACCCCATATAGGGGCCCTTTGGACAGTGTCCTGGCGCGTATGGCGCCAGGCTCATAAAAGACATCAGTCCTGGCGCCATAGGCGCCAGGCTCATTATGGGAGTGCTTGGGTGCACTTACCTGATGCAGACCATGCTGCAGGATCTCGGCCTCCTTGAGGCCTGGAAGGAACTACTTTACCTGTGGGACTAATTTACCATCCGGGCGTGGTCGGGGAAGGATACATACCTGATTGGAGGAAGGATACATACCTGGAACTTCTTCCAAGGCTATTTAAACCCCACCCGAACAGCCACACGTGCTTCGCGTTGTTCTGCATCTAGCAGCTGGACGCTCACTGTGTCTGCTCCTGCATCCTGACTTCTGCCACGCCTGCCAGCATCCTGGATCCCCTGCAAAGGAAGAGAAGAAGAGAACAGAAGAAGGAAAAGTCCTTACCTGCTAAAGCCGCATCCCGGCATCTCGCCGACAATCCTGAAAAGGAAGACTTTTATTTAAAAGCTCATCGCGTCGATCGCTGCAGCGCCGCACTCCACTCACCTTTACAGGGCGCCTCCATGTTCAGCAGCGATCATCCGGATTCGCAGTCACGCCCCAGCGCCTAGGGAGAAAAAGACAAGAACAAAAGGTGAGAGAGAGAAGGGAATAAGGAAAGCTAAATCTCCATGTTAAGACTTACCGGTTGATTCATTCCCTCATCATTTCGGGTCCGCGCCGCATCCTGGCATTTCCGGACCCCGGCCCCTAAGGGGAAAAAGAGACATCAGCGTTAATGAGCGAATGAAAAGACATTACCAAATAACGCTCATTAAAGACTTACCTGATTTCTACAAGGATTTCACCTCTCATCTCGGGTCGGTGCCTTTTCCCCGGCATTCCGTACCCTGGCCCCTATGGGGAAAAAGACACTAGCATTAGTACATTAATGCATGGACACAAGGGGAACATTGCATTACCCCGCAGACAGTTAATCCCCTATTTTCGCCTACAGAAGGATACTTCTGCGAGCCAGACAAGCCAGATTTGGGGGCCCGGTCCAGTCCGTCATCTGAACCCTGCGCATCACCTTAGAAGAGGTCACAGCAGCGCGAACCAGGCCAGCGCCTCCGTGGGAGTCAGGTGAGCGTTACAGTTCAGACACATGGCGCAACAGGGCATCCAGTACCTAAACCAGGATTATTGAGAAACAGGGTTGTGATAGGCCGTGCAGCTCACCGACTGTGTGTTGATAGGTACCGGTGCCAAGAAAGTGCAGTACAGACACGACCTTCAGGAGGGGGGGATGGCGGTGGGGGTGCTTATGTGGCTGCTGATGTCGTCCTCTATCAGGCCAGTGATGTACAGGATTGTTGGACGGTCCAGCCGGTACAATGTGTGGATCTGTCCTGGGGTGAGGTTCCAGGGTGAGGCCCTGATGCATGGTATAGCAGGCTGCCTGCGGGGTGCTGCCAGCTGGACAATGGGGTTTGCCATGGGTACAGGGTTAGCTGGTTGCCGCCTGCGCCTCCTACGCCTCCGCCTCCTACTCCTCCTCTGCAACATTACTGCCATCATGTGCAGTGCTGCCTGTTGGTTGAGTAGACCCAGTCCCAATGCTACTAGAGCTGCTGCCTGCATGGTACTGTTTTGAGTTGGGATGGGTGTGGCCCTTTTGTACGCACCCAGTGGCCTGCTTGGTCCATCTGGGCTGATTTGGTGCAGTAGTGGCCTGATTCAGGACACCAGGCACAGTTTAACGTCATGCTCACTGTGGCGGCGGTACCGCCACCGTGATCACGGTTTTACCACCATTTTTTTGTCGGTGTTTCCATGTCCGCACTAGTTGTGATGCTCGCTGTGTTTCGTATTGCCGGCAACGGAGGAGTTTCCGTGCAGGCGGAGTTTACGGGAGCTTTAACTCCACGGTGGCGGTTGGAGGTGGTGCTATTTCCGGGTTCGCTAGTCATGATTAGGCGGATGCGGAAACGGTGCCGGTATGGTTATACCGGCTGCGTTAATTCCGGACCGGAGCACTTGTAATGAGACCCACACACTTTTACATTCCCAGACAGATGTACCAAACTGTCTCTGGTGTTTGTATCAAAATAATTGATTAAAAGTACAAATAGTTAAACAAAGCATCTTTAAACATCGGCATATTGTAACCTGCAACTGCAAGATATAGAATGTTTTTTTTCACTAAACCTGTCTTTGCTTATAAACAGAGTAGAAACATTTGAGATTTTTTATGTTTCCAATAATGAAAGTGAACAAATCAATCCAAGAGTACAAGAACAGGAACATTTCTGTGTTTGAGTTGAAGTATTTGTAATAATGTTGTGAAAAGGAAGATAGTACTTCATCCAAGGATGGGAGAAAAATACAATTGTGCTACTTGGGACTCTGCAAATGCTGTTTTTTCAATACGTTTTCTATGTTGTCTGTATCACGTAGAGCAAACAGTGGGAAAGGCCAAAGTAAGATGGACTGAGCAGAGGTTCAACATTAGGACCACAAATCGTAACTCGCCTGTAGCTTGCCATTTTCATGAGGTACAATGTCAAGTATTCCAGATGGATTTTCAAATATTGGAAGATGTCACTGGTGTATATGCACATGAAGATCTGACCATAAGATTGAATCAAAGGGACATATTCTGAAACAATCAACTTGATGCAGTCATACCCAGAGAGATTTTGATTTTTTTAAATAAATTGTGATGCATTCATATGTGATTGACATTACATATTGCTGATTAGGGATTGTATGAATACATTGTGGTAATTTAGATACACTTAGTATGGATTTTTAAAATGTATGCATTAAAAAATGAGTATGAACCTCAATATCTCTGGAAGGTTTTCTGCTAAACAGTTCAAAAGCGGGACATAACTTTATTTAAAAAAAATATTGATAACTGTATCATATTCACATCTCATGAAACATGTGTAATATCTAATACAAACATTTTTTCATATTTTTTTTCAGCCATGCTTTCCGAGCTAGCGGGTGCATGGAGCTTTCCGAGTCAGTGGGCGAAGGAAGAGGGTTGACAACGTCATTTTGTTCACTGATATGCTGATGTAATATGTACTCGTTAAGGATACTCATGCTAAATACTCATGTTTAAAGATATTTGAAGTGGAAACATGCTAGTTACATTTACCTAGTTAAAGAATTGTGATAGGCTCTTCAATTCCCTAGTATCTTGATAGGTCTCAAGATTAGCTTTTTCTTAGTTACTAACAACTTTGAGTATGGGTATTTGACCCAAAACACTTTTAAAATGTAATTCTTTTTAAAGAAAATTTGAAAATGTTGTACATGTCGACACATTTATTTCCTAGTGACAAGACTTGGGTATTTTGTGCTTAGTTGTACTAATTTATTTGTACATTTTGCATTCAATTGCATGCTTGATTTATTAACACAATACAATGTTGTCTCAGGTAGTGATATTGTGTTTATGTTTACAATTCTAGAGCTTACAATTCCGGTATATAGAAGACAGGCATGTTTTGCTATTTTTACTCAACTGTATTAATATGTTATTGAGAATATGGTAATCATGTTTGAAGGATTCAACAGCATCTCTATTTAGTGATTATACTTTTATAGATGTTTCCCTTATGATGGCCCCATAGGTCCAAAATGCATTGGCTACATTACATCTAACATCTTTGTAGTTCAAGATGGTGTTTGGCTATATTAAATGACTAAATAAGCAAGCTTCATCGGACGGCATTCCTTAACATGAACACATTCTTATATTGACGGTGTAGACTACTATATTGTAGTATTGAATTAATATTGAGGTGCACCAATTACAGAGGACTTTTTCTGAGTTTATTTTCGTATGATTTATATTCAGCACATTTTGTACCGTGGTGATTATCTGATGTGCGCTGAATACTTGTAAGACATGTATTTACATTTGGGGATTCAAGGTAAACTAAAGTGGAGTGCCCGGTTATTGTAGTTTTGTTGGCCAAGGATTTGATCAGATGAGCTGAGCTTGATAACATTTTCTTTCTTGAGTCTGTAATCTTCTGTGTGACATTCAAGGTGTCTTCAATGGAGGTCATAGGGAAGATATTCCTGATGTAAAATGTTGGAATTGAGTTTTAATAGTTTTTGAGGTAAAGGAGTTAGCCATGTTTCTTAGAAATGGTCCACGGTGGCCTCGATGAATGTTTTGACATGGCAAGGGTAGCAAGTTCAGTATGCACAACAATAGTCATAAAGGAGTCTTGGTTGCTTGGTAAATTCATTCATTTATGAAGTTAATTTTCTTCAGGTGAATGGCATGTCTGTAATTCCTGACCTATTGGATACATTTCTTTTTGTCACTGGGGCTCCCAGGCACAGCCCAGATGAATTCCAATGTGTCTCCCTCCCTTTCCATGAGATCTGCTTTGGGTTATAATCATTGATTGTTGCCTTTCCTTTATGTTTGGGGATGCTTGCTAAGGACTAAAGATGGTAATTCACTAATTCATTGTTTGATTTGTACAGATTTGATATCAGTATGTAGGGATCATGCATAATTGCCAGATCTTCATTATTGAACATGAATCTGCTGGTTAATCATTCTGGATACATATTCATATCTGGTTTAATGGTTACATAAGAGAGGTTGGTTGTAGCGTCCATTGGTTTTCTGAAATGTGTGTGTGTTGTTTGGCGCTTATTAAGGAGTGATCTGACCAAAATGTGATTACTATTTTTGCCCCACAAATTGTGAAATTTCAGGAGATGTGGACATATAGAGTGGATATGCTTGTGAGTAGGATTTTGAATTTGCTGGGGAATGCCTAGGTAGTCCATATTTTCCAATGAGTCAATGCCTAGCCCCTTTTCTGGCATTTGCATTGCTCTAGATGTTGAGGTCCATTTGTCTCCAGAATTGTATCTGTAATTTACTCTATTCAGAACTAACCATTAAGTTCTTACCTGGGGCACTGTAGTTGATAATTATGAACCTCCCCTTTGCTGATATTGGAGTGCATTTTGATCTGAAGGAGATCAAAAGAGGCATAGGTTTTACTTTCCCTGGTATGGCAGTAGAGGCTGTTGGGTTAGATCCTTGTAATACCTCCCCCATTTTAGGGGACTCTTTTTGGGTAGGATTCTGGTGACTGGGAGAACCTGGATATCTGGGATTGAGCTATAATGATTTTTGATCTTCATTGTTCTGATGTTAATGCTGAACATATTTTCAATTAACATTAGGTGTTTTATGTTTCTTGCATTATTTAAGACAGAGCATGTACTGACGCATCCAATTAAGAGTTTGTTGAGGTCCTGCATTAGCTTTTCTTATCTTCTGTTGAATCATTCACTACTGTGGTACTGGCCTTGCTGTATAGCTGTATGCAACATCTGGATTAGGCTATTCAGTTTATGTAGGTCTCATTAGTTTTCCAAGTTGTCCAGTGGCTGTGTGAGGTTTTAAATGTTAGTGTGTCTTTTTGAATTAGCTGTCTCTGGTTTGGGCGGAGTGTACCTCTGTGTTTGTACTGAGTGGATATGCCCGGTGTGGTGGTGAATGTATCCAGAGCATTATCTTCCAGGCAGAATGGTTATCTGAAAATGAACCATTGAAGTTTATTGGGAACCATAGTAATATTGAGGATTTATCTTGCACCATTGTGCAGGTGTAGAAAGGGAATTTTGGTCATTAGCTAGTAGTCATACACCTCCATTGATCTTGTCATTGAACAGAGCAGTCAGCATTGAATCCAAAATGCGTATCATTTTTCTTTTCATTAGGGAATATAACAGTAGATTGTTTGTTTTAAAACCTGTTTTAATGCGAAAGCAGCTTTCTACAAACAGTGCTAAACACCAGGACCTGGGGTCCTTTAAGACGAGGTAGCAATGCTTAGAGATGAATGGGGATGCAGAACATACTCATACATCAATAATCAAACTGACTCAGGAAGTTGGTAAAACTTAGTACTGTTTTATTAACAATTATCTAAAACAAGAGAGTTACAACGGACCTCATCGGACGTCGCACAATATGATCTCAATGCATTTAATAAAAAACAACATTCTTATACTAAAAATGTTCAACGTCATACTACGTGGCAAACTAAGAAAATCTACTTGGGGATGTGACAGGCTTAACAGGAAAATCTACTTATACGTTCCATACTGGCAGGGGATTTGATTGGGTCTCTAATATCAGGTGGACAACTAAGCCCTTCTCTAGTGCAAGTCATCTTCATTGTCACAAACTACACAACAATCTATTGGCTACACAAACTATAGGGCTCTTTGATACGTGGCCCTCCATAATTGGTTGGCACGCTTTTAACCTTCTGAAATATTCCACTTGCTAGCAGCATGCAAGCTGGTTACTCCAGGTGCTGGGAAGGTTGGCCTGGTCATGCTTGCCCACCCAATTACCCAAACATCTATCATCACTCCTGCGGTCTGTCATTTAATTAGGCTTTGAACTTGGCCTTGTAGAATCTCACTGTGCCTGAGAATAAAAGGGAATGTGGCATCCTCTGGTTTTGGTGTAGCTCGAGCCAAAGTCTATTTTGATCTGACCATGTGACTGGAGACCACGCTTTCGAGCTCTTTGTTGCATATAATACTATAATACTATTAAATGATGAACTGTTGACTCCTTCAGTGTTTTTATATTCCACCTCAAACAGAAGTTTGTTTCTTTCTCACGTTCGTGTAGCTTCTTGACATACAAACAGGCTCACGGTGGCCTTGACTCTTGGTGCTGGGTCAGCCAGCCTTTCTTTAGTTCACCTTTAGTTCACCTTCACCATCAGCTATTTTCCAACAGTGCCACACTCAAGCCCTTTACATTCACAGGGTTTAAGTTTGCCAAAGTGCATTGTGGAACATCCAGGTATATTCACTACATAGCCAGCCTCAGGATTACTTTGTCTACTTGCATTACAGCATCTGTACAAGTGTAAAATTACTTTTGCATTTTCTTCAGGGTTTCTTTGCATGAGCATCTTCATTTCGATCCTGAAATGTTTCTTATCCTCAACACCTCCTCTTCAGATCTTATAGAGTGCTTATGTTCCTCTTTCATTTGTGTCTTTTTGTAGATGTGTTAGTTCTGCGTTTCATGACATCACCAGTCCTCTTTTTCATTCATTTTCATACTTCTTCCAGGACTTTGTCCAGAAGACATCATTTCTTTGTGAATGCATGTTTGGTTTTCTCAATGGATATTTTGCCTCAAGAATTCTTTGCGGTATAGGCATCCTCACTGGTAACGCACATGTCGCAATATCCGTTCCCTACATATGGGTTACATGGGGCAAAGCTTCTGGTAGGGGTATCTGGCTCTTCCTCTACAATGCAGTATAGTTTTCTAGCAGGGCACATGTTTTGCATTTCGACCACTCATTTGAATTGTAATGTTCTTGTGATTTCCAGGTAGCCGTAGATGAGGGATCTAATTGTTCTTTTCCATGCATTGTTGTTCATTTCGATCCCTGCTACTCTATCCGTTTTGCTGTGCTTGCTCATCAAGCAGGTTTCACTCCTCAGGCTCAAAAGGACCAAACCAGTTAATGGGTATGGTAAAAGTGCTTACTGTTCTTCGAGTATGATACACTATACTATTTCCTCTTCAGGATGGGTTTTAATCAGAGTGGGTGATGTACATTATGCTATGCCCTGATTGAGTTACTTTGCAGGCCATTGTAAGCCCAGCTGTCAAATCTGCTTCTTAGCAATAACATAATTTCATAGTGCTTGTCGTTTTAGTTGTTCCACATATGTCACATACTCTGGTTTCCAACATATAGGCATTCTGGGCAAAGTGGTTGATGTAGGGGTACTCAGCTCCTTCTCTACACTCCGCCCTCTGGGCAATTAATCAACCACTCTTCCTTTCTCCTCCATATCCAAACATCCTCATTTGAAGCGATACTTTTTAGGGACCCATATCTTTATGACCCCGCTCACGCATCCAGCTGTCTTCACATGCTCAACCATGTTCCAGGTCATAAGCATGCACTGTCCACTTGGACTGCAATAGATCCATCTTCCCACATAATTCTTATGGTCTTTTGGATGCAGGAATATCGCTCCCTCAGGTGCATGAATACTTGCTTTTACGAAGTCTCTGATTTCTTCACCTGTCAAGTCTTTGACTTTCCATCCTGACTCAACATCGATCATGATCTTCATCCCTATGGCTTTCTTTGCTGTCTTCTTGCATTGTGTGATTATTATCTTGATCGCACAGAATCCTAGCAACACTAACAAGATCATACTCTTGTTTCCAACATATAGGCATTCTGAGCAAAGTGGTTGAGGTGGTGGTACTCAGCTCCTTCTCTATATTTCCCTCACCATTCATTGCTCCGGTCCAACCCACTCAGCCGAGATACCTTGGATGATGAAACAAGTGTTGAAAGCTCTTGCCACCACTTTCATTTCCCCTCCCATTCCTGCCACAGACTCTGACACTGACTCTGCCCTTACTAATCTTCACCACTCCATCACCAACACCCTGGACATCCTTGCCCCTGTCATGAGGATATAATATAAACCCACACCCATTCACTTCCCGTGCAAGGTGACAAACAGGAGTACAGGCCTTGTTCAGTATGTTGATGGTGTTAGCAATAACAGCAACAACACTTACCAGATATGCATCCTGAACACCCCTTGCTCAGTTCACTGTTGAGCACTTACCATCCTCATCTCCTCTGGCATGTTTCTTCCACAAACTACACCTGGCAGACATCCTTCTCCAACATGATCACTTGGAAGCAATACTGATCAATCCAAGACAGTCACCTCTTCCATGGCTTCCCGTTGGATCACACTTAGCTGCACAACAACAGAAAATCATATTTTTTCTGCAGCTACACTTTGGTCTCTTGATGTTCAAGTGATATAGTCCACATGTGAGGTGTGTAGCCCAGTGAATCAGAGTGAGACCACATCCTTTCTTGTCCTTCCCCAATTCCAATGGGCTATATCTGTTTTGGAAGTGTGAACCGATCCAGATGGACAAGCAAGTGCCAGAAGGTCACCTAAACAGCTGTGGTAGCATAAAGGAACACGCAATGCAAGAAACGGAAATCTGAAGTGAATGGGCAGAGGTGAATAACCAGTCACCAGATAACTCAACTATCCCTGCTCTGTGAAACATCTAGCCAGAAACCTGAACAAATGAGTACCCATCTTCAATAAGAGACTCAAAACATCATCATAAAATATATCTCTCACCTCCAAATGTCTCCGCACATCGCCACTAGTAGACACACAATCCAAAATATACTCAACCCAACCAACACTGATACACTGACAGCCAACATGCAATGCCTCTGCACAGGGAACAGCATCAGGCAAGCATCCCTTGCTACCCCCATACTTGCAATGGTCTCTTCCCTAATTGTGAAACACCTGTCTACATGGCCATATGGGCAAGTCAATCAAAGTAATTTCACCACACCTACCTCAAACAACCCCCAACACAACTCAACATCCATGAAAACATTTACAAAGGACATGCCATGCCAACCACAGCATTCAGGTTTGTTAAACCCATGAACACCATATACATTAACGACCAGAATGCCTGTACTGAAAGGCATGGAAGTAGTCAAGCCACAGATGCGTATGACAAAGACGTGAAACACGTGCAACTTCAAACATGTATTCTCCCCACATCTACCATTGTCTACATACAAGATGTTACTATTCATGCAAACTCACTCATTGATAGATTACAAGTAAGTGGCTACCCTTTCAAATTAGTGAAGAAGGCTGCAAAAGGATCGGAGACACTACTTCCTCTAAATCTGAGAAAACCACTGACAAGCCAATGTCTTTGTTATCACCTTCTCTAAACGTACCATACAAATTAAGACAACCATCAGAAAACACAAGCACTTGGTCCAGTGTGCAAGAACTATTATGAAGGCTCCCCTATTTGCTTTGAAAAGGGATCCAACATTAGAGATAAATTAGTTCACTCGAAATTTAAACAACCTGTATTTCATAACATGATACTAAGTCTTTGTAATACCCACATGGATCTGATCCATATTGTAGGGGTAACACAGAATGCCCATACACTAGTAAAATCATGTCCTTCCAACATGTGGATGCCAATTGGCAACTCAGATCTTTTGAAAATTGTCTCTCGAAGAATGTCATATATGAGATCCTTTGCCCATGCAGCATTTTCTATATTGGCATGACCACTCGACCAATTGTGACTATAATAACGAAACACTATTAGAAGGTTCAAAATAAGATACAGCAGGTAACACTTGTCAAACACTTTTTGGAAAATTTGCATATAGAATATGGTTAATAGACTGTTCAAATTAGATAAAAATTGGATTTATTGACTCTCAAACCCACATCATGAGTCTAAACAAAGACATTCATTGGCCCACATTATTACATTAATCTATTTTCACAACTAGCAGCTGCTATTTAGAATCATTGCAGTGTCATGTATGTCACTTGCAGTACTAATAATGTTTACTTTCCCTTTCTAAGATGTCCGCAACCATTCCACTTGGGGTCTGCCAACACCCTCTAATTTAGCATGCCAGCCCTCTGACATAACACTCATGTCGCTTTTATGTCTGGACTTTCGCCCGGGCTCCCATCCTAAGACATTTCAACTTTGTGAGCACGACTTACAAAGAAGCATTTACATTCATAATAAGGTGAAATGCTGAGTACCAATCCAGCACATATCTTTCTTGCGCTTTTGCTTTAATAAGATAGGAGCATTACGAGTGGTATTGACATACACGTGTTTTTAACCCCTTACTTAGATCCATCCTACTTTTTGCAAATTCGGATTCTTTGCCCTTGTCCATGTTGGGAAACACAGTTTTCAGTACCCACCTGATTATAATGGCTAGTAAGCCCCACACTCAAAGTAATTTTTTGCATATGTTTCATATTATAGCAGGCGTATATCCCTAAGTGGGTGTGTTGCATCTGACATCCTTTTAGACCTGTGCTTGCCATGTTTTGGTTGATGCTATCATCACCATGAATTGATGTAAACGTCCAAATGGTAAATGTAAGTCTTAAACATTTTAATTAGCACATTCACCATTTGCAACATAAAACATGTCATTGCAAATTATATTAATGTATGTGTTCTTATGTATTCTGTCACAGACTTATATGCCATACATTTCACCATCTCTTCAATCTTACTTCCCCTGAAGAAGGCTCTGTCACCTCATTTTCTGACAGCAGGAATATAAGTTGGCATTTATCTTCTATTAATTTTGACCAAACGTTCATGGTTGAACCAATTAACGTTGGGTGAAATAATGTATTGCTGCTGTCATGGAGTCAGTGAAATCGTAACTATTTTCTCCATTCTGGACCGTTGTAATGTACAATTAACACCATAGACTACTGTTTGAGTACCCCACTTTCAGCACTTTATATTTCTGTAGTTGTTAGTAATTGTTTTCCATGTATATGTTCTTGTGTATATGCTCTGTATGCATGTGGGCGTATAACCCACATGGGGTTTGGACTATCATGTCAATAATGTTATGATGTACTCCTTTTCTTCATCTTCTTTTAGTACTTCTATGTATGTTAAATGTGTAAACATTTCTCTAGTGGCACACATTTGTCATAATAATATTTGATCTATTGATGTAACTATATATGCACTATGAAATGTTTTCTATACTAACACATGATTCAATTCATTTTGTTTACATTAACTTCTGCCTTAATCAATAGAAGTGGCTAGA
The DNA here is from genome assembly GCF_040938575.1 of Ambystoma mexicanum. Classification (NCBI taxonomy): domain Eukaryota; kingdom Metazoa; phylum Chordata; class Amphibia; order Caudata; family Ambystomatidae; genus Ambystoma; species Ambystoma mexicanum. Next base: position 953,652,560 of record NC_090924.1, on the reverse strand, counting down.
GGTATAGCATCAGTTGTTTTGTTTCACATACATAAACTGTCAATCAAGGCATCATACTAAACAACACACTCACCGGAAGCATGCATACATGTCCCTCACCAAATAGGCCAGTACCAAAATGACCCACACAGTGTGCCCTAAACCCACATGACAGCCATAGCACATACTTAGCTGGAGATCATGGTCAAATAAAAGGTGCACATGGACAAAGAAGCTCAAAAGCATAGATGCACCAGCAAGCCAAGACATGCTGCACATGGCACAAAGAGACAGCAAATTGATTGCGGTGTTGAATAATACAAATGTATTAATGAAAAACTATGTACAGTAAAGAAAAGAAAATAATAGTACATTCAAAATAAATAAAACAAAAGAAAAAAAGGAAACCCTGCAACTAGGGAACTATATACAAGAGTCAGTGGTCTAGTCCATGCTAATATCGGACAATGCCTCAGCCAAGGAAGATTCCCCATCCACAACTGCTTCTTGCCGGAGGGCCTCCGTTATTTCCCAGTGGGCTTGCAGGGTCTCCTTCATCCTAGATTTAATCTCTTCTGTGGCCTCATGTGTCCACTACAAGAAAACTCCAGGGTGGAAGACTATGTCTGTGTCAACCTCTCCCCAACCTTGGCCCTGCCCCTGGCAATTGCTGCCTTGTGTGTCCACTGCTTCTCTTCCTCCTGCTGCCTCACAAAATCCACCGGTGATGACACCAGTGCCTGCAGGGGCCACTGTGCCTCTTGCCTCACTAGCACCATGTGTGCACCTTCTTGCCTCCTCTTGCTCACAATGTCAACCAGAATGTGCCTCCTCACCAACATCTCCTGGTGCCTCGCAAGGTGCATGTGGTGCAGGTACTCCCTCCAACTGGATAACAGTATGCATCAGGGGAGTACAGCACCTGCACTGCCATCAATTGCCTGGTCTTCCTTCACAGCCTGTTCCCCTGTAGGTTCTTTTGGTCAGGCTCAGTGACCACCTCATCTTCCATGGTACAGATTTCCACCTCCACCATGGAAACAGGCACATGCAGACTGGCCAAAGGTGGGACAGACCTCGAGAACTCAGAGGGTATCTGCGGCTAACATTGTTTAAAGAGAACCAGATATTTGTCAAACAAATCTTCAACAAATGTTCTCTGGATTTAATATTTTTAGCAATTGAAGAACTGGCAAAATCTATATCTACCATAAAATCAGAAATAGAAGAGATCAGTGAACAACTAACCACACTAAAATCAGCAGTAGAACTAAAGAAGATCATGGAAGATACAAATTAAAAAATAGATTTCCACAAAAGAAACACAGAACAGCATAAAATTAGAAAGTTCCGAAGAGACACTCTTGACTACACAAGAGACATCGTATATACATGGCAGGATTTCTATCAAACCTCAACAAAGACATCTTATAATCCGATCAAACAACCAGCAGTGATGCAACCAGTCGAGAATGAGACAGTGTAAACAATACTAATACCAACATTCAAACTGTAGGTATCAAACCCAGAAAATAAACTATTCAAGCACACCCAAGTAGTTCGACCACACCAGTCCTAGAACAACAACCCTTTTAGAAGAAATCAGCCCAAAGAGGTCAAAAGAAAGCAAAGACCAAGAAACAAATGAGCAATTCCATAATAATCAATATTTCCAGCAAACCACTATTGAGACCACACATTGACACACTCAATTTAGGACTGTCCTTCATTTCAACTAATAACACAACATCCTTTGAGGAAGAAGTCAATCTCTTAAAATTCATACAAAAAATTGAGCTAAAAATTTTCTTTGAGAATCTACCTGAAACTCAATATGGAGCAAGAGAGATAGATTTCTTAGAAATGAATGCCAAGAGCACATTTCATCCACAAATAAACCATCCAATCATAGACTTATTCAAACTGAAAATGACCAAAAAACTAAGACGTTTAAACTACAATACACAAGGCATTAGCAATATAAGACTGCATCAGCTCAAATTGATAAAAGAACTGGCTGAAGATAGGACAATGACAATCATCATGAAACCGACTGATATGGGTGGTGCCCTAGTAATAATGGACATAACCTTTTACAATGAAAGTTGTATGAAATTACTATTGGACCAAAGAACTTATTTAAAGCTAGACTATGGGGCTGATTCATGGAATTTGTTCGCCGAAAAAAGGGGATTTGTGTGCCATTCTGCCCCCAAATCCCTGTTTAACAAATGGGGATTTGAGGGCAGAATGGCACATAAGTCCCTGTTCTTTGGCACACAAATTCCATGAATCAGGCCCTTTGATGCTATAGTGGAAATAAAGGAATTGATGGAAAATATAGTAAACAAAGCATTGGATTTGCAATGGATCACAGAACGTATAAAGTGAATTCCTTATCAATACATCTCCAACTACACCAGTTTTTTACGCTCTACCAAAGATTCACAAAAACCCTACAAACCCAGCTTTAAGGCCGATAGAGGCCGGGACCGAGAGCCTATTCCAACCACTTGCTATCTACTTTAATGCAGCACTTTAACCACTCATACAGGTGACAGATACTTACCTTAAGGACACCGCACATTTCTTACAACTGGTGAAGGAATTACAACTGACTAATTCAACTCTCATACTTTTCACACTTGGTGTCACAAGCCTTTACACTTCTATTCCACATGGAGAAGGGATAGAAACTATGGAATAGTTTCTACTAAACCATGATAATTGTATGATTCAGAAAGTCTTTGCCATTGATTTATTACATGCCATACTATATAATAATTACTTCAGGTACAAAGAAAAATTCTACCTACAAATAGCAGGCACTTTGATGGGCTCCTCCATAGCACCATCGTATGCCAACATTTTCATGTATCATTTTGAAAAAAACACTTTGTACTCAACCACCAAGAATGGACATTTTGGAAAAGATTAATTGACAACATCTTTGGAATTTGGGAAATAACTAATGAAGAACTCAAACTATTTTACAGTTATCTGAATTCATGTAACAAATGGATTAAGTTCACTTTAGAGGTAGGAACACCGCACATTCATTTCCTAGATGTTTCAATTCAACACACAGAAATGGAACAACTGCTAACCACAATCTACCCGAAACCAACAGATGTAAACAATAGCTTAAATTATAAAAGTTTCCATCCAAAACATTTTGAGGAGAACCTACCTTTTAGCCAAATATTAGGATGAAAAAGAATAATATCAGATACAGAAGACCTACATAAGGAATATGAGAACATGAGAACTAGATTCATGGACAGAGGCTTTCTGGAACAAATCGTGGAGAAAGAGAGAGCCAGAATAGAACCGCTTAAGAGAGAAGACCTCCTCAAATGCCACAAAAAGAAGGAAACCAAAAGATTGGTACACTCATTTAAATTTTCTTCCCAAAGTTTCCAAATTAAGAAAATCATTTTGAAAAACTAGGATTTTATCAAACTTGATCCTACTCAAACCCTATGCTAGCTTACAAAAGAGGCAGACATTTCTAGGATACATTAATTAAAGCTTAAAGAATAAAAAATACAAAACAACCATTATTGAGAACGCAAAAGAATGGTACCTTGGCCTGCTTAAACTGACAACATTGTTCAAATCTAATAAAAGGATATCAAATTAGACACCATAATATAGGAAAGAAGATACACTTGAAAGATTTTGCAACTTGTGATTCCAAAAACATAATATATGCTCTGAATGTCCCTGTGGGAAATATTACATAGGCAAAACAATGCGGAAAGCAAAAGAGCTTTGGATGGAGCACAAGTCCAACATCAGGACAAGTAACATGAAGTCCCCAATTTACAGGCACTTCAGAGATAATAAACACACAATGGTATAGCTACGATGTCTAATCCTGGAAGTAGTACATCCACTAACCAGGGGTGATAACATCTCTAAAATACTCTCACAAAGAGAATTATACTAGATCCACATACTAGACTCAACGTCTCCTCTATGCCTTAATGAAGAATACTATTTGGGACCCTATCTGTAGGTGAGGTGGGACAAATACTTACAAGAGATCTACAAAGCTGACAGTTTCCAAGCAGTTTTGTTAAAATTTCAGATATTAATTTTATCTAAAACGTACAGGGTCTATATTGAGAAACAGAAATTAGTATGTATATCAAAACGTAAGAGATTTAGGATTCAACAGACTGATTCTGATGTCAAAGGAATGTTAAATATATTGATTGATCTGAGATGAAAAAATAATGTTGAATTCAATTGTTAATGGCAATGTTTGTAGAATGTGCACTCAAATGAGGCAGAAGCAGAGAATTGAAATGATAATTGATAATGATAATGAAAAAGTGAATACCATTTAGAGCTGAACATAGGGGTCCATTCTAATATTAGCTGTGGAATGTACAGTATCAGAAGACATAGATTTTGAGCTTACTCAACCGAAAACCTTTTGGATTAGATAATGCATATATAACCACTGGGCTTTAGGAATACATATTCTTTTTAGATTATGCCAAAAAACAATGTGTAGAGTATTTACATAACTAAATATTATTCATTGGAATTGTATTAGGATTAAATTCATCTAACAAAATCACTTAGATAATAGAAGAAGTAATATATGTTTTTTCAATATTATGTAGGCATCCATCTTAAGTGTAAAAAGAGGTCTCATTCGACTGACAATAAATTGGGCTATATATTTTTCCTGAGAGTATAATCAGAGACGGGTAATGATGACTACAGAATAACCTAATCATCCTCTGACTTTTTAAAATGTTTTTGTTTTTAGCAGATGGAAAAGATTTCATTTTATATTTTTATATGTTCACAGTCGTTAGGATTAGACTTTAAGAGATAGATATTTGTGAAGCGAAATATGCAATAGACTCATAACTTGGCAACTAAATACAACAAAAAAAACATGGGTCAAAATGATCTCTCTTTAAAACCAGAAGTGACATCAGCCAAAACTTTTTACCACTTGGAGTTGCGTTATATTTATCAATAAGATAGATGTCTTTACTGACACACTAGCGTCAAACATGACATTGTTGACAAATGTGATGACATCAACGTATAACATGATGACGTCACAGATACGTGATGACGCTGCATTAAATAGCAGCTATTTTGAAAGACAGTGTCTCTCGAGTGAAACAGAAGCAATGCGGGACAACGACTCTCCAAAACAGGCAACAACTTTATCAAATAAGGATGTCTAACTTGACCTATAGCTTATAGTTTATTTGCTAAAACAAAATAACCTTATTCTGTTTTATACCAAAACAGATCCCTTTGGAGGAAATTGATTCCCCAACCAAGGCAATTGAAATACATGAAAATAAACTTGCAAACCGTCTCTACCAAATGAGCTATTCTTCACAGGTAACAGATTTAGCATATTATGCAGTCTAGTTAAGACCCACACTCTCACCCCTAACCTGTTAAACTAAACATCCTCATGTATTTATACAGATCCTTTTGGTGATACTTGATTCAACCAATATGTGAATTGAAAATTACACTGATAAATTTAAGACATTATCATCTGACCTATTCATCCCCAATAATCAGGAACAATAAGGATAAAGGGCAATATAGTAAGTAAGATATGAGCATAGTGTTAGTAATAATTGTACCTTCATTTTTTTTTACTGTCTAGAAACTAAACTAAATCCAATTTAGCTAGATCAATTTAAGAAATAAGGACAACACATGAGGAAAGAGTTTTGGGAATCTATAGAGAAATTGAAAAGGACACTGTCCAAAAAAGGGTTTTTCACTCAATATGAAAACAAGATAGTGTGGAAAATGTTACAAGGAAATTGTAATCATGCACAAATCCATTGTAGAATGAAAATAAAAGAGTAGTAAAGATGTTTGAACGGGAGAAAGCACACATCATGGTCAAACATTTGGACCATGATGCATGCTTTCTCCCCTTGAAACATCCTGTGTGTATGTGTGTCTTTACTACTCTTTTATTTTGATTCCACAATGGATTTGTGCATGATTACAATTTCCTTGTAACATTTTCCACACTATCTTGTTTTCATACTAACCGTGAATTTGTGGTCACCTTAAGTTACCTGGGGGCAACCAGAATTGGACTCCTTGCTCACTGTGCTCATAGAGGCACAGCTCCACCTCACTGATGAGGCCCAACAAGGCTGAAACATGTGTATGGGGTTGCTGTTGGTACTTTTGCCAGAGAGGAATTGTCATAGCATTTTGGTGCTGGACTGCCCATGTGGGCGGGACAAAGACTGATATGCAAATGGTTATTTCTCATCTGTGAAAGGTACAGTGAGCAAAAAGCGTGTGCTGCAAACTCTTATCTCAGAACAGGTTATCATGCCATGTTCTTTCTGGAGAGGAGCACCTGCTACTTTTTTTGAAATATTTGTAAGGAAATTGGGGTTGGTCACCCTGAGTTACCTGGGGGCAACCAGACGTGGACTCCCTGCTCACTGTGCTCAGAGAGACACAGCTTCACCTCACTGATGAGGCCCAACAAGGCTGAAACACGTGTATGGGTTTGCTGTGCGTACTCTTGTTCAGAGAGGAATTTCCATAGCATTTCGGTGCTGGACTGCCCATGTGGGCGGGACAAAGACTAATATGCAAATGGATATTTCCCATCTGTGAAAGGTACAGTGAGCAAAAAGCGTGTGCTGCAAACTCTCATCTCAGAACAGGTTATCATGCCATGTTCTTTCTGGAGAGGAGCGCCTGCTACCTTTTTTGAATTATTATTCAACACAAACTTTAGTGGGTGGTTCCAATGTTTTGAGGTTTTTGCTGCTGGTAAAACATTTTCGAAATATAGAATGGAGAATAGCACACAGTAATCTGTATCAAACCTACTAAACGTGAATCCTTTGGGTATTAGTAGAGGGTACCTTGCCATAAATTAACCTTACATTGTGCTTTGGTGATCTCTCAACTTTCCCATTGCACCATGAGTCGAAGGGCTCCATGGAGAAGATGAAGTTGGGGACAAGGGCAGAAGAAGGGTCCACCTGCAAACCGTGGTGGTGATCCTGGTACCACATAGGTTGACTAGGACTGATAAGGTCCAGCCACAGAACAGGCAGAAGCCGTACCCCATGAAGAGGCACAGGTTAAGGAGAAAGGGCCAACAAGGAAAAGGTGCTTCACAGATGAGGAGCTATCAATCCTCACTGATTACTTTGATGAACACCATGTTGACATGTACCCTTGGGCTTGCAGTACCCTTCCTGTGTCTCAGCGGTGGAAGTTGTGGCAGGAGGTCACAGATCTCTTCACTGCCCGTGGGGTGGAGAGTCTTACAGCAGGAGAGGTCCACAAGAGGATGGGTGACCACATGAGGCGGACTAAGGAGAAGCTCAGCAGCAGGATAGTGGAGATGGATAACCACATGTTGAGCTGTCTCCATTTGAATAGGTCGCCAGCAGCCTCATCAGCAGTGAGCAGGTGGTTGCATTGGAGGCATGGACACCTATGCAGCCACATCAGGTGAGTGCCATGTGTGCATGATATATATGCTTTCCTCAATGGATGACATACTCTCACATGTTGTAGTACAGTTGGTCGTGGTCCTTCTCGACACTTCTATTGCATTTTGTGCATCCTAGAATGTGGATGCCTGAACCATGTTTGCAGTCAGCATTGATCTTAAGGACACATTACGGTATACAGGATTCTTTAGAATCAATGCTATGTGTGTCAGTGGCCCATAACACACATACCAAGAAAGACTCACTGTGTCATCCTTGTAGACAGTGCTGTTTGAACATGGATTGCGACTGACAAGGATTTACAATAGGCAGTGGACATTGTCAGAGTCATCCATTCACTAGCCCTGGAGGCCAGTGGACATGGATGAGCAACAATGTCAGTGAGAAGTCACATGAGGGTGTATTGCAGACAGAACTTGCAGTGGTTGGGAAAAATATGTTTAATGAATGATGTTCATTCCAAATTTGGAGAGTAAATTATTCAGTGGTCATACAAGTGCACACTGTTAATATCCATGTTGCACTATCGTCACATAGGAGGTGATGGGGACTTTGGCAACACAACTTCCTGCATCAGGTTTTTGCAACAGAGGGAAATGTGATCATTCGACATGTTGTAAGTAGGCAAAGAAGAAGTAGAGAAGGGGCTTAGAAATGTATCACAGAATTCCATCTGTCTACTTTTAGACCTTCTACTCTCATGCTTGTATGTATGCATGGTCACATAATGCTCCAATCTGTGGCTTGATGCAGGACCTCATGTGCCCGACATGACAGAGGGCATTGAATGTTAGTCATCTGTGCCTTCCCCATCTCAAAATGCCCAGTTTCAATGTCTGATGTATGTATGGCTGGCACTAAATTTGAATTTGCATATACATGTTCAGCTGGGTAGGTAGGCCTCTGAATATTGTTGACTGACTTTGTGCAGGTGAGGATGCAGTGGATGAGGATCAGGAGGAGGATGTGGCACAACCAATCACCGGTTCCTGGTGAAAATCCCCTCGAAACCCCCTCATCAGCATGCCTGCTGACTCATCTCCCAATGACGAATCGGATATGTAAGGCATACTGAGGGACATGGTGGAGGATCCACGAATGCCATGGAGCTCCTTTGGTACGTTGAGGCTGCTGAGTCTATGGAGGAGAGCCAAATGACCCTGGGCCTGGCAGTGGTAAGATCAGTATCTATGGTGGCTTCTCGGTTTGCAACAATGCCTTCTACAATCACAGAGGCTGATGCCAGTGGGAGGGTAGTAGACCACCAGACTATGACTGTGCACTCACTGCGACAGGCCGCAGCTTCGGCATCCTGGCTTGGTAGGCCACACACACATAGTTGGCATATGCCTTTGAGACACTTGGAGTGGGAGGAGGATTTGCACCATGCAAGTGCCCAATGGGGCAGGGTCCTGCAAGAGATGGCCAGGGACATCTTTTGCCTGCCAGAAAATGTTATCTCCTCAAGTGCTACACCCACTGCAGAACTACGACTAATGTGACAGGAGAGGAGGGAGTACAGCAAACATCAGAAGCAGGTGACTCTTGAGCAGGGCACCGCCTTGAGGCTATCCCTGCATGATGAGTTTTTGGCCTCAAGGTACGTCTTGCAGTAAGAGATGGACTTCTTGAGACATACCCTGTGAAAGGAGATGCTGTCCTCAAGGGAACCCGAATGTCAAGACACGGATTCCTTGAGTGAATTTCTGCATGAGGAGATGTTGGCCTCAAGGGAATTCTGCCATTGAGACACATTGAGGCAATCTATGCCTGAGGAAATGTTGCCCACAAGGGAACTCCACCACCAAGAGATGGTTACCTTTTGGGAAACTCTCAAAATGCAGTTGGAGATGTCAAGGTTTAGAATCCATACTGACTCTTCAGCCACTCATAACAGCCATCATCAGGATCATGTTGCAGTTGGGACACTCATGCTTGCTCCCCTCTCATGAGTGCCTTAGCCAATGACGGCCAGGCTTGGTAAGAGTATACCATCCCTGGACCCACCATAGGATAGGGGTTTCTAAATCAACCTAGCAGGTGATGCTTTAGCCATGTCCCCACACACCCCTACTCTCATACTACCACCATACCTTCTTCATGCACCTTGGTGTTCCTGAGCCTGTGGGCCTGAGCATGGATTATTGTCCCTATATTTTTTCCACCTGTTCAAGGTGGGCTGTATTTTTCTTGTCATCATGTCAGGGCCATTGTGCTCTAGAGGTAAGTGACTGAACTGCTCATGCTACTGGGCACCTTTTTGAGATGGGGGACTGGATATGCAGCCATGTTCATTGGAGTCAACTGACATGATGTAGTGGACTGCTACAGCCTCCTACCTACAGGTGAACATTCAATTCAGCATTGATGTGCATATGTACAATCTGTCAGAGAGACTTCTTTAGCTTGTACACACACATGTCCAATGTCATTTCAGGTATCTTGCCTCATCCAGTGCCCACAGTCCCTGAGAGGACACCACGAGCACCCTATTTCCACCCAAGTTACCATTTCCTCTGCTAGACACTTACCCACCTAGCAGCAATTCAGAGGTGCATTGTTAGTTGGAGGTGATGAGGGATTTGTAGCACAGCATCAGTACCACCAGGTACGGTTGTGCAATGTCATGCATTTGTATGGCTTATGACATATGCAACCCAATAATGGCATGATGTGGCATATGTAGGGTTGATAATGTTTAAATACATGTTGTAATAATTGGGGGATGGTCACTGTCACAGAAGATGTGAGTTGTCCTAGATACTTGTATGTGTGTGCATGTCTCCTTGATAAGCTATGTGCTTTGTGTTACTTGTTACACCTCCACAACATATTGCGTGGAGTCAGTCACCTTGGCATGTTCCTGTGCATGTGTTTTTGGTGAGGGCTGATGCAGTGGATTTTCTGGGTGTAGCATTACATTTACACTCCTGCCATGTCAGCATTACATGCCATCTCCTGACATTTGTCATGTAAAGTAGCCACTCCATGATCAGGGGTGGACTTTCCTATGGGGAACTACTGAAATTACCAGATAGGCCTCTACAGCCTGGGCCTCGTTTCTGTGATATATACACATTTTCTAATAGAAAAAGGGTTGGCCATGTTGTAAATGTGGTATATGTGGACTCTTTGAGAATTATTTCCAGGGCCTCTTTTGATTCCCAGTCCTCCCTGGTCCAGGATTCATGAACGTGTAACCTTCCTGACTCCCACAATCCACAAAACAGGATGATCCAGATGGCAAATATACAAGTGGTTGATGTGTGAAGTATGCAGTGCATTGGTGGTGAGGTGTGGTGTGGGAGGCCTAAATATCTTTCTCATGTGTAATGTTGCTGCTGGATTCCCATTGATGTGATCATGAACTGTTGATAGTGAAGGGTGTGTAACCTTACATCATTTGTTTTATGTTTATGTATTCTGTGAGTGGCTACATTGCTTTCTGGAAGATTTGGGGGGCATCTTTATGATAGGACATGGGACATGTTGAGGGTATCAGAGACATGCATGAGTGGGGGTGGCATCTGCTGATCTTCCCCATTGCAGGAGCACTTACATGGCAGTGGTGATTGGCGGTGAGCAGGACCAGCGGCAATGGTGCAGGGGAACCCATCATCAAGATGTCAGTCAGGTGAGACATATTAGTTGCATTTGATGCATGCGACTCAGGGAAACACATGGTGGGGTCTTTGCGCAAGGGCCTGGGTTTGCAACAATTTGAATTTCGGCCTGTGACCTGAAAACATTTTGTTTCCACTTTGTCACGGGTTCAGTAGAATCACAAAGCTATATTAAAAATGCCAACCCTAATGGGAAGAAAGAAAACCCCCACAGCAACTGTGCTGGCCATAAGGGCCTAGCACTCTTTTCTTGCCACACAGTAGCAAATGCTCGCTCGATCACAGCTTAGAAAACGTCTTTTCTCCTCCAGTAACAAGCTCATAATGTGTTCTGCTACAATGGTAGAATCAGGAGTGGGTGTAGGTTTGTTTGTTCACCTTATAGGAACTCTACGCATCTGATCTCCAACTCTCATGCATAAGCATCACACATCATTGCACATAGAACCCATAAATATTATTGAGTGTAGTGTTACTTCATGTACTCACTGTACTCATGCTGTACCGGTACACATTTTAGAAAGGAATAGTGAAGAAAACAGAGCGGCATAATACTGCAACACAACATTTACACATTGAATCAAGAATGACTACTATTGTATAAAATAATACATTTTATTTTACAAAATATCTCAGTTTGCTCTTTTGAATTTACCAACAAATCAAATTAAATCAGTCTTCTTACAAGGGACAATTCAACCCTCAATCAAACCATATTGATGAACAGAGTCTGCAAATACCATCTCTTCAAAAACCAACCCTAAAATCTGCTCTGTTTATTACAACTTTGGGATTTCACAATTTGCATTATGAAAAGCCAAAAGCTAAAAGCAAAAAACGTTCGTATCAACTAGGTTCTAAGAAACATGTTCAACTCCACTTATCAAAATACAAGCATATATCAGAGAAAACACATGCAATAAAATGCAGGAATAAAACACGTTATCTAGTGCATTAATTAATTCTCATCTCTACCAGAGAAAAACATCAGCATTTTAGCAACATTTCAAGAAAAAACAGTGCATTAAACACCTAGGAAAACTAGCATTTTAGTATCATTGAAAGGAAATGCAACAATTAAGATGGAAACCAATGTCATTGGTATAAAGCATCTAGCTGAAAATAAAGAAATGAATAACCAATAGCACAGTCCCAATTCAGTTACATCTAGCAATTAAGGTGCACACCTCAAAAGGAAGAAACCACCCCTGTCCTTTGTCTTGACAGTTCTTTCTGACAGCCAACCTCAGCTTGCCTCACCTGATTGTGCCAGCCTTCCAGCCTTTCATGGGGATTATACAGGGCTCAGATGGAAAATCCCTAATCATTAGCGTACATGTTACACAATGGGCATTGCTTCAGCCTGTGCATCTATTATACCTGGCATTTAATCTTGCCTCATGTTCTATGATGTATGTCAACATTCTCCAGAAAGTCCTCCCTTAGCAGCATAATGTTTCAATAACAATGCTTAAGAGTCTAGTGACATATCAATTGCAAGCAATGTGCCCAATCAGTTTGGTAACTTTGTACAATGCATCAAGGACAAGATGCTCTAAAGGACATCTTTGCAATATCAGATCAAACTGTAGCTTGGCACACGGAAGTCTACTCACCTATTCAATTTACATCATCAAGCTATGATTGCTAAGGAAGGACGGCAACGTGCTGTGCCAGGTGAAATGTGAAGGGCTTGCCATGGCATCCTCAGCCGTTTCTTAGCTTCCATTTATTCAAAGAATAACATTGAATTAGCTTGTGTTTCTTGCTGGTACATTGTGTAAGTAATGGGATTCTGTGCCAAACTAAATAGGTATGCATGCACGTATATTTGAATAAGCAAGAGCAAACAAACATCTATGTGTAAGTAACCTAAACACACACACCTCACTAGAGGTTGCTTTGCAAATGTAAATCAAATACTAGTTAATACAGGCCTCTAGCACCTTAAACACTTGTTGTTGTTTGAAAGCACTACATTCAAATAACAGACCATGTTCAGTGTAAGCTAGGTTGTATATATGGGGGGAATTCTTCGTGTAATGGTATCCTATATGCAGCTTTCCTTTCCCGTAGGGGGCAGAATGTGTGCCTACACATGACATCTTGAAATTACTGTGGCCGTGGTTTGTGCACTTTATGTGATGGATGTCAAAGGGGTAGCATTGTACTTTTAATGTTATGGAGTACACACTGTTTGGCAATCCAAGACACACATTCTCAGGGTGTTGTTATGGGCAAGCTGGATTAGTCCAACTGCACCATTGAAGGCCATAAGGGATGTGGATTTATTGTCTGTGTACCACATGTTTGGCAATTCATGTGAAGTAGGTTTGTACTACCTACTTGTGTGTGTCATGTCCCTGTGCCCTTTAACCTTTGGCCCAGTAAGGGAATGAGTGGTACCTGTGGATGTGGGTGGAAGCTCTCCTGCAGCTCTACTGCTATGCCATGACATCTGGCCATATTATGCAAGGGAGCGGAAGTATAACTTGAGCACTACAAATGTGTGCTCCGCTATGCCCCTAGATGCTATGTGTGCAGCATTGTAGTGTGCCTCACCTGGGGTAGCTGGATTCCTGATCAGTGTCAACATGAATGGTGACAGCGTATATGCACTGTCCCCTGCAATGGACAAAATGGTTATTATGTGAATGCATTATCATGTCTTGTGTTTCTGTGTGTCATGTGACTACTTGCATGTGCATGGTAGTTGATATTCACCTACACGCCAGGTGTTTGCAAAGGTTCCCGATGCAAGGGACTGGTATATGGGGAAATGCCAGAAGATGTAGCTGTCATGCATGCATCCTCAGTAATTGGCACTTGCATGCATGATGTGTCCATTGGCATCACAGTTTTTCCTGTTGCGATAGATGTGCTCAGTCTCTCGTGGGAGTTGCAACACCACATGAATGAAGTCGATGGCTCCCAGGACCCGAGGAAAGTGTGAAACTGAATAGAATTCCTGGCACACTCTCTTCCTTGCCTCCATTGTGTGTGGCATGTGAATGAGCCTATGCACATGTGCTAGAATGCAGCGCGGCACCTTGATTGTGTGGACTGTGATATACCCCGAACAATGGCTGTGGTATGCTCGAATGATCCAGTGGCCAGGGAGTGTAAGGCTGATAGCACTTTAACCAGAGGTGTCATAGCCTGTTAGCACATGGTGGGTAATACCAGGCCATTCTCAAACTCCCTGACCACATCTAGGATGGCATGGGGTGGGAAGCGTCATCTTCAATGCACCTCCTCATCTGGAATCCCAAATATTTTTTGTGGGCGGAAGATTTTGCCCTTCTCCTCCTCCTGCTCCTCGTCCTCCCCTGTAATAAAGCAGTGCTAGCAATGCAGGATCTGGCATTGTGGCAATTGTATGTTAATTGGGCTTGCATTGCACTTTGTGCTTTGCGACAGGTGACAGGCGGCGTTGTGATCGTTCTCCTTTGGAGTCAAAGTGATAGTGCGATCATTTTTGTCAATAGGGTTTGCTTAGTGCTTGATGGGGTGTGTGTGTTGTTTGCATGATGTCTCCCTCTGTTCTTCCTCATTTTCCTAATTTGATGAGGATTTTGCATGTTCCCTTCCCTTTTCATTCTTTGCGCTGGCCCTTCCCACGCCTTCCGTTCAGTCCCACTCAAAGCATTTGTGCAGAACGCTAAGTGGGAAGGGCCAGCGCAAAGTCCAATCTGTGAAACGGAAAAAAAAACATTTTGCTTGTTGCAAAGTGTACTTTTGCAGCACAAAGTCACTTTGCACTGTGCTAAACCTTTTGAAAATTAGGCCCATAGTCTCATCTATTGAACTACAAACTGTGCCATTGCATGTGGTAAATACACATAGTGTTCTGTTAGTGCACAAAAACAATTATCACTGCATGCACGTAATTCACATGCATCACGGCCTGCAATAAATGAGGGTGGGGTTGCAAGTATCCTTATGGAATTCTGGCAGGTATTTGCACTTGCAAAACAACCGTTGAATTCATGCGCGGACATGGAAAAAGAATGTTAACATTTGTTTTAAAAACCACACAGAAACGAGGGGCCTGATTCAGAGCTGCATGTAAAACAAGAAGAGTGTTATTCCACGATGGAACAACACTTTCATTATTTGCTCCATATTATGTTGCTATATTTTAATAGAGAATATGGAGCAAATAAGAAAAGTACATGAAGATCTCAGGAAACAAAGTCTGCCTGGATTTCCTCGCATAATTAACACCATTTTACCAATCATTCATTGTTGCATGGAGAGGACTGCCTGTCATAGCTGTGTGCGTTAGCGGGCCTCCTCATGCTATATATCGCTCTAATATAAAGGACATCATTTTTGATACTGAGGACAATAATACATATCACTGCGGCATTTTGTGAAACCCAGATTGCATTATCCTCTCCCTGGTAAAAACACACATTAAAAGGAATACTTCAGTTCTTTAAATAAAATATTCTTTCTCATTGGTTGTCATTCATTTTCTAAATATGCCCGTAGGAGAAACATAGCAGTTTGCAGATTCTACTTTCAGACTCGTCTCATGGAGGTTTGATAGATTACAGATCTGCTCTTTGCCTTGCTTATCATGCCCCATCTATCTTTTGATGTAAATGGTACGATTGAAAAAAAACAAAGAACTGAGTTGGTGTTTTGAGGCCAGCAGCCAAGTCCATGAAATGCCTCTTACAGTCTTTTTAATGGAGACAGTTTAAGAGTAAATTAAAAGAAACCCAAAGCCTCATAAATCAAACCGAACAGGGCTTCTTTTCGATGGTACAAATCGCCCTAATGCTAGGATTTCTAGCAATCGAAGGCACAGCTGGTCATTTATCAAGCTTTGTCTACTCTAATGATACTTAAGTTGTTTTTTTGTTGATGAAATACAATAGTTAACGTAATTCTGGGCAATGATAAAATATAAAGGGCAACTTTTTTGTAACTGTAAACACGGCTATCACAACAATTTGAGCTGACAGTGTGACAGTAGAGGGCAGAGCAATTCATTTGTGCGCATTTCAACATGTTCATGATTTTCAAACGTTTGCGGTATGAAGGGTGGTTTATGATTGTTTTTCGGTAGTGAGGGCCAATCGACATCAGCTTTTGGGTAAGTATGGAACATAAAGAAGAAAATGATGAGGTTGAGGAAAAGGATGGCATGTTAGTCTCGGCGGAAAATGTCTAAAACCGGGCAAACATACCCCATGGAAGCTTGAATTAAATGTTGCATGCAATCCCTGTGAGTTGTATGCGCACGCACTTCATTCAGGGGCAATCTGGTAATTGCCCGGAAACGAAAGAAAAAATGTATGGGTATCCAGGTGTTCTGAACCTTAGGATCTCCAAATGATTTGGAGTACAACTCCCAGCAGCCCTAGCCTGCAGCAGCAGGTGATGTTTCATTTGGGCTTTTAGTTTCGCTTGTGACACTTATAATAGCCCAAACTATTGCATTCAAATACTGATTCATGTTTATATAGGGAGAAGGGCTTGTAACAAGGGGCGCACACAAATAACATTTCAGGAGATAGACACAGTGGAATTTAGTGTTGTTTGGTTATTGAGCCCTTGTGTTCCCTGCCCCTAGCAATGCTAATCCCTATAGCTAAATTCACCCATTCCGGACCCTCTCAGGAAATCTTTTAGCTGTGAGCTCTTCCATGGTCATGGCCATCTTGGATGACTGTCTTGCAGAGGAGGAGCCAAATGTCTCTACCAGAAGTCCCACCCCTATTTTGCCTATATGCTGGAAACTGGAAATTGCGACATG
Source organism: Ambystoma mexicanum (assembly GCF_040938575.1). NCBI lineage: Eukaryota > Metazoa > Chordata > Amphibia > Caudata > Ambystomatidae > Ambystoma > Ambystoma mexicanum. The sequence continues at coordinate 953,635,689 of NC_090924.1, read as the reverse complement.
CACAACACCAATAATGATCCATATACTGCGAAGAATATTCAAAACAAGGTATCCATTGAGAAAGCCCTATAAAATGTACCCACGGAGAGACGACAGTCTCTTAGGGGAGATGCCTGAAGAAGTGTAAAGATGAATGAAAGGAAAGATTGGTGACATCACATGAAATAAAGACGACATGCCAAGAAGAGTTGACAAAGAAGAGAATGCACAGACCTTATAGAATCTGATGATGCGATAAATAATCGAGTAACCTTTAATGTGTGAAATGAAGATTTCACATCCAAAGAGCACTGAAGAAAATGCAAGCAGTTTTATAATTGTGCAACGCAAGTAGACTAAGTAATCATTAAGGCTGGCTATGCGTAGTGAATAGACTGCAGGTGCCACCGCCAATATACATATGGAGAGAGTCTGGATATTCAATGTTGCAACTATAGTAAGCCAGGACCCGTAGAAGAGAATGGCTGAAAGTGTGGCGCAGCAGAGAAAACAGCTGAAAATCGAGGAAGGATTGAGAAGGCTGTCTGGCCCAGTGTCAAGGGTTGGGGCAGCCACGAATTGGCTATCTGTTCAAGGAGATACAAGGAACTTGAGAAGAGAGGTGAGCTGCATCAAGACTTGAAGATAAGAATGTGCTTGCACTCCCTTCTATTTTCAGGAGCAGTTATACTTTACAAGGCCAAGTTCAAAGACAATTCAAATGGCAGAAGGCATGGGTGATGATGGATGGTGGGCTAAATGAATGGGGAGGCATGGTGAAGTCCACCCACCAGCTCCTGGCGTACCAGCTTGCATGCTGCTAGCGGGTTGAATATTCAAGAAGGGTACAAGCGTGCCAACCAATTATAGAGGGCCATGTATTGAAGAGCCCTATAGTTTGAGAACAAATGGTGTGTTGCATATCTAACTAATATTGAGGATGACTTGCACAAGGGGTGGGCATAAGTTGTCCACCTGACTATAGAGTTCAGTTCCAATCACAATTCAATCCCCTACAGAAAGTATACCTAGAGGTTCCCTGTAGACCTATCACAGTCCCAAGTAGGTTTTCTTAGTTTGCCACGTAGTATGATGTCACAAATGATGAGTTTTCACTATAAAAGTATTATTTTTTATGTGATGCATTGAGATTATGCTGTGAGACGTCTGTTGATGTCTGTTGTACTCCCTGTTTTAGATAATTGAAATTAGAACAGATGTTGTTTGCCAACTTCCTGAGTCGGTCTCATTATTGGTCTAAGAGTTATTCTGCATCCCCATTCAGCTAAAGATGCGCTACCTCATTTAAAAGGGCCTAATGGTTCACATCGTAGCATGTCGGATGGTTTCAGACCCACTGACTAAGTACAACTCCAGTTTTTCGGAGGATCGAACATCCTTCGCCAGAAGATCGCAGGGATTCCTTTGGAGAGCGGCCAACATCAAATTCCTGCAAGAAAAATCGAGAAAGGTTGGACGGGTCCCTCTTTGACGAAATCTCTCCTGGTTTCCACAGGTGCTTTGCGGGCGCAAGGCAAAAATGGTCGAATGGAGAGAGGAGTCGATACCGAAGGCCTCAAGCAGATGAGGGAATGGTGAGTAGACTGAGGGGAATGGCAAATTGTGGGGATGGGATTGTGGTAGTTTAGAAAAGTTAACTGAGTTGATTACAAAAGCAACGGGGTAGTTTAGAAAAGTAAGATGGTTGATTACAAAAGTAAAAAAGAGCGTTTTTAAGTGTAAAATAAGAGAAAAGAGATAAGGCCTGGGATTCTTAACTCAAGGAGTTTTAGAATTCGCCTTAAACCCTAATTGTGTTAAAATAGGCAGCGCATAAACCGGTTTATGTTAGGAGATGATTTCAACTCTAGTTAGAGTATTTTAGGGACGAGATGAGTACCATGGATTAAATGTAAAAGAGTCGGCTAGTCTGTCTGTTTGTGTATTCTGTAGTATAAAAAAGGTGTCGAAGAACGACAAGAATAAGCTGTGAAAAGTTGAAGTAGAGATAAAAAGTTACTGCCTATTTTAGATCACTGTCGGCACCGACCAAGAAGTAGGTTGAGGTTATTGAAAAACAGAGGTTTTGAGCGGCGAGTGTTGGAGCGTGTTCATATTTGTTGTTTTTAATAAAAGTATTTGTGTAAAATGCTGGTAAGTATTGACAGTCAATTGAGACTCATCATAATGGGAGATATTACTCCACTGTGCAAAACATTGCCAAAACATATGCCTAAGCTAAAACAGTACATTGAGGAGTGGGTAAAGGGCACAGCAGATAACATTTTCATGAATGGCCACAAGAGGGATCACTGTCAAAAGCGGTATTGCAACACATGACCACATACTTGCACGCTGCACACACGGGGAAGGAATTGGAGAAGAGGTTAGCTATTTTAGAGTTTTGGAAGATGTACCAAGAGGAGAGAGAGGATCCACCGCCTGAGGAGTGGATGCTTACTCAGTGTAGGGAGGAAGGTGTTGAGTCTTCTGCTCCCCTTACCCTGCCAGAAGTGAACGGCGATAGTACTGGAGACATAGGATTGTATCCGTTAAAGGAACTGAAAGTGGCAACAGGTTACAGTAATCCGATATATGAACCACCTGCTTATAGCAGTGAGGATAGTCCAGAAGAGACCAAAAGAAAAGAGGAGAACTTTAAGATTGTGAAGAACAAAGAGGAGAAAAGTGAGCGATTGAATATGACAACAGACATAGGGGGTCATTACGAGGTTGGTGGTAAGGGGTTAACGGCACCGGTAAAGGTGCCAGAGCCATCAACCCCTTACTGATGCATTATGAGGTCCTTTAGCTGGTCCCGCTAAGGGCGCCTCGTTTTACCAGGTGCCCTTAGCGGGACCCGCTAAAGGACCAGCATGCTAACAATGGGCCCGTTGATAACGGGCCCGTTGTTAGCATGGTGCCCATTCCCATTGAGCCCTATGGGGGCTCGAATGGGAATGGGGATGTGTTCCCTGAATGGGGATTTACCGGGTCCTCCAAGGTTGGAATTGCCCGGTATTTCCCCATTCAGGGAACCCAGACTCGGTATGCGGTATGGGGTAGCCATGCCACAAGTAGCGGCATGGCTAACTCCAACCTTGTAATGACCCCCATAGAACGAGAAATTAAGAGGTGGAAACGGCAGATGGATTAAGCTGATGAGGTAACGCTTGTACAGAACGTATGGCTGAGAGGATAGATATTACTCAAGCTCGATGGGAAAGGTATTGAGGAGGTCAGGCAAAGGGAAGATCAAGACAAACAGGACAGAAAAGAGATTGAACAGAAGAAAAAGAGCAGACAAAGGCAAGAACAGATGTATCAGGGAGAACAGCAAAGAAAGTATGACAACAGGCAGAGAGCAATTGAAGAACGAGATAGGCAGGGAAGGAAAAGAGAAAAGGAGGAACCACAGAAATGAAGGGATAAAAGGATGCAGAGATGAAGGGAAGAGGAAGAGCAAAGAGCGAAGGAAAGAAGAGAGGAGAAAAAACAAGAAGAGGAAAGAGTTAGATGGGATGCGAGAAAGCAAAGAGAATTAGACGAAGAATTGGAATGACATAGGAGACAGCAGTAGCGCGATAATGATCACATTCAGATGGAGTTAATGGAACAGAGTCAATAACACAATTTGGCAATATAGAGGCATTTCTTCCATTGAAGTAGGCAATGGCAGGGCCATCTAGAGTAGCCCTAGAAGAGAATTTTGGCATAGGGAGCTTGGGAGATAGAATCGATAAGGCCTATTAAGACTTAAGAGAAGGTAGCAAATCGGGAAGCTGAGCAAAGGGAAATTGAAATCTGGTCTTCCAAACACGAAGCAAAGAAAGAGACCTGTTTAGTCTCGAGCATAGAGCTTTGTCCTTAAGCAGGCTGACTTTAGTTAAGGGTGAAGGGGATGAGAGCCATACCAGCTTGGGGCTAGATATGTCAGATGAAGGGAGAGGGAGGAAGTGCATGCAGCCCTGAGGGATGTCTGCAGACAGACAAGGAAGTAAGATGGTTTGATTTAGAGCACCCTAAGGATAGGATGCCAGATCCTGTAGCATATCCAGAGTGTCCTAAAGGACGATCATATAGCGAGAAGGGTGAGTGACCACCATATGTGAGCAGGCTGAGGTCGTTGCCAGGCAATCAGGAACCATTTCTCCCACTATGTGTAGTCAGTCGATGGGAGGCGATTGTGGGTTAGGGTTCACAAAGTTCCCTTTATTGGAAAAAGGAGGGGCAAACTGCAGTATATTCCGTGGCCACAAATGGATAAGGATAATGTAAGATGCAAACTCCCTAGTTTAATGGCGGGTGTCGGAAAATGGATTTCTGAATGAGAGAAAATAACGGGGGGGAATACTCTTGCAATAGGGGACATTGAGGGTCTTCTAGCAGCCATTATTGGGGAAAGAGCTGTAGACATTGGGATGAGAGCAGGCTACTCAAGTGTCACGGCACAGAACACAGCGCACAATTGAGCGTCATTTAATCATTCTAGAGAAAATGTCTGGAGAGCTCTCAGGGTGCAGTATCATGACACATCAGACATGGGTTTATGACACATAAGATGAAAGAAGACGAGGATCTGCTTTCTTACATTCAGGAATGCTGGAATCTTGAAACCCTCGAGCCATGGGGAATAACCGTGGCAGTATTTTACCATATTTTATGTCAGGTACAGAGGCAACTCAAGAAACTAGTGGATATGGAAGCAAAGCCATGGGTAGAGATACAGTTGACTATAGTGCATCACTTTCGGCAGTTACAGGAGAAAAATAGAAAGAAGGAATATTCCAGAAAACCTGAGTCAGCAAAGCTAGTTCAGAATAAATTGTCAAAATATGCCACAGAAGGGGCAGTATTGACAAGTGGAGAAGGAATGGGAATGCAGCAAGCAGCGGGTACATCACAGGTGAATAATTAGTGCCATATGGCTCAAGGGGCAGAATGGATTTGTGCCACGAGGCAGAGGAATGGGCTTCTGAGGAAGGGGTGATTTTCAGAACATTCAAAGCGGCTTTCAGAATATGCAGAATGATAATCAGAATCGTAAGGAGGATTTAACCAAGGGGGACTATTCAGAAGGGTCTTCCTGTATGTTGTACATGTGGGGTGACAGGGCACATTGTGTAATGACGCGAAGGAGCCAGGTAAGTTGGAAACAACTTTATTCTCTTCAACCTGAACAGCCGTGTCCTGGGCCGCTCTCACTATGTCTCTCCTCTCCTTCCAACTGCCAACGACTCCGCACGAGCGTAGAATTCTCCTGAGAATTCCACGCTCGTGAAGAGCACAACCGGAAAAGCCATTACAACACTTCTCCCCCGTCACACACATACACACACACACATACACACGCGCACACACACACACAGGAGAAGAGCGCGAACATGCCCCAAACACCACGTGAAGGAACTGGAAGAGAAAACAAAAGAAACACAAAGAAAGAATATTGCTTAGTAGGAAGGAGAAAAGGATTGTCCTAAAGAATGACATAAATAAAATCCTCAATCATCGGCAAACTCTAGGACAAAGTCCTTATACTTAGCTGGCACTTTCTTCACTCTCCTTGGGCAGATATTTGTGTCATTGCTAGTCTCCCCAGAAGAATTATGCACAGTAGACCCCATTTCCCTTGGAAACAGCACAGAATCCTGCGAACTACTTTGGAAAACTTCATCAACTCCCCCACCCAGAGGCGCAACACCCTCACATTCCGGGGAAGAGACCCTCATACTCTCACCGACTCCTGCACCCATCGGTGCTGGCACTACCACCATACCATTGGCCCCCGTGGACTCCGGAACGGGCCCAATACAATCAGTCGCATCATCACCAGACCTAACCGTTCCCTTGCCACCTGCAACCGTACCACCACCACTACTGTCATTTGCGGACCACACGATTCCTCACAAGGAGCAGCTGTCCAATTTCCATCAAAACTCCTATCCTGCCCCCCCGCCTAGAGAGTATCTTCTTCCAGCCAGATGCCACCAGGATTTTCCACTGGGACCACACGTCTCAAACTCCATCTGGTTCCGTCCTGTAACTTTACATAGCCACGACCAACCTTGGTCACCATACATGGCTGCATGAACTTGCTCAAACCCTTGGCCACGAACCTGGGATTCTTCACAACTACATGGTCACCCACTTTCACACGCAAGTGCCTCCTCCGTTTAAGTTGACTTTGCCAAAACACATCCTGCTTGGCGCGAACTCTATCGAGAACTTCTTGCATGTTCACACGAGTTTGAACACCACCCCCCAAGGCAGCGACCCTCAGCTTGGACCCAGGCTTCCTTCCCCTCATTAGCTCAAACGGAGACACACCCGTAAGGAACGAAAGGGTAAGCCTATATGCCTTGAGTGCTTCTGACACCACACTACTCCACGGCAACCCATTAGCGATCGCCAACTGAACCGCTCCTTTCACAAACCGATTCATGCGCTCCACTAACCCATTGGCCTCTGGGTTGTACAAAGCCACCTTGTGGTGACGAATCCCTAACTTAGAGAAAAATTCTTGCATGGCACTTGATACAAACTGAGGACCATTGTCGGTGACAACTCCTGCAGGTACACCCTCCTTGTCAAACACTGATGCCAAAAACTCAATTACCTTATCCGTAGTTGCGGAAGACAAAGCCGTGGCCTCCACCCACCTGGAGGTGTAGTCAACTAATACCACAAAAAATCTCAACCCACCTCCCAAGGCGTCTATGGGCCCCATGATATCCACCGCCACCTTGGACCACACATCTTGGGGCACCTCCACGGGGTGAATTGGCTGCGCTAGGGTCGACTTACTTTTATCACTGACGGAACAGGCTGCGCAGTCCTTAACAACCCTTTCAACTTCCTCATCCATCTTGGGCCACCAATACCCTTCTCGGAGTCTCCTTTTCATCATAGATCTCCCGATGTGACCCTCATGCGCTAACTCCACAAGCCTACCCTTTAGAGACTCTGGTGGAACTAACCTAGAACCTCTAGCGATGCCCCATGGACCTTCCGACAACTCTGACCACACTTGACCAAATGACTTACTCAAATCTTCCTTGCCCGCACCAGTCGCAAGAGCTGACTTAATACTGTTCAAAACGGGATCCCGACCACACTCAATATCCCACTCCTGTTCACTGATTGCAGGAAACACTTTGGCCAAAAGGTGCACTCATCCCCTGCTACATTCTGTACCGGATCCCCAGCATACGAATCTTGGCGTGGAAAACGAGAGAGACAGTCTGCCACTGCATTTTTATCACCAGGCACATACTCGACCTTAAAATTGTACTCCCCCATGTCAGCCATCCAACGCATCACTCTGGAGGATGCTTGGGCCAATCCTTTAGTTGTTAAAACGTGCACTAACGGTTTGTGATCGGTGTGCAAAGTGTATTCCACACCCCATAAAAACGTCCTAAAGTGCTTTGATGCCCAGACCGCAGCCAGGGCCTCCCTCTCTATCACGGCGTATCTGCGCTCTGTCTCACTGAGTACCCTGGAGGCAAAGGCAACAGGGCGGAAGGCCCCCTCAAGCCACTGCTCAAGTACAGCACCCACACCGTATTCACTCGCATCTACGGTCAAAACCGTCCTCCTAGAGGGACAAAAGGAAACCAAAGAAGGAGCTTGATCGACTAGAGCCTTCAAATGTTCAAACTCGCGCTGGCACAACTCAGACCAGTCAAAATGAACACCCTTTTTGAGTAACGCTCTCATGGCCACAGTCTTTTCAGAGTACGTGGGAATGAACCTGCTGTAATATTCGGCCAACCCTAAGAATGACCTCAGCTGGTCCTTGCTGGCAGGTGGTGACACCTCATACAACGTCTTCACCAAACCAGCCTTAGGATGTATCCCCTTAGCATCTAAGGTGTGTCCAAGATAAGTGACGCTCCCCACTCCAATTTTACATTTACTCAATTTGACTGTCAAACCACTCTTCTCCAATATGCCAAGAACTTGTAAAAGCCTCTCATCATGCTCCCTGTGCGACCTGCCCCACACCAAAACATCGTCCTGAAAATACTCTACGCCTCCCACACCGGAGAACAACTTCTGCATCACTCGCTGGAAAACAGCAGAGGCGGAGGCTAAACCAAAAGGCATTTGCCGGAAACGAAAAGCCCCAAACGGGGTGATGAATGAGGTGAGGGGCCGCGATTCAACATGAAGGTCCACTTGGTGGTAGGCAGAGGATAGATCAAGGGTGGAAAAATGAGACGCTCCGCCCACCAGAGAGAGCATTTCGTTGATGTTAGGCAAGGGATGTCTGTCAATCCAGATACTGCAATTCAAATCCCTGAGATCGACACACATCCTCATGCCTCCATCAGATTTGCGTGCCAATACAATAGGAGCCAGCCAATCTGAGGATTCCACCTCTTCAATCACACCAGCCTCCAAGAGTTTGTCCAGTTCTGCCTTGAGTGGATCCCGTGCGACAATGGGCACCCGCCTGACCTTATGCACCACCGGGATAGCACCCCTCTTCAAAACTATTTTGTGGGAAAAACCACGCAACTTGCCCAAGGTAGAGGAGAACACCGCGGGAAATTTGACCTGGAGCACATCAGCTGTCAATGGACTAGCATCCTTCCACTCATCCCCACCTTCCTTGCTCACACACAAAACTGGGACCGCCTTACCCGGGCGAACCTCGATATCAAGAGCTGCCTGTTCATCCCAACCAATAACCGGATCACCCTTGTGTGCCACATAAAGTTTACCTCTAGTCCTTCGCCCGTGGAACTCTATGTCAACCCAGTCATAACCAAACACTTTAATGGGGACACGCCCATAAGCACAAGGTTTAATGTCAGGTGGAATCAAATCGGACACCTTTTTCTGAAACTTAGCCTTGTACAACTCGGGAGAGACCATGGTATAAGGAGAGCCAGTGTCAACTAATACACTAAGGGGAACCCCATTCACATTAAGGGTAGCCCATGCGCTCTTCTTAGTGGGTCCCACACTCAATAACGCCCCCTCCTTGGCGCGCACACCCGGTACCTGCGAAGGACTGACGTACCCAACCACCGTTACATCCTCATCGGCCCCATCGGGGTCCACCATGCGCACACTCTCCCTCTGTGGACCACCCCTGCACATGCGGGCGTAATGCCCCCTCCCCTTTCACTTCCTGCACACAACCGCAGAAGCAGGACACTCCTTGGACCTTGCAACATGTCCTCGCCAGCCACACTTCTTGCAAAGGTCTTTGGCGCTAAACGTTCCTCTTTGGTCCTTGTCCCTGGCACGGTTATCCTCTGCCTTGCGTGGCTGAACCATGTGTACCAGATCCACTTTTTCAGTCATTTCTTTGACACTCTTCCTGGACTCTTCCAGGGCGCGGGCTATCTCAATCACTTTATCCAAAGGAGGGTCCTTTTCCGTCCATAACCTCTCCCTAACCTTGGAATCGCTTGTCCTCATTATGATCTGGTCGCGAATGTACTCCTCCATAAGGCCCGTGAACTTGCAGGTCGAAATAAGGGTGCGCAAAGCCGTCACGTAGGAGTCAATACTTTCACCAGGCCCTTGCGCTCTCGAGAAAAAGTGATACCTCTCCAACACTATGTTGGCTCTCTTGCCGAAATGAACCTCCAACTTCTTGAGAGCAGTTTCATAAGCCAACACCACCGTCTGGCCCCCCTCCCCTTCACCATCGCCAGTGGGCAACGCCAATATGTTGTTTTCTGGAAGATGCCTAAAGATCCTTAGACCCTCCGTGCGAGACAGTTAAGTAGGGCCGTCCCCTTATCGTCGTCCGATAACCTGGAACCCCCTGAGGCTCTAAGGTACACTTTGAAACTATCCACCCAAAGCTCCCATACAATGGGAGGCTCACCCGGGTTGGGTAAAAAAGCGGGGGGAGGACGGGCATTGCTATGCTGCATTACTAAACAATGCTGTAGAAACAAACTTGCAACGCGGAACTGGAGAAACCTCACAAAAGAAGAGCACAGTCGGCAGTATAGATGCGGGCCCAAGGACACTTGAACTGGGTTAATGGCACTTTCAGCAGATGTAGTAAGAGGAAGAAAAACAAAAACTCTTCTGCTGATAAAACGTGGAGAGTTAGTTTAGATGGGTCTGTAGACACCCCTGGGACCATGGGTTAACCGTGGATGAAGAAAAGACAAATCCGCCCCTTTGCAGTCAGTCCGCCCCTTTCCAGACAAATCCGCCCTTCTTCTGCTGGTAAAACGTGGAGAGTTAGTTAATATGGGCCTGTAGACACCCCTGGGACCTTAGGGGTTAACTGTGGACGAAGAAAGGACAAATCCGCCCCTTTGCAGTCAATCCGCCCCTTTCCAGACAAATCCGCCCCTTTACAGCCACAGGGGCCGTTTCCTCCTCCTCTGGAGGCGGGACGTTAAAATCCCTGACGTGGCTCAGTCACACTGGCAAACCGCCAGGAGAAGTGGCGAGGAGAGGAAACACACCCGGGCTGGATCCCCTCCAGGGCGTGCGCGGCCTCACCTGCGAGGAAAGCTGGAGGCTGCCAACGCCACGCTCAATTCAGCTCGGGAGCGCGGCAACTGGTGTCTGTAATGGACCGCGCTCGACCACGTCCGGGAGCGCGGCACGGAAGGCACCAGTATCAGGCACAGAGGACCGTCTGCAGACAGCAACAACAGTGGTGGCCGTTGTGGACCGCGCTCGACCACGTCCGGGAGCGCGGCACGGAAGGCCCCAGTATCAGGCACAGAGGACCGTCTGCTGCGGAGAGTGCGACCAGGCTGCTGGGCTGAAGGAGAGCCTCCACAACAACAGGACACGCGGCTTCGTCAGGCACGTGGGTATCAGGTTGAAGCTCGTCGCCAGTGTAATGACGCGAAGGAGCCAGGTAAGTTGGAAACAACTTTATTCTCTTCAACCTGAACAGCAGTGTCCTGGGCCGCTCTCACTACGTCTCTCCTCTCCTTCCAACTGCCAACGACTCCGCACGAGCGTAGAATTCTCCTGAGAATTCCACGCTCGTGAAGAGCACAACCGGAAAAGCCATTACAACACATTGCGTGCATATGTGGGAGCCAAGGGTATGTGCATATTGGGCAATTCCCAAGAGGAGGGCGGCTTATCCGCTAGCATATAGCTCACAAGCTAGGGATGGGGTCGTCCAAGATAGGACAGTGTGTCAGGCACAAGCAGCGAAAATAAAACAGGCATTGCAGTCACAGCAAGCACCATTGAATCCACTGCAAGGGCAGATGCAGCATGCACCCATACAAATACAGCAGAACACAAACACAGGACACTTATTGACACCTAGAATAGGGGGTGTCACTGTGGTGCGAGGAAGTCCTTTCACAGGTAGAGAGGTATGCATCTATCCACAATAGGACAGCTCAGGGTGACCTGATGCATTCAGTACTATCAGTAACACCAGAACCCCAAGAGAAACTAAGGGTTGATGTGATGATAGAGTGCAAATCTTTTTCTTTTCCAGTAGACACTGGGGATACTCGTTCATGTATATGAGAGTGAAAATACCTAATGTCTAGAATTGCCATGAATGCTCAGGGATTCTCTGGAGCTATGAGTCAAGTTCCTTTTACTGGAAAATTACCAGTCTCCATAGGAGAGTGTGACATGTCTGTTGCATTATTGTATTTAGGATACCAGTTAACATTCTAGGACAAGATTTTGTGACAAAGCTTAACATGATTTTGTTTTACTGATGAAGGTATAGTGTGCTCTACTCCAGGGATATAATATATGAATGTGGGTGAATTTATATTGGTATTTACAGAGCAAATGGGAAAGATTATGAGAATACCTAATGAATTCTTTTTCAGGTCACAGATACCTATGGACGAAGAGGGGGAACAGACTATTCCTCTAGAGTTAGTTGCAGCCATAGTACGAGGGGAATTGTCAATGCTTGACGGAACAGATGACGAGGGCAGGCCATTGAGAAAAGTGATTGCCATTGGGGAAGGGTGTAGACTAACTGATGTTGACATGTTTAGAGATGATCCAACAGCTGATGAAGTAATATTTGAGATGAGTATTGCATATTGGATTAGAATATAGAAAAGAGAGATCCTACCGCAAATGGTGATAGTGCGGCAGCGTCTAGCATTTTTTGATGAAGACTTGGAAAGGATGCCAAGTGCTTTATGGACTACAGGCCCTTATGACGAAGGACTATTGAAGGAGATAGTGGAGGTTAAGATAAAGTTGAAGCCAGGAGCAATTTTACCTAGATCAAGAAAGTACTCCATGTCTTGTGAGGCGGAAGAAGGGATTTTTAAGATTATTTCAGCACTGATGGAACAAGGTATTCTGGTACTGTCAAAATCATTGTGCAACACTGCAGTGTACGTGATCAAAAAATCAAAGGGAGGGTCGTGGAGATTCATACAAGATATGAGATGATTAACCAGATTGTAGAGGCAGAGTTTCCTTTAGTTCCTAATCCAGCGAAGATACTATGCAGTATCCCAGTAGAAGTGTGATATTTCACGGTGATTGACTTGAAAAATGTATTTTTCTCAATCCAGTTGCACAAGGACTCACAAGACATGACTTCCTTTTAGTTCTGCCAAATCTGTCTGAAACACACTGGTTTGCCTCAAGGGTACTGTGAGTCCCCATCTATCTTTAATAGGGTCCTCCAGATGGACCTAGGCAATATTGATTTGAAGAGCTTTGTGATACAGTACGTAGATGAAATTCTGAACTGTAGCACTACAGAAGACGAGTGCAGGCAAGACTCGATCCAGTTAATGACTATCCTAGCAGACAAGGGATACAAGTTAGGCAAAGAAAAGTTACAGTATTGTCAAGAAGAGGTGTTGTACATAGGCCAGTTGATCTCACATGGGGGAAAAAGGGTCACACCTGAAAGAGCTGAGGTGATCATGAAGACAGCAAAACTGCACATGGTGAAGCAGTTTTTGGGACTATGCAATTATGTTAGAGCATGGGTGTTTGATTATAGTTCGCACACAAGACCTCTTTTGCAAGGTCTAAAGGAAGCACAGGTAAACAATGAGAATATAGAATGGTCTTAGGAAATGGAGTGAGGGTTTGAAGAATTAAATAAAGCAATTTGTACATCTCCCATTTTAGGAATTCCCAATTATGCTAAGGAGTTATTTTTGTTTTCACACATGAATGGGGCAGTCATGACTGCAGTGATAACACAAAGGACTACACTAGGGTATACACCTCTAGCGTATTATAGTGGGATTCTAGATCCAGTTATGAAGGGACACTTTCCTTGGAAACAGTCACTGGCAGCAGCCCCGTTCGCAATTGAGAAGTCTACCAGTATTGTAATGGGGTGTTCTATGACGGTTTTTGTGGAGCATGCTTTGTTTGCTATTTTGGAAAGACCTAAGGGTACATTGACATCTCAGATAGCTTCTGCATATGAGGTAATATTATAAAATCCAGCGGTGATTAAAATATTCAGATGTAAAGTATTGAACCTGGCCATGTTTTTAACTGAGCCTGTGGCAGAGGGTGATCATGTGCATGATTGTGAGAACTACGGGGAGTTCTAAGATGACATACTGCGCTTAAAAGAGAATGCGTTAGCAGGGGGAGATTCTCTTTATTGATGGTTCTTTGAAAATCGAATAAACTAGTCGGGAAATGCATTCTGTTGCAGCTCTGGTGAGACATAGAGCAAATGGTGAAATTGAGGTTGTAGTCAGTGCAAGACTACCGTATCACTTTTCAGCGCAAGCAGCAGAATTGGTGGCGCTTATTGTCACGCTTGAAAATCATGCAGGGCAGGAAGTCACAGTGTACAGTGACTGTGCCTACATGACATCAACCATGTACACAGGACTAGTACGTTGGAATAGAAGGGGCTATCTCCGAGCAGATGGCACTCCAGTACAACATGCAGCGTTATTGCGCACTACAACTCCCAGTAGCCATAGCGATGGTTAAATGCACAGCACATACTAAGTGAACTGACTTTATTTTTCGTGGGAATGAAACCACGGACGTAGAGGTCAAAAGGGTTGCATATTCACCAGCTATTTCAAGTTTTGATATTCCAGATGTAAAGGAGAAAGTTGTCACGATTATGGTAATAAATGAAGGGTTTAATCATTTACCAAGAACACAGTTGATGGAAATTCAGGGCCGTGCATGACAGGAAGAGCAAGAATTATAGAAACAAAGGGGGTGTTATTTATCCCCCTCAGAAGCATTATGGCAACAAAGCAGCACTGGAAAGCTGGTGGTGCGAGTAGCATTGTAAAAGGTAGCGCATGAACAGCTGCACCACCCTGCGCATGTAACTAGGGAAAGCCTTGCAACAACTATTGCGGAGGACTGGTTTGTACTGAACCTGTTAGAACATGTTGCATTTTATGTAGTAAATTGCATCGTATGCCAAAATTTACAGCTGGGCCTACACTGTGAAGGAGTGATTCCTCGACCAAATGGTCCGACTATGTTGATATGCTGCAAATATATAATGGCTATAGGTACATGATAGTGGTGGTGTGTCCCTTCTCCATGTGGATCGAAGCAGGTCCTTGTACACACCCTGATGCCACTTGTGCAGTGAAGTTTTTAGTACGGGAAGTCTTTTCAAGATGGGGAGTGTGTGAGGTGCTGAGATCCGATAATGGGCCCCACTTTGGTAATGAAGTATTTGAACAGATTAGCCTATTATTGAATAATAAGCACAAGTTCTCTTCTGCTTATCACCCGCAATCAAATGGGATATGTGAGAGACTCAACAGTATTCTTAAAGAGAGGATTGCAACGCCCAAATTGACACTGATGAAGGGATGGCTATATTGCCTACCCATTGCCTTATATGCATTAAGGAATCAGCCTAGGTTGGACCACCACCTCAGACCCCACATGCTAGTGACAGGGAGGCAAATGAGAATGCATTTGTCTCCTCCATCGAGGAGCAGAAGCAATGCTCAGAAGACTGCAGAAATGTTAGGAAATGTGTCATGTGCATATTTGACATGTATGACTGCTAGTATCTCTCTCATTTCAGATCAACTCAAGCGCCAGGGGGTTCGGTCTCAGAACACAGATAAAGAACATTCAGCAACCAGAATTTCAGAACTATTACCCGTACCTAGAATTTTTGTTGGAGACACAATATTGATTCAGAACTTCACCAGAAATCGGCATGAGCCACGCTTTGTAGGACCGTATATTGTGGGGAACGTTACTCTCTCAGCAGTGAACATTCAAGGGAGACATGAATGGATTCATCTGAACGACGTCAAACTCCACACTGGTGAGACCCTCACACCCCTAACAATTGATTCGGATTCAGAAGCAAGACAAGGAGAAGAAGGAGAAGAAGTTCACCATGTGCAGACCCATTGAATGATGAAGAAGAAGGACGCTAAGGTTGGTGATTAAATAAATGCAAGTGTGCATTTGGACTGTGGCTCACCTAGTACACTCTTTATAGATATTATAGCAGGAGTACAAACTCAGTTCTTGAGCAACAGGAATCTTTGAAAATTTAACTTAAGAAGGTTGTTGACATGTTGTGGATATGTTTCAGCGGCAACATCTAATAAGAGATTGGAAGCATGAACAACATGCTGATTCTTTTCATGCAAACCAATTGTTTGGTTGAGTCTATCGTTCTGACAAACAATGATGCCCATAGGCTCCTACTCGCTGTTTTCATATTTATTCTTAGAGCTTATCCTGCTCTTGTTGTGCATAGTGTCGACATACTTACTTTTCTGCATGATCCTAAAAAATGACCCTGCGATAAGGAGACTGTGTGTAGTCGTACTTGAACAGATCCTGCAGCTACCTGATTTATCAGAATTTCCGGATTAAAAAGGATTTTTCCTTCCTTAAAGCAGTACACAGGCACAACGAGGAACATTGAAAATGGTACTGTTTCTGAAAGTGATTAAGCTCAACGACGTTCAGAGAATCATATATGGTGGGTGTTAATGTGTTGGTATATAACATAGGCATGCTCAGCATTTATCCTTGGTTTTCCTGGTTCTTTTGATCCATGATCTTTACTTCATGGGTACAAGCAAAGTAGAAGTCCCCTTGATTCTTCCCACTATCCTAATACCTTTTGTGATTTTTCCCAGCTCCAGTAGCTTGTGTAGGGTTACCTAATGCTAAGACAAATGGTACTATGGTTCCTCCTCTAGGGAGGACTATTTCTGATATGCTTCTTGATTAATATGCAAGCACTTACTTTGTGAAAGTGAGACACAGGAGAAGCACAAGGGACGATGATAATGAATTAAATAATTAGCACACTTGGGTAATAACATGTGGTATCAACACATGAAAAAGGTTGGAGAGAGAATGTCCAACGAGAGTTGCTATGTTTGTGCTCTCATACCTTATGCCTTGGGGACTTCCAATATATTTATAGCTATAGAAGTAACAGTCCAGAAAGCTCATTGCCTGAAGCACCATGCACTCTGCCAGACAAGAGGTCAGTTCCAGGGTCAAACACCATCCTTGGTATGGGTGACTGAAAAGAAATCTCCAAGAGAAGATGACTATGTGCAAGGTTTAAAGACAAGAGAGAAATCAGAGACAAGGAATCAAGTGATAAGATATGAACAGCCTGGAATAAATGGAGCAGGATTCAGGAGAGAAGAAAACAAAATGCTAAATTGTCAAGGAAAGAACCACAAAGAAATAGGAAGACGCAAGGAGAGCGGTCAGCTGCAAATCATGGGAAGAGTGCTGAATCTGGAGGGATGGCTGAAGGCCTGATCATATGTAAGGCATTAGCACTAACGGGATATTATGAGCCAGTTGTAGATACTGGGTAGAATGAATGCAAGCATTCTTTGCTGAAAATTGTGAAATTGCTGACGTGGGTCAAGGATAAAGGAGGACCTTTGCAGATATTACCTCTAGCTAGTGCATCCCTGTATTTTAGAAACATAGAAATAAGAAAGGTTGGAATTAATCAGCAGTGTGGCCGAATTGTCTATGTACCAGGCATGAAGGATGGAACAGTAGTGTTAATGGACCACTACTGGGCCTGTGGATCCAGAGCTTACATGAAGTTGCCCAACGATTGGGGAGGGCTGTGTTCTATAGTACTTATTCATGATCCAGCATTGCTGTTTCCAAAAAGTGACCTGAGCATTGGAGTGTTTCTAAAAGCAGATGCTCATATGAGGAAGAGGAGATTATTTGGATTTCTTAATCAAACAAAAAGGGAGAATTACTTTTCAGTTAAATCAATAGAAGCCTTCAATTCTATTCCGTATGAACACAGGTCGTTCAGTCAGTCTGAAGCAGTATTGATGACTATCTTCATGCCAGGGATCCAGACGATGGGGAATGTGAAGTCGTTGCAAAGCACTTGCTGGGAGCTCCTGCAGATGATCAATACTACTATAAAGGGATGCAACGCAATCAAGGAAGAATTGAGAGCCATAAGACTGATGACTCTCCAGAATAGGTATGTCCTGAACAAGATTACGGCAATGGATGAGGTGTTTGTACCAAAATCCGGGAATCATGTTGCGCATTCATACCTTCTCACGATGATGAGAATGGGACCTTGACCGAGGCCATAACGTTGCTAACGAACTTGCCCATCAAGATGGAAGATGAGGTAGAAGATATTGCAAATGACAGCTGGTTTGCATCAATCTTCACATGGGTTCCACAATGGATGGTGAATATTTTCAAGTTTCTTGGAGCAATATTGGTAATGATCATGTTTGGGTTCTGTGTGATCAGAATAATAATTCCATATTGTAATAAGACAGCAAAGAAAGCAGTAGGACTGAAGGTCATGATCGATGTTGAGTCTGGGTTTGGACCCAAGGAGCTGACAGATCAGAAAATATATAGAAGCAAATATTCTAGCACCTGAGGGAACAAAGGTCCTGTATCTGAGTAACCACAAGAAGTTTGTGTCACGTTGGATTTATTATAGCCCGAATGGATAATGCAGCCACATGCCCTGGAGTGTTGATAACCATGAAAAATCAGCAGTATTTCTGAAAGGAGCAATGAAGATATGGACTCCAAAGAAGTACTTTTTCAAACAAAGATGTCTAGATGTGAAGACAGATGGGAGAGTGGTTGATGAATCAACCAGAGGGGAGAGTGTAGAGGAGGAGTCAAATGCCTCTACCAGAAGTCCCACCCCTATTTTGCCTATATGTTGGAAACTGGAAATTGCAACATGCACAACCCCAGTAATGATCCCTATACCGCAAAGAATCTTCGAAACAAGGTATCCATTGAGAAATCCCTATAAAATGTACCCACGGAGAGATGACAGTCTCTTAGAAGAGATCCTTGAAGAAATGTAAAGATGAATGAAAGGAAAGATTGGTGACGTCACATGAAGTAAAGACAACGTGCAAAGAAGAGATGACAAAAAATCAAATCTGATGACAAGATAAAGAATCGAATAACCTTTCATGTGTGAAATGAAGATTCATGTGCGAAGAGCGCTGAAGAAAATGCGAGTCTGGATATTTGATGTCACAACTTTAGGAAGCCAGGACCAGGGGAAGAGAAGGGCTGAAAGTTTGGCACAGCAGAGAAAACAGCTGAAAATCGAGGAAGGATCGAGAAGGCTGTCTGACCCAGTGTCAAGGGTTGGGGCAGCCAAGAATTGATTATTTATTCAAGGAGATACAAAGAACGTGTGAAGCGAGGCAAACTCCTGCTATGGTGCGATGGAAAGACACTATGAGTTCCACATTTTATTCATTTAATATCATTAAATACGAAGAAGGAGCTAAAACACGGTCTCTTGAAACATGGGGTGAATTGAAATAGAAAATGGGCAAGATGCATTGAGACTTGAAGATAAGAATGTGCTTGCACTCCCTTTTATTCTCAGGAGCAATGATACTTTGCAAGGCTAAATTCTAAGACAATTCAAATGGCAGAAGGCATGGGTGATGATGGATGGTGGGCTAATTGAGTGGGGATCCATGGTCAAGTCCACCCACCAGTAACTGTAGTACCAGCTTGCGTGTTGCTAGCGGGTCGAATATTCCACAAGGGTACAAGTGTGCCAACCAATTATAGAGGGCCATGTATTGAAGATCCCTATACTTTGAGAACCAATGGTGTGTTGTGTATCTAACAAATATTGAGGATGACCTGCACAAGGGGTGGGCATAAATTGTCCACCTGACTATAGAGTTCTACTCGCAATCCAATCCCCTACAGAAAGTATACCTAGATTTTCCCCATGGACCTATCACAATCCCAAGTAGGTTTTCTTAGTTTGCCACGTAGTATGACGTCGCAATTGACAGGTTTTCACTACAAAAGTATTATTTTGTATGTGATGCATTGAGATTATGCTGTAAGATGCCCATTGATGTCTGTTGTACTCCCTGTTTTAAACAATCGAAATTAAAACAGATTTTGTTTGCCAACTTCCTGAGTCTGTTTTACTATTGGTGTTAGTGTTATTCTGCATCCCCATTCAGCTAAAGATGCGCTAATTCATTTAAAAGGGCCTAACGGTTAAGACTCTAAGGAAGCTCTTTGGAAACAAGATAAACTAGCAGCCATCTTTGAATGGGAAATATATCATTCATCTTCAAAATAAAACAATACATTTTTAGGTGATTACCGCATTTTTTCCATTTATTTAAAAAAAAACGTATTTGTTTTAGTTGTTGATCACAACTTTACAAATATATAATAAAAAATGTGTAATAAAAACATAAAAATACATCTGTTTGAGAAGGCTCATCACATCACATTCACTGTCTGACAGTGCAGGAATACATGTAGAGTGCTTATTAAATTCATAATGTGACCTTGCATGAATACATACATATGAGATTCACATCAGGATTACATAAATATTGCGAAATGAGGGTAAAATTTGAGCTGTACATAAAATGGACTAGCCTTATTTACTGCAGTATTTTTCTCTTTGTGGCAAAAGGTAGTATAATGATTATGACATGATTTGGTATTGATAGCTTCACATTTAGCATGTGAGTTTCATTTCTACATAGCTGTTATTAGAATGAAGCTGGCAAGTTTCTGAGATGAATGGTGATTACTGGCATACAGAAGTAATTCATTTATGTCTGTTGAATGTTAATACAGGATAAATCGGCATATTTAAGATAGAGTATGATAGCCGGCGGGCAGTGTATTATAGATTATTAGAGATTCATGTATAACAAATAGTTTTCTTCTGGCTGAATCGATAAGTGCCATTATTCATTTAATCTCAATATTAAATTGATTGTGGCTGGATTGAGAGAAATATGTTGTGCATTAAAAATCATCGTCCACATTTGGTTGGACGAGAGATCGAAAACCGCATAAAAATATATGGAAGTATTCTTTTTGTAAAGAAGTTAATTTAGTGCAATATATAGCAAATCTTCTAACATTTCAGGATGGATGTTTAGATTACAAAATCTGCAAGTAGATTGCTTAGCTTAGTCCTTCGTTTGGGTCACTAGCAGTGTTTTTGTTGGCCATAGATTAAATCTCAATCTCATTTAGTGGGCGTGGTGGGTTTGATCAGGGAATTTCTGTAGATATTTAGGAAGCTGATAAAAAAAATTTGGGAGAAGGTTTCCAGAATTAAAGACCTTATATTGGGTGCATTTTCCCCCAGTGTGTGTCCAATCAAAGTACCAAAGTTTTCGCTTTGCGTGCTGGGGATTGGACATCAGTATATTTTCGTAAATGTTGGCTTTCTCCATATTTAGTATACAGCATTATTTCCATGTGTCTAATGGTTTGTCATTGTTATTTTCTACAGAAAGTGCTAGCGTGCTAGAATTGAGCAATATACCCCGAGCGTCGGGGGCATTACCTGAGTTGGTAATGGGGGGCCATAGTTACCCAGAGTTGGTTATGCCCCTGCCGTGAGGGTCATATTGATATTAGTACCCTGGCCCACAAAAACTGCGTGACCGGGGCACTAAAAGCTTTTTTTTGTCTCAAAACACTGCAGCGTTTCGAAACAGAGTCCATTTTCCCTTTCCATGGTGGCAATCGGGAGCGGACGCGCTGGAAACAGAAGCGTTTCCAGCGCGTCCACTTCTGAAAAAAAAGGAAGGTAAGTGCGGTTGGGAGGGCAGAAGGGAGGAGAAGGGGAAAAAAAATGAACAAAAAAAACGTACCTGGGTCCCCGGCGGGGGACGATGGAAGCCTCCAGCCGTGTGGAGGCTCAGAGCGGGGATGGTCCCTCTTCGAGCCTCCTTATTGGCTGAGGACTGCCACCCACCCGCTGAGGACAAGGCTGCTGGAATCCCAGTATAACGTTTAGCTTGTCAAAGTTTAGCATGGGAAGATAAGAGAATTTGCACTGCACCAGTTTGGCCTGCAACATTTATCTGGTTTATCGGATCTGTTGTTGTTAAAGTTTTGTCCTAGGTATTTATACTCATCGATGATGTCAAGTATTTGCGTTCCTATAGACCATGTGAAGATCAAGGATTTGGTTCTTCCTCCGAAGCATTGGGCCTCATTCCGAGGTTAGAGGTAACCATGCTGCAATTTTTGGCATGTTACCCCCTTACCACATACCGGGTCCAGGATTTACTGGGCCATTCCAACCTTGGAGGACTTGGTAATTCCTCATTCGAGGAACCCAGACCCGATACATCCCCATAGGGCTCAATGGGAATGGGGAGGGAGCTAACAATGGGCCCATTAATAACGGGCCCATTGTTAGCTCCCTGGTTTCCTCGCGGGACCGGCTAAGGACGCCTGGTTTTACCAGGCACTCTTTGCGGGTCCCGCGAGGAGACCTCATATTAGGGCGGTATCAGGTTAATGGCGCCGACACCATTACCGGCACCGTTAACCCCTTATCGCCCACCTCATAATGAGGCCCATTGTATTCTCATGACATTAGATTTGCCAGTGTTAATCGTGAGCATGTTTTCCGAAGCATAGTTTTACAGAGCATGAAGTTGTCTCTGGAGACCAATGGGGGTCTGGTCTTCCAAGACAAGGTCATCCGCATAGAGGAGCCATGCTATTGGGTGAGATTCTAGTTTGGGTGGGAAGACTCTGACAGCATTGAGGTGTTGTGGAAGTCTCTGATGTAGAAGTTAAAAAGATTAGATGCAAGAATTCCTCTCTGTTTGAGACCACAATATGTATTGAAGGAACCAGATAAGAGTCCTTCTTGATTCAGTTTCACTCGAATGGAGGTGTCAATATAGAATTGCTGTAATAGGTTCAAAATGCAAGATGGGCAGTCTGCTTCTGTTAATTTCTTCAGATGGAGTGTTCGGGAGATGGAGTCAAAGGCTTGCTTAAAGTCTATGAATGCGAGATATATTAGTTGTTTTGATGTAATTGCTTGTTTTTTTAGGGCTGATATGATGATTAAATTAACAGCCGTACCTAGTCCAGGTACAAATCCAGATTGATGAAAGTCCATCATGTCTGCTGATTTCAGCCATTTGCTCAAATCTCTGAGAACCAATCTTGCAAAGATTTTACCAGAGGAGTCCAGAAGGGCGAGAGGCCTATAATTGGATGGTATGTTCCGGTCTCTCTTTTTGAATATGGGAATGATTATTGATTGTTTCCATGAGGCAGGAATAGTGCCAGTCAGTATCACGGTTTGAAATATTGCATGCAAGATAGAGGACCACTGCTTGGGTGGGCTTAAGTATGTCTGTGTGGTCAATCCTCAATGAGTATATCTCATTTTTAATGGGGCTCGCAATATTGGTAGAAGAGGGGCTTTCCGCAAAGAGGGTGGTAAAGTGGTCAGCCCAGGTTTGTTCACCAATTGCATTCAAAAGAAGTGAAGGAGTCCCAGTATTGGCTCCATCCTTGAGGAGGCTCCAGATTTAAGCACTGGATTTGATGTTAGTGCTAAAAGTATCCGTTCCTTGTATTCTTGGATCTTAAGTCATTTATGGTGTGTTAGGCAGTTCTTATAGGTGGTGCGGAACGTTAGCAGCCTTTCTTTTATAGTCTGTGATTGAGATCAATTTGATGTTTTTTAGTTCCCTTCTCGTCTTTGCTTTTCTGTTCCTGATATTAACAACATGTGTGTGTTTTTGGCAAAAAATTGGGCTAGGTCCAGAAAGAGGTTTCTCTACAAATAGATTTACAGTATGTGTATACGATGGGTGCAAAGTTGGGGGAGACTTTCTGTTTAAGTGTCTGCACTCATTGTATAATTTTTTTAATAGACAGTTTCATTTCGGTACAGTACTTTTGATTCTGTTTCTCCCTTTTGAGAGTTGTAAGCAGGTTTGTAGTATTGTTGCGAATTGCATGGCATTTGTACCCAAAATGTTTCTAATAAATTGTGATCCCTGTATTGTGTGGGGATGATAGTGAACTTCTTAACTTGATTAATTGCCTGAGTTGAGATAAAAACATAATATATAATTGCAACAGATGTGTCTCTGTCCCAAGTTGGGCAGGATGGGGTATCACATTCAATGGTTCCATTATGGTGGGTGAAGTTTCTTTCTGCCATTCGGTTCATCCATCTAGTTGCTCTGGGAGTGAGCATAAGATAGTTCGAAATGATGCATCTAATGTTCAAATCTCCTGCAATTAATGTAGTCCAGTGGTCTGTTTCATTGACGATAAGGTCCAGCATGTGATTTGTGATGATGTGTGAAGAGCTTGTCATAAGACAAGATAGCAGGGTTCAAGTAGCGATTGAGAATGGCAGTGTGGAAGGCCAGAGGATGTTGGGGGTTTGAGAATTCAAGTTTTGACAGTTGGGCACAGGAATGGGGGAACTCCATAATGATAGTTTGCCAACCACGTCTATGTCTGCCTTTGCATTGTTTAATGGCAGGTGTCCAGCATATTTCATAGTTAGGCCACTTGGTGTGAGTAGTTATCCAAGTTTATTGCAATATAATAAGATCATAAACGTCTAAGGGAAGGTTTTTGTGAATTCTCATAAGATGTTTACATCATGTGGTGTTCCAGACCACCATCTTTGTCGAGAGAGGCATGGGAGTTGTTTGGCATTACTGGGGTTTTCTGTGATGAGTATCTTTAATCGCTTTTTGAGCCAAGATCATCTTCTATCCCCTTGGGAGCAGTGAGCATTTTTAAAATAAACTTCACGCTTCAGGTGACCTCCAGAACCCACACAGTTTAGCTGTTCTGTTTTGTTTTTTTATTTAGAAAAGAAAACCCTTTCAGTAAATTACATGAGATGGTTTCTGTCTCTTGAGGTGATTTGTGGTTTTATAAAAACTAGTGTGAAGCCCTGTTGATATAGTTTATCTTTTAACTCCCATTTTATTTCCTTTACATTCTGTGTTGGCACCGTTAGGGTAAAGTGTCCATCTTTCGGGTGTTACTAATGTAAATGGATTCAATGTCTTGAGTCTTGATAAGTTTTAGTTTTGGAATTGTTTTAAAAACTGCTAAAAGGGTTGCTCTGTTTGGATAGGGATCTCTACTTTGCCTGTTCTCCATTGCAAGCATATCAGCTTGCTTTAGATTTATGTCTCTGACATTTGGGTTTCCTCGGTTAGAAGAGGATGTTGGAGTTGCCTGTTGTTCAATATCAGAAACATGCAAGAACCCTTTATATTGCAGTGTTGGTGATTTTCTTACATTGTTGTATCTCACATGTTCATTTGGAATTTGGATTGTGTATATTAGTGCATTTGGATGAACGTAGTCTTTTTTGTTCCAGGGTTAGGAAATGATCATTCGCCTCATTTGTTTCCCAGTTTGAAACATTAGTCCTGAATATAGGAGTAGGACAATGTGAGGGCTCTTGCCTGTCTCTATCTTGTTGTAGGGAATTAATCGAATAGGTGGAAAAATTAATCAAATCTTCATCATCTTCGACATATAGTGAGGCCCGCTCTGTGGAAGTGGGAATGGGCAAATTATTTGTTAGCTCTTCGTACAGTCTTTGTTTATTGCATTTGGGTTGCACTTTTGGAAGTGTTCCATCGTCTTTAACTCAAGTAATGGGTAATGATTGCCATAATGGTGTAGTCAAGGTGCTGATGAATGTATTTGAATTAGTATTGGTTGATTGTTTGACTATCGATTGATTTTTAGTTTTCTTTTTTTCCCGCGTTGCTAGTTCGCTTAGTTTTCTTTTTGCGCTTTTGGTGTTGAAAAACTTCAAACACATATTCTTGTGTTTCTTCAATGTCTACTACTGTTTTTTCAAGTACAGGTCCAGGCTTCATGTAATTTGTTTACTGAATTGCTACAGCAGGCTTCTCAGATAGTGCAGAACCCACCTGAGTGTCTTTGGCAGCAGTGAAGTAACTTTGCTGAAAATTTTGGGGGTGGTCATGACATTTGAAGAAAAGGTGCCCCGGCAAAATTAATGGGGACAAAATGGTGTGCCATGAAAGTTAGGGGGGACAAACACCCCTATCCCCCCTAAGATTACACCCATGGTGAGGGTAGCAAGATCGTTATTGTCGGGTCTTCTGTTATTTTTAGAGGTACTGGGGATGTCCAAAACTTTGAGATGGTCAGACTTTGCTGGTTTAATTCAGCAGCTATACAGTCAATTTTAGAGGATATGGTATTCAGTAAATTGGTGTGTCAGTCTGTTTTCTTTTCCAAGGATTCATAGATTTTTGTTAGGCTGTGTAGCCCATTATTCATGACCGATAGCGTGATTTCATATGCAGGAATAGGTACTTGCTTTGAACCAAACGACGGTCTCGCTCTAGGTTTTGCAAATGACATTGCTGATGATGCAGATAAATTAAGAGTTGAATTAGGGGAGTTTGGATACAATATTGGTGAGTGAGAGGTTCAGCATGTGCATGGTTGGAGGTTCTAATTGGGTTTCTGGTATTGTATGCACCGCAAATGGCCCGAACGGTACATCTGTATTCAATGTTTCGATAGGTGGAAAGATTAGATTGATATTCCCCCTTGTAGCACATGATTCTTCAGGTCTCTTAGTGCTGCGGTTTGCATTTGTGAAATTTTTCAATACCTGAGAGTATAAAATAGATATATCTGTGTTGTCCATTGCATGGATTTCAGCTTTGGTCGTTGCATAAGGTAACATTTGCTCCATGTGTAATTGCTTCTTGCATATAACTTCCAGGGTCAGGTTGTCTAACATGGCTCCTTGGATAGGGCAGTCTAATAGTTCAGCATCAGATATGTGATGAGTGGGCAGTGCAGCAGTTGCTGCGTCAGGTGTCAACAGCGTATACGGGTGTGTTTGCAGGGGTATTTGCAAGGAGGCATTTTCCTATTGTAGGTTATTTGGTTGGAGTTGTGGAGAGAGGATCTTTACAGGCGGACCAGTGGTACTTTTCATGTGTTGTTCACTAGTGCCGGGCTGCCAAAATTATGAGATGTCGGCATTTAAGGATTTTGATTGGTGTGCTTTTCCTGTTTTCTGTTTAAGTCTATCTCTTGATCCTGTTTGTTCGGCAGCTGTAGGTTCTGCAAGCTGTTGAATTCCAAGGAGCTTGTCAGCATGGGAAGGCATGGCGGATTTTTAGGTGTAAAGAGCCATGATGGTTTTGCCTATAAAACAATCAATCAAGTGGCTACAGTATCAGAGGAGAAGTGAAGAGGGAATAGAAGATAACCGCATGGGAGCTTGCAGCTGTTAAGCTGAACGGCAGAACAGCACTCGCAAGCACTCCCACAATGCGTGCGCATGATGCGCGCATGCTCGGGTACATGTAGGGCTTCTTTGAGATGTAGGTGGTGGTGGGGTTGCCACTAGAAATAAACAGTATACATAGTTGTTTAGTTTAAGGGTTTTCAGAAGATATTCTTTAAAGGGCTTTACAGTCAATTAGGAAGTATACTGAAGGCAGATGATTTAGTCACCGGTCGAGCAGCTCAGCAGATTAAGATGGTCCAAACTTTCAGCAAAGCAAAGCACAGCAAGGCAGAGAGCAAGGAAAACAGCACTCACAAGCACTCCCATAATGCTACATTTTTCCATTTATATTTACTGTGTATATGTAGCACAAATTTCTAATATATTTAAGATTCAGTGAAACAACTTTGTTAAAGGGACATTATGGTTACAGGTAAAACCAAAAAAAGATTAAATTCACCAGTCATGGTAAGCTAAGCAACCATAACTTGCACCACCACCATGCACTGCTAAGCCTAATACCCAGTACATCAAAGATGACATCACAAATGTCATTGATGACATCACAGATGACATCACATGTGCATTTACTTTTCATGAAAAGTTTGTACAAGGGATTCTTATTGTAATGTTAATAAAAAAGTGTCAAGGATCATTGGAATAAATATCATGAGGTACGTAGTGCATTAAGCAATTCATTAATCCAAATAGCATTCTATTATGAAGTTTTTTCCAGCATACTAAGGTACATATGTAGAAACATAGGTATAGTATACTGAATTTAATAGGATTTTAGTAGCGCAACTTAAACATAATGTTCCTGTAACACATTATTATACAACACTATCCAAAAACTCAGGGATTATCTTACATTGTTCTATCATGCAATAAAAACACTGAACATGTTCAAAAAGCAGCACATAAATACATTAAATTCAATAAGAAGTGGAAACTGTATATGTAAGACACCAACCGTTCAATTATATAGCATATGCAAAATAATGGAATTTACCAAAATAAACTAAATATGCCTCAAACAGAATTGTCTCACAGAAACTGCACAGCAAAAATCAACAGCACACCTACGCAGCAGTAACAGCAAAACTTAGCAAGAAACTAATGAGTACACTACATTTATTGTATATATTTATAAACTTTCTGTATTAGGTACACTTAAAGTAATATTGTTTTTTTCACACAGAAATGTCTAGTACTTTGGAATGGCTGGAAGACAATTTTCCTCAGGATGAAATAAGTGAAAACAGTGATACTAATGGGAGACACTACACTTCTCTATATAAACCAACTAATAACCATTAATTTATGTGTTCTTAACCATTTTGTTTTTCACAGACCTTACAAACATTAAAAATAATAAAGAAACAGAGACCTTAGAAAATCATCTGCAGCGAATGGAGCAAAAAATGGATCTATTAAAGGAATAGTGTGCTCAGAAATGTTATTGTCCCGAGAGTTCGGGCATGTGTTTTTAAGCATACGTTGATTGATCTTACAAACATTTCCAATGCACCATACCGTACTTTTCCTCTTTTTTACACATGCGAAATCAGGCAGCAGGGTGCGGCCATCTTGTGATAATCTTATCTGTTGCCGTATCGCCCAAGGCGGCTGCCCTTGCGGCACTAATTAATATGCCCCGCCCCTGAGGCTGACATCACCAAACCTAGTGATAATCTCTGCCTATCTCCAGGATGTTACTGGGCAGCGTAGCCAAACGCACCCAGTCATCACCTACGTGTTGACATTAGTTGACACAGAACCCGGAATGTCAACACACATCATCTCACAACACAGCGCGTCCCAATTTTGAATATCAAAATATACTTTTAAAGGAAATAGCAAAACTGTACAATTTGGAAAGTACTTTTATTTCACGATAAACGCTCTGAGAACATCTGGTGATTGCCATATTCAAGCAAATGGGTAATTTTTTTTTCTTTGTTCTTCATCCACAAATGTTTATTGTGAGTCATTCAGTGTTCCTTTTGGGTTTAGAAAGCGCATTAGACGCACCGTCAATCGCAAGGCTTTGGCATCAGCTTGGCTCTAGGCCACTGTAAACGATGTCAGGTTACTCCTTATCGCCGGTACCGCGTAAGGGCATATCGGCCCGTGGAGATCGTCCCAAAAAAACGTTATTATAATCCGGCCATTCAAGTGTATCTGCAGCTGCCGGTTAACAAACCTGTCAGCTGGTATCTGGAATCAATGACAATTGCAGAAAGGCAGGATGTAGCTGTTTCAAAAACATAACAGAAATGTGTGTCAGTAGCCGATCTTTATTACAATTTATCATTTTACCCATTAAGTCGGCCCCATGTTTAAACTAATGATGAACACAGATGAAAAACAATGGGAACACAGCGAAAACAACGTGGAAAGTACTCCACAATCTGCTTCAGAAGTTAGTGCTATGTAGTATGGTCAGCTCGAAATGGGATGCGGAGGCTGACGCTACAATCAGGGAGCAAGCTAAGTGCAAGAAGAACACATAGACAGAATATTTATTAAATATTAGCGTTAAATGAGGTGTTTGTGGAACCTGGGGGAACCCAGTGGTGGACTACAAGCATCTCGATGCTGGACTGGACATGTGCCGGGACATAGACAAGTACACACACAGGTTGTATTTGCGTGTCGTTGCAATATGCCACAAAGAACAACCAAGTACAATGTAAGCCAGCAATAACGTTCGGCGAATGATAAGTTGACTCGTTCATCTATAAAATCGTCAAAAGTAAAACTTACATAATATTTTGGCATTTCCATTCTCTCGGCATAATGCAGAGACTCCGTTCAAGTCAACAAATTTTCATAAAATTAAATAACCTCTTTGTTTGTCCAGTTTTGAAATGGTGACGCTTATTATATTTAACAGTATTACACCCCTCCCTTCATTCATTCCTTTTGGAATCCTCCCTTTTTTTCAAAGTCGAAAAACAATTGAACCTTATACTGTATATGATGCGTGGGTTTGCTCAGCTCGCAAGCAGAAATTCAAAGCCGCTGACCTTCACTCAGAACGGGAACCAATAGCCCTTCAGACTATAGTGGCATTGCAAACATTTTTGGAAAACATATGAATTGTTTGCTACCATTCACCAATGGTGTGCAAAATTTCTAGTGATTTACTTTCTTCCTCTGGAGAACTTCGCACTCTCCCAACGACTTCCACAGCCAGCCCACACCACCTGTCAGCTCACGGCAAATCACGTTAACATTTTTGGCAAGGAGCAAGTCTCGAGCCCTGACAAAATGTCTCGTGCGAGAATGTCCGAACAAGCCCTGCTACAACCCCCTCCGGTCAGGCCCCGTTCCCCTGAACCCAAGACCGCAGTTATATATTAGAGGGCTATAAGTTGCACATGTGTGTTTGTACTATCCCACTTTGGGTCAGTAGCGAGGTAAAGGGTGTGGGGGTCTTGCCACTGAGACAACCGGCGGGGGTCGGAATTGATAGCTGCCAGGTCTGGCACATCAGAGCTAGAAAGGGGGTGGAGTGACACATGTTAGTTTAGGACAGAATATACTGTGACTGGGGTCTTGTTTTATTGGGAGGAACTCTGGGGAGGTCCGCAAGTCACAGTATGTCACACTTCTGTCTGGTACATGAAAAGAATAGCTTTGGGGGGCACAAGGTTGAACAAGCAGTAATTTTCGAGCTGCGGGAACATTTGTTGAGATAGATGAACAACTACAAGTCATGGTTTGCCCCTAACACGCACAGGACAGTGATGTCAGAGGAAGATTTAAATTAATACATTCTTAGTTTGACAGAATGACAGAGTCAGCGACACAATCACAGAATGCGGCAAGGGCCCGCACACTGCTGAATGGACACACACTTGATTCACTGAAAAATTGAAACAACCATTGATTAAAGTTCCGTTGTGCTTTATTTTGTTGCTGAATTTTATGGCACAAAGGTACTACACATTATAAAGTTCTGGTTGCAGCACAGTGAGGGAAAATCCCCTGTACAGACCGCTGTAACTGGGGAAAGTTTCTCCAATGGCACCAATGACTTAGGCGGGTATTACTCATCAAACGCAGTGTTCAAGTCTCCCATGAAGCCACCATGTAAACGAACGATAGGCGCAGCGGCCCGTGACCTACCAGCAGCTCTATACACACGACGAGGAGGACCCACCACCGTCCCCACAAAGCACTAAGAACAGTGCGCTCTCACCAGTCCCCACCTGCCTTGTCAGTCTTAGTGGGCAGCCGGGGACGTGGCTCTGCAGGCCACAGCGGCCCGTGACCAACAGGCTGCAGCACACATGATGAGGAGGACTGGACCCACCAGCCCCACCCAGCACTGAGCACACTAGACTCTCCCAGTCACTTGCCGTCTTACTTACCGTGTTTTGGAGCTTGGATGCTCATCGGCAGGCACGCGCAGGCAGAACCAGTGATCCACACGACACACACGCTGCTGTGTGAGGTGTGGCAAAATGGCAGAACTAAGCACACGCGGCACCGTGCTTGGAATTTGTGGCCACGCCCCCTCTGATGGCCATGCCCCCTCAGAGGTCACAAGAGATTGACAGGGGTCGCTAAACCAATCAGCAGAGGTCACTCAAGCGACCTGTGGCGACCCCTGAATGACGTCCCTGTGTAATACGCTTGTCCGTGGACCAATCGTAAAATCTGTGCGTGGGGAATTAAAAGTATAAATAGTGTGCCCCATTTCCCCTTTGAGGTTGGCTCTGAAAAGACCCTTTTTTGCAGATGCTTTAGAAACACTTTTGATTTTGTATTTTTTTGTTTTTTTTCTTCATTTTGTTCCTCCAAAAGTCTTCACATTAGCTTCTCCAAAGCAACCCTTATGTTCCAAAACAGCATGGCATTTCCCATAAAAGATAAAGATATGCCATCTTCTTTAAATTAATCAACATTACCAGAATCAATGTTTTCATTGTTGCAAAAGAATATGCTAGCTCTAGTTACAAAAGCAAACATGTTCCATATTGCCCTAGGTATCAAACCAGAAAAAAATGATCTTGCCATTTGGAAGTAGTTTCATTACTGCCTGAACCAAATTTTGCAGATCTTCCAACAAAGTAGGGGCACTTACATAACCCAAATGCAACCTCATGTGGACTGTTAACCCTAACCATATCTTGACAAACTTCTACCATTGCTTGCAAATTGAAACTATGCAGTGTTCCACACCACTTCCACTCCTTTTACATCAGAATTGTTTCCCACCTTCCTACATTTTGCATACTGCTCCAAACCATTCACAAACATATCTCCAAACACCAACACCCTGACTTTCTCTACCTCCGTCATCTTCACTACACACAGCCTCTCTCAATACGAAGTACAACCTCAACACCTGATTGGCTAATCCCTACAGTCCCCTTTCTATGCTGGATTTGCTGAGATACCCCGGATTTGGCACACCCTCTCTGCGAACAGCCACGGTGTCCACGGAGCGGTTAACACTGGAGCAGCCCTTCTACCCTTTCCACTTCAATCTCTGCACCATTCCTTCATTGGCGACTATTAATCAGTCACACAACCATCCACCAATCACATCCAAGACCTCTACATCTAACTCCATCATCACTATTCAGCAGTTTAGATGTACTGTTGATCACTCTGAGTACAATTGGGCTGTGACTGCAAAGCACCTACATAAACTACTAGTAAACTCTCTAACATTTCTACTTGCAGATTCATGCACATCCACATGCATGAACTCAAACTACAGGTATGAATATTTTCCACACAGTACATATACATCTCTTGTATAAAATGTTTGCTTCCATGGGTATCTTATGCTGCAGCACTTGTTGCCAAACACTACAATCTTGACTGCATAGCCTGGCCAAAACTCTTCATACAGTCTCAACAAAAGAAACAGTAAGTATATAATAATTAAACTCCCAAAGACAACAACATAATACAGCCATGCAAACGAACATCTCAAGTCTTCAATACCAACATTCTGAACACAATCCAACAAACAAACTAACACACATCATCTTACTATCCTATAAACATTACTACCAATCAGTACACACATTTTTGAAATCATATCCCCTAAGCAGCCCACATACCACAGTCAAAATCTTTGATAACATGGGTGTGTAATGCTGCGGTGGTTGTAGCTAGGGCCTAGAGTCTTGGGTGCATGGCCGAAGGCCTATGGCACTTCGGCCATGCACCGAAGACTCTAGGCCCTGGCCACAAACACTGCAGCATAACACACCCATAGAAACAAACACCTACCAAATAACCACAACCCAAAAACATATTACATCCACCTCAAAACCTATACACTTCAATTAACATTCTACAAAATAATCACAACCAACGCACACACTCTTCAATACATACCCTCTTCACCCAATACTCTTCTAACGACCCAAAACCAACATCATACTACACTAAAATAGCCAGCAGTGTGCCCAGTGTTTAGTATGTTCACAGACAACCGCGGTGACCGCGGACACTGCAAACACACCCCGGCCTTCTCCCACCTAAACAAATACAGCATTTGACCCATCTCTTACTCCCCCACCCTCTCAAAGCTCTCATAAATACCAACACACTCCCCCAAAATTGCATTTAAGCTCACTTTCACGCTGCGCTGTCCGCAGATCCAATATGGCGGGCGCACCGAAACAATATGACGCACCTCACGCCTCATCCCAGCCAATCAGAGAACACGTCACATGTCCACGGACATGACGCAAGCCGATTGGCAAATTGGTGCCCTGTCCGCAGAGCAAACAGGGAAGTGTGTCCGCGCAGCGGACATAGATATCACTAATTTATTTGCCTTATGTTTTGATCATTTAAATAAATCCACTGTATGGATTGACACCAAATTAACAAAAGCACGCTTTCGAGACCAAGACGCCGCTCCTGCCACAAATTTGGTGAAAATCCGTCCAGCGGTTTGGCCATTATGTCTATGGGAAAAAAAGACATTTTGGGACGCCCCGTATAACTTTGCCGCCCCTTGACAAAACCTCACCAAACATTGCAAATAAATTCAGAGTGGGCCATATACTTTTTTTGTAAAGTCTGGTGGGGATTCGTCGACAGGGAGCAAAGTTATAAGCCGCCCAAAAAGTCCTCTTCCTAACGTTTAGCAACTTAACTATAACTACACGGCTGCAACCGCGGGCCATGTAATACGATGTCAAAAGAACACTAATTAATGATATAAAATGGATTAACCCTATTTTTTACTTATACAACTATTTCGTTAATTTCATTTCTTTTTACATGCATACATCTTGCTTCAAGCACCGGAAGACGTTAGACGGCCTGATAACAGAAGGCTTGATTCAAAAGGCTGCTCGCCTGTCTGTGCCCCTCATTTTGCCTTGCATTTCCATCAGGGGAGGGAGGGCTGGAGTCCTTGCAGGACCCCACTGCTGACTGGAGGAAAGAGCGCACCATCCTGCCCTGCCGTCCCACTCGAACACTTTGGGTAAGGCCAAGCATGCTTGCCGCAGCAACGCTTCCTCATATGGAATCTGTACTGCCACATTGCCACCAGTGATCCGGAGACCCTCTGCATGTGGTTGAACAGCATTCTTATTCAATCGGCAGTTCTCTACTGTATACAATCCTATTTAGCCATGTAACTCGCAAGCGCTACGCCTCCTAAAATGGCCACTGCGCCTGTTGTTATTCGGTTGCCTAGCAACATCTTTTGAGAAGCCGTGCCACCTGATTGGGCTCAACATGTTTCTTTAATGCCCCGGAAGCACCAGAAGGCGTTAGCTGGCCTGATAACAGAAGGCCTGATTCAAAAGGCTGCTTACCTGTCTGTGCCAGTCCGTGAATGTCTTTGACGTGGCCACCCCCTAACCAACCAACAAGAGAGTAACCACAGCGCCTAACTAACTTTATTCTGCTTGCCGGTACTAGTCCCAATAGAGATGGGAGCTACCAAGGTGCTCCACATCCTTCTTAGAGAGCTCAATGTGCCTGTGCCTTGCACATTCGGCGCCTCATTTAAATTGTCCATATTACTGAGAACACTGCACTGCACCGTATGTATATTCACTATGACCGTTACATGCTTAATGTTCAAGTGACTGCAGCAAACTTTGCTTATACCTTTCAATGCTATCAATGTGATGTATTCCACCTGAAGCACCTATGTGCCCAGGTGTTATTACATACGTTAATACAATATTGTGCTCATCGTATCCTACCTAATGTATACTAGCTAACAGTTGCTAATACTGACTGTAAGCTCCACTCTGCCAACCTGATTTTGTGTCGCCTCCAGCTTTTGTCGCCCCAAATGCATTGCGATTTCTTAACCACTTCTATTTTCAACTATGATATGATATGCTATGGCATTTGTAACGCGCCTATACACAAGTATTTCAAGGCGCAGCGAGGCAAGGAATCGGGGACAGAGGGAAGACAGACAACAATCTTACTAGGCCATGTGTCATTCAGATCGCGCAAGTGCAAGGGAAGGGGGAAAGGGAAAAAGTGCAGGGGGCATGGAAGGGGAAAGTTCAGTACATGGGATAATAAAATAAACAAGATAAATACATTTTTTAAAACGGCTAGCAAGTGGCAAGTGCAGGGTGAGTGCAGACATAAGTGCTGGTGGGGGGACTGTAGCGATACAGAAAACAGTCCCCAGATGCAGACGTTGCCAGGGAGGCACTGCAGGCGTGCAACTGGCAGGGCGTGGGCCCGAGAACAGAAGGGTGTCCAGGTAACCAGTGTGGTCACAGTATCAGCCAGGAATTCAGCAAAGGAGAGGGGAGACAAAGCAGAAGCAAAGAGGAAGGTGTTACGGTGCTTCTGGGACCGAAGATGGTTCTTCTCAAGTTTCCGGGAGGCAGGGAGGCTGTTCCAGAGGGAGGCCCCAGCCGAGGAGAGAGATCTACTACCAACTCGTTGCTTGGAGAAGCGACTGACCACGGGGGAGTTGGAGGCAGATGCGCGAAGAGCTTGAGAAGGCAGATATTTAGGAAGAGAGAGTTGAAGGTATTGTGGACCCAGGCCCCAGAAGGCCTTGTGGACGATGCAGAGGGTTGATAACACTGTAAGGACCAAATGTATTGTTAGAATCAGATCCTACGGAGAAACTCAGCCTACTGTGATCCTTGAAAAAATTGTGAAAATAGCCTACCACAATATTTACTCCACTGTGACTTTTAGCTGTAATATTTAGCGGTGATATCTTGCTGTGACATTTAGCCTAGTGTGATCTCCAGCTTTGATTCTCAACTGTGTTACTAGGCCAGCACTTCCCTCGCCCGCATGGCCTCCTTAAGAAGAGTCACGCTCACCATGGCCACCATACTCCCTCTCTTCCACTCCATTGCACCATTAAACTTTCTACCCCTTCCTCCCACATACCTCACACAAATCTCCCACTACTTCCTCTCGCAGTAATAACACTGACACCCCTAGTAGACCTCTCAGCCCTGCAGAATGGATCCAACAGTTCGCCTTGCCGGCCACTCCATTGATACCATGCCCAGGGAGTTCCAGAAACAAGAGACTAGGATCTCGCTTTCTAAACTTTAAGACCCTCACCAGGCCTAGTGGTCGGCCTCCCTCAACCAAAACTACCTCTCTGCCCACCACCCTTCTGGCTGAGACCTCAGAGCCTATTGAAAATTCTAGCCTATCGCGACCTACATCCCAGCACTTGGTTGCTCCCGACCCAGCCTCTCCTACTATCAAAGGAGCCCTCATCAATGCACGGCCACTGGTTGCACATGCACTCGACATTGCCAATCTAATCTCAACAAACTGCCTAGACTTCCTCATCATCACCGAAACCTGGCTTCACCAGGCAGCAGACTGTGCCCTCTCTCTAGCTCTCCCCAAGGGATACACCATCATCACGGCAGACAGAGAAACAGGCAAAGCGGGGGGAGTAGCTTTCATAGCTAAACCCCACCTTGGTCTAAGAGCCGTTTCCCATGTCTGCCTCCCCTCAGCGGAACTCCTGTCAGCTAAACTCCCTCTCTCAACAACCCACACTATCCTGTTGCATCTAATCTACCGACCCCCATGGCCCATCTCTTCCTTTGAGGAAGACATTACAAACCTTCTAACTCAAAATACCAAACAAGGCTCTCAAATTATCTTGTTTGGAGACTTCAATCTAGGCCTGCGTGACCCTAACGACACCAACGCTAGTTCTGGGGAAAACTCTATATCCCACTTGGATTTTAAGCATCATATCCAGGGGCCAATGCATGACAAGGGTAGAACACTGGACTGGCTGGTGGTCCTCAACTGCCCCACCAGAATCATCCAGAATTAAACCACTGCATGGTCAGACCATCACTGTATCTCCTTCTCCATCCAGGATTATGCACCCCACTAATCCCAAATCTACCATTGCCCCTCAAACACTATCTAGAAATAACTGGAGCATAATGCTCCAAAACCTATGACCTCTGCTCCATGCCATCCTGGATCCATCCAACTACCATAACCTGGTCTCAGATAAATTGGTTGACCTATACAATGACACCCTAGAACTAGCCATAAACAATATTGCCCCCATCAAACTAAAGAAAGCTAAACCGGTAGCCCACCTCAATAAATAGTTCCCGACTGAACTAAAAACCCTCCACAATGCCGAAAGAGCGGCCAAACACACATAGAGAAAATCACCCACTACAACTAACAAGGCAATGTTCGTTTCTGCTGCCGCCTCCTATAAATCAGCCATCCTCAACACCAAAAAAGTGTTTTTTTTGTAGTTTATAAGAAATGGAAAAAGGATAAGGAGGCACTTTTTCAGTTTTCTTATGTTTTTGTTGAAACTGCTGAGGAGTAAATAATGAAGTTGAAGCATAATGCTCGCCTCCTAGTCTTTAATAGAATCAAGACTCCCTGCGCAATTAGCAGGGGTAATCTTCATTGTATAAATGTCCTGCAATTTGCAGACATCTCTTTAGTAGGGTGAATATTATGACCAATGAAAACAGAAGAGTCCATTATTCACTTAAAAGTGCTTCTTACTGAATCACTATGAGACATGTTTAACATTTAAAATTGTGGACATTATGATGTTCCCATAATGCTTTTATGCAAATCGCTAGGATAGGGTTCTATGAAGAGATACTGTGTTGCGCAACCTGGCCTGGGGCCACGTCCCTTGGCCCTGCCCCATCCTTCCCACAGCCCTGACCCTCCCAAGAGGTGACAGTTCCCCTATACATTTTGTTTTCCATTTTCAACACTGCTAGAATCTGTGTTATCACTGCACCTTTTTTACTGCATAAACGAAAATGCTGATTATTTTCCTGTTTTTACCGCATTTTGCCACATATGTGGGTTAGGACCCTCGAAGCCCCCCATTCCTCCACCCATATTTATTATTAACTTTATCCACCACCCCGATCTATATATATATATATATATATATATATATATATATTTATATATATATATATATATTCAGTAAAAAAAACTGTGTTAATGGGACGTTATGGTTAAGTTGCGCAGCTAAAAACCTATGAAATTCAGTGAAAAAACTTTGTTAAAGGGACATTATGGTTCCAAGTAAAACCGAAAAACCCCTGAAATTCACCAGTTATGGTAAACTAAGCAACCATAACTCGCGCCACCACCGTGCACTGCTAAGCCTAACACCCGGGACATCAAAGATGACATCACAAATGTCATTGATGACATCACTGATGACATCACATGTGCATTTATCTTTCATGAAAAGTCTGTACAAGGGATTCTTAGTGTAATGTTAATAAAAAAAGTGTGAAAGATTATTGGAATAAATATCAAGTGCTAATCTCTCAGGGATGGCTTTAAACAGAATGTTGCAAAGTAAGAATTTATGCTTGTTCACAGTGAAGGTCAGCTGCTTCCATTTTTTGCACGCGGGCCGGAGTGGCCCACGACTTGCACTATAAGGTTCTATTGTTTTTTGACCTTGACAGACAGGGATCGTGCCAAAAGGCTTCTTTTGAAGGAGGGGTGCAAAAACGTAAGAGACGATAAGGATGACATTTCTGAAACGAAACCGCTTTTATATATTATATCACTATGAGAAAGATCGTTGGCACAGATGGAGTCGTATTTAGGGACTGCATTACACGTATACAATGGAAAATGGCAATATAATGTAAGTAACCCTTTAGATTATTTTATACCGGAATATAATAACAATAACATGGCGTTAAAGCCCGGTTCAATGTGGCATATTGTTTTGTACCGCGCACTATCACCGCCGAAGTGGTCCCCCGGCGCTCAGACGGCTCTGAAAAAGGCAGAGGAGAGAGGGTGGGTTAGTGGGAATAAGTTAACATACTCCGTTGCACTATCCTCGCTAGCAAATAGTTTCACGCCCTAATAAATAAAATGAATATTTTTAATGAAGATCGGCTCGTGAGACTAATTTATGGTTTTAAAACAGGTACATCCTACCCTACTGTCAATGCCACGATTTTCAGACCCCGGCAGACAGATTTTTTAACTGCCAGGTGCAGCTACTTCTAAACAACTTCATGACCCTCACCATTTTATGAGACAATCGCCAAAGACCAATATGCCCTTATGTGGTACTAGCTGCTAGAAGCAACATACCAACCATTATGGTGGTCTAATGCCTCGTTGTTGGAACAGCCTTCTGATTATCAGTGCGACCATAGTGCTTCTTTTACCATAAAACAACACCCTGTGTACCGCAAAGGAACAGCGCGTGACTCAAGATGAACTTTTGCGGATCGACAGCAAAGACAAATGCAAATCGCTGAATATTCTCTAAACATTTGATGTCAAATAAAAGTACTTAACGAAATGTACAATCTTGCTGTTTGCTTTTAAATCACAGTTTCATATTCTGAATTGTGGCGCGCTGTGTTGTGAGATGATCTGTGTTTTTTTCCGGGTTCTGTGTAAAGTCGCGTAGGACTGGAGACGACTGGGCCTTATGCGGTTCTAGCGGCTAGAAGCAACCTACCAACCATTATGGTGGTCTAATGCCTCATTGTTGGAACAGCCTTCCGATTATCAGTGCGACCATAGTGCTTCTTTTATCATAAACCAACACCCTGTGTACCGCAAAGGAGCAGCGCGTGACGCAAGATGAACTTTTGCGGATCAACAGCAAAGACAAATGCAAATCGCTGAATATTCTCTAAACATTTGATGTCAAATAAAAGTACTTTACGGAATGTACAATCTTGCCGTTTGCTTTTAAATCACAGTTTCATATTCCGAATTGTGGCGCGCTGTGTTGTGAGATGATCTGTGTTGTTTTCCGGGTTCTGTGTAAAGTCGCGTAGGACTGGAGATGACTGGGCGCGTTTGGCTACACACCCTATAATGTCACGGAGAGAGACGGGAATATGAATGCTTTGATAATGTCAGGCTTAGGGGCGGGAGATATGATTTAGTGTCGCAAAAGCAAGTGATGGGATTATGACCTAATGTTGGCACACAGCAGCCTGATTTATTGTTTGTTTAGTGGACAATAAGTCGGGTAAGGCCCATAGGAAATTGTAATGTCAACGGACATAAGGAGGGTTCTTAGAACACTTTCAACCTGACAACGAACAATACGAACAGCGTTCTCAGAACACCCCCATTTTGTTTAATTGCAAACATTACCTCCACGTCCACTGTTCCTCGTCCCAGTACTTACTTCATGAGGCCCCTGCCTCCGACACAGGACCTTCTTCTATTTCTTTAAATTCCTATAACTCCTCCCCCACATCCACATCACTCAGTTTCATATTACCAAGCCGGAGCATGGGACCTTCCCCGCAGGGAGGGTGAGGAGGGTCGTCAGTACTGTGACGAGGAAGAGTAGGACTAGGCGTAATTACCGGTAAGTAATCAGAGCATTTTAGGACACCGCAAGTGTTCTTAGAACACATTCAACTTGCCAAAGTACAATACGGACAGCGTCCTCAGGACACCCCCATTTTGTTTATGTACGAACATTTAAGGACACCGCGAGTGTTCTTAGTTCAATTTTAGCTTGTTTGCAAACAAAACGGACACATACTCCGTCCTCAGAACACCCCACCATTTAGTTCATATAGAACATTTCAGAACAGCCGTGTTGTCCGCAGACAAATCGAACACAACAAAAGTGTCTAGCATATTAAAAAAACAGAACATTGAACCTATCTCATACTACCCCACCCTCCCCAAACACTCTTACACACCAACACACTCCACTAAATACAATTTTTAATCCAAGTTTCACCGCGCTGTCCGCGGTCGTCGGCGAATGCAAGATGGCGGGCGCCACAGAAAATCTGACGCGCTTCACGCACCACGCGTCCAATCAGCGAACACGTTGCATGTCTGCGGACATCACGCAAGCTGCTCGGCCAATCAGGGCACTGTCCGCAGAGCGAACCGGGAAGTCTGTCCGCGGAGCGAACGGAGATATCACTAATTTTTTTGCCTTACCTTTTGGTCATTTTAAAAAAAAGTACTGGACGGATTTACACCAAGCCCCCGCTCCTGCCGCAAATTTGGTGTAAATCCGTCCAGCGGTTTGGGCTGTAGGCGTGCGCAAAGTTTTTTCCCATTATGTCTATGGGAAAAACAAAAGTTTTGGGACCCCCCTATAACTTTGCCCCCCCTGGACCAAACCTGGCCACGCAAAAAATGCTCTTCCTATGGAAACACCAACTTAACCATAACTACATGGACGCTACCACGTCCATGTATTACGGCAAAATGGGGGTGTCAAAATTTGCCATTTTCGATTGCGTAGTAATGGGATGCGCAGTGATGACATGATACCCAAAATTACGCTTCTTAACACATTCCATGCATTGTTAATGGGACAGCACCTGACTTTCACAACAGGTTATCTATTTTAATAATGGTGAAATCCGTAACCTGCCATAGGGGTTGTTATAATGGTATAATGCTGTCAGGTGATGGACGTTTGAGCAGACATTCAAAAGGCTTAAAGATGTTTGAGCAGGTGCACGTTATGCACACTCGTGACATTACATTTCTAACCCAGCCACACGAGTTTACAAAATATACTTTTTGGAGTGCTGAATCTCTTCACCGCAATTTAATTTGCTACCCACACTTCTAATAGTACCCAAATAAAAATATTAAACTAGCCCTCGGTCACGGAAGTACCCATTCCCTAAAGAAAATACACCCTGTTGTCCTTCAGAAAGGTACTATCCCATTTGCAGTACTTCAGTGGTACACTGTGTGTGTGCGTGCTGTGTGTGTGTGATGCTATGTCACCTTACGTTATGTTGTTGCATTAAGTGTTTTTATACCACACCTATCAGCACCATTGTGTCTTAACACCACCCACCACAGACAGTTCTGAGAATGCTCTATTGTGCCCTAACCAGGGCTATCCAGACATGGGTCTGAGAGATAATACAGAAGGGCAGCAGAGGAGGGGATAGACAAAGGGAAGACAGCTTAAAGGCGCATCGATGATTTGTACAACTGAGCAATGTAATGAGTGTTAGGGGCGTAGACTGTAATAGGTTGAAGGCGTGAGCAGGCACTATAGAATGACTAAAGCATAGAGCTGTTCGGAATAGGGCACATGCTTAAGGTGCCTGTAAACTAGCACACAGCAGTGTAGGCTGTAACTAGTGAGCGGCTGCTTGATGTTCTAGAGTTGTGGTGAAGCAGAACCTCGGAGCAGGGGGTCTCGGTTGTGCATTAAGTGTCAAGCAGACCAATAGCTTTGCCGACTGTCAGAATTGAAAGACACAGTGGGCAGTGTGCA
This sequence comes from Ambystoma mexicanum, assembly GCF_040938575.1. Classification (NCBI taxonomy): domain Eukaryota; kingdom Metazoa; phylum Chordata; class Amphibia; order Caudata; family Ambystomatidae; genus Ambystoma; species Ambystoma mexicanum. The sequence goes on along the minus strand of NC_090924.1, from coordinate 953,593,459 downwards.
AAGTAAAGGACATGCACATGCTGGGGAAAAGAAATTAGGTGGGTGGCCTCACTCTTAGAGTGCCGTACTTCCACGGCCATATATTGGTTATTCACACAGCATCAACCTGACCTGACTGTCTGCCAACCACTGGGCAAATTTTTATGGTGCTTATGGCAGGAACGCTGCTGTTTGCACCCCTCACCCACTGGAAATTTTCAGGATGGCATTCAGCGTCATAACCCGACACACACACCATTGTGGTTGATCATTTTCAAATCACATGATTTTGGTCAGATGTCAGACCTGTTATTATTTTAGCACATTGGTTGTTAGACTGGATATTCATCATTCATACAGCACCAACTTGACCTTCTGAAAATCTGCACATACAGCTGTCGGTCCACTGTGCAGCACATGTGGAAGTTGAAATGCTGCATTCAGTGGCCAGAGCACAGTTCCACCGTCATCTTGTGCAATTGCTGATTGGCCATTTGTAAAGTTACAGGATGTTGGCCATATGATCTCCTTTTCTGTGTAATTCCAAGACCTCCGGTGTCTCTTGAATGACAGTTGCTGTACACAGGTCTGTTTGAGGCTATTAATTTTAGAATGACTACAGTAAGACAAAACCCGATCTATATTATGAAAGTTAATTTTAATTGCTAAGACCATGAGGATCGTAATACTGCTATGAGCTGCTCTGCTCACAGCTCATTCCATTGCTCCCTGTGTTTATTGAGTACTAGATCAGCGCTTAACCGCAGTCCTCTTACACATAATCCTTTGACAGATGCTAAATTAGATGTATTTGCAACTAATGGAACGTGGTTTTAGTCAGATCGATGCCCAGATATTTCTTTTAATTAAATGCCTCCTCGGGATGTATTGCTTTCTGCCACAAGCGTGAAGCAAAGAGGAATGGTGGAGTACGCATTTTCTGTTCAAGTTCTTTAAATGTACTAAGAACTATTTGAACTTAAACCACTAATTTCAATGTGTTATAGTAAAATGTACTGCTGGGATTGATGTTTCTTTTTAGATCATTGTTATTTCTCGTCCACCGGGGCCATGTGTTGATTTTCAATGTGAGTCATTGTATGAGTTAGGCTCCAGGGTTTTAATTCTGTGACATTTTAATATTAGGTTAGATGAGCATTTGATCATTTCCAAGGATCTTCTTCTGGCACTTTACTCGTAAGGCTTGTACAGCATAGGGATGGACCAGCTCATGGCACATTTTATTTATTAGGCGTAGTTTTGTATTTGAAAGTATCTCCACCTAGTGCTGCTATAACGTCAATATCCAGGTCTGATCACGCTTTGATATTTTGATTCTTACACACTAGATCGAAGGATGAATACTTGAATCTATTGCCGAGAATCACAGAGATAAAGACATTGCAATTACTACTGTTTCTTTTTTATCTGAGCTTGATATATTTAATTGAGTTAAGTTTCCAAAATCATCTAGTGTAAAATCTGATTTATTACTTGCAAACTGTTTAAGGAGTTGTAACCATGCCTGTAGCAACATATTGCTATTAATGCTTCTCTTGAAAAAGTGTATTATCATCAGATTCTTAAACAAGCTCCAGTGAAACCTTTTTAGTTTTGTCTATTAGGAGGCACTGACAAACATCCAAACGACCTACTGTGAGCAAAAATAGCATCGAGACAATACAAAAATTGGGTTTGAGCACACAGGTTGGAACTGCATCAGCATGGTTTGGAAAAAATGCTAAAAATAATCTGTGTGAGAAGGGTGGGGAATTTTGCTTGTTGATGAAAACCTGCTCAGAGGACACAACCCTGCCTGATATAAACAACATCATGGAGGAAGCATGGGTAGGTCACTTCCAGAACCTCTGTGCAGAAAAAAAGGCAAGTGTTACTTTTGAACTATGAAAGAAACCATCAACATGGGAGGTTCTGCACGCAATCTGAGAAATTACAGAAAAACGTATGAAATTGAAAAACTCCCTTGCTCTGCTCCTGGACGGCATTACCAACGCCATACTTAAACAAAACCCAGAGCACTGGGCCAGGTTTATCCATATCCTGTACAGGGGAAGTTTTGACAACCGTTGCCTCAACGAATCTTGGAAGAGTGCAATAGTCATTCTGATATTCAAGAAGGGAGAGAGGGAAGACCCTACAAACTATCGGCCCATTGCTCTACTCAACATCATCAGTAAAACCTTTGGAGCAATGCTCCTCACAAAGCTAAAGGAATGGTCCAAATGGAAGGAAGGAACGACCCCTTCCAAACAGGATTTGTCAGAGGCATGGGCACAGGTGCAAACATACTAATTCTAAGCATCCTGAAGGGGATGGTTTGGGAAAACAAACCAAGGATTTACTTGGCATTTGTGGACTTCGTACAAGCTTTTGACCAGCTGGGTCGATCTCGATTATGGAGAATATTGAAGACCTGGAATTGCTCAAAACCTTTGGTCTTGCTACACTCAAACACCAACATGAGAATTGGACTGAATAAAAGTGGCTTACTGTCTTAGGAAATACCAACAGACAGATGCCTTAAACAAGGTTGTCCTCTGGCCACAGTACTATTCAACCTATTCTTGGCAGATCTCAATCTGAATTTAGTTTCTGCAAACACTTTTCTTCCACGGATAGGCAGGGGTCAACTATACCACCTACTATACGCTGATGACCTGGTATTACTTGACCAAACATCTATCGGGCTACAGCGTCAATTGGACAAACTAAGTAAATACGTGAAGGGAAACAACCTTCAGATAAATACAACAACAACCGACGAAAATCCTAGCACTGGAAAAATAAAAAAATAAAAAATCAAACTTTGAGTGGAAATTAGATCACAAACTAATTTAACAAGTTGGGGCGTTTACATATTTGGTAATACTGATAAACAACAGCTACACCAAAGCCGAGGTTATCAATTCCCTGCGGCTGAAGGCCAAACCCTTGGCAAGCCACTCGATTATACTAAATCAAAAATGTGGTTGCTTCTCGATCATCCCTGTCATGGATTTTTATAAGATGAAAGTTGTTCCAACTTTAACATATAGATATGGCGCAACACTGATGATGCCAACCAGGATATGGCCAATCTTGGAGGCTATCTTTTGGAAGAGAGTTCTGAGGGTCGTGAGGTCATTGATTGTCCAGATCCTGAGGAGAGAACTTGGTCTCCAATCACTGAAAATGAAGGAGGAATGGAAGCAATTGGCCCTATCTATGAAGTGTGTTTTGGGTTCTAACATGCAAATTATGGATTTGATTTGCAAAGAAATTGCGAATGGGAACAACAAAAGTATGGGTCAAAGGAAATTTGGCCAAACTGAGGGAACTGGGGTCCGCTGAGGAAGAGCTGAATACCAACCCATCTACGCTGAAAAATAAATTGGGGGAGCACTATAAGATCTCAACCCCAAACGAGGCCTCTGCCTACAAGCTACATCAGAAAATGGCCAACAAAACAAGGGCTTTTGGAATCTTACACAAATACTTGACTAAATTCCCGTCCAGATGCTGTGGAGATATACATTCCTTCGGCTTAGACTGAACCTCTTCTTGACAAATTAAATAATTGGGTCAAGGTCGCTATCAAAAGGCCTGAAAGACAACAAAGGTTGTTTCTGCTTAATAAAGGATCAAGTGCAAACACTAAAACATGTATTGTTGTTCTGCACGGGGCTGACCGAAACAATAACTAAACATTTCTGCCACCATCTAAAAGATGCTCCACCCTTGAGGACGGACGACTGGTGGACTCTTCGTCTTAGTGGGGAAAGGTGTCAATGGTACTAGCTACAGTAGCATTCACCAATGAGATACTGCCACAGTAGGAATTCAAGCAGCAGAAGTGGGGATAGCAGTGGGTAAACTATCCTCTAGGCGTGAGACTCAGCCGCCAATTCACGTGGCTCCTAGAAGAATGTTTTTCTTTCCCCCGTACCTTATTTCCCCACCTTTTCTCCCTCTGCTTCTCCTCATTTGTTTTTCTTTTTCCGTTTCTTATACCTTGTAATATTTTTAATGGATGTGGATGGGAGGATTGTGTAATTTTTGCAAAAGTTTTGTAATGAATTAATGCACATTTCATAAAAAATTAAATAAAAAGGCTACAAATATTGTCAAGAAAATAATAAGAGCTTTAACATAAGAGCTTGAAACAGGGGCTTTGAATTGAGGTTTGTAATGCCTTTCAAAGCATGTGACATATGAGAATGGATTCATGTAGTTTGGCTACGTGTCCCACCCATTTAACGCCCATCGCTAAGTGAAATATATAGGATTTTCCTCCCGTTCCCACCCATTTTCCCTTCAACCACATCTCTTGTTGCACTCTTTGGCTGTATTTCTACTCTGTGGTGAATTTGTCAGCCATTTTTACTTCCAAAATGGCAGTTGCCATCGTTTAATGTTATGTAAAAGTTATTTGCCTTGATTGATGCTTTAAAATATATTTATTGCAGCTTTCAAGGTATGTGACACATTTCACAGTATTTTTTATTAAAAATAAACAAGGTAGTGTAATAGTATGAGTTGGTTTAACATGGCTTTGAAAAGGTACATCTAGTGACTTGTGGGGGATTGGTTCAGTGATTTTGATGTAAGGAGCAACTGATTGGCTGTGCAGTGAGTGATGTGAGTGGTTCTCAATTGTTTACCAATGCCAGGCATTTTTTCCAGCATGAACGTTAGGTAAGGATGTTATTTTTGTATGTACTAGTATTGTGTATTAAATGTTTTTATGTGTTGGCTCTGTTCTCTGGGCTGGCCTCCAAGTCGCCTTCCGTGGTGTGATGTTGGGAACCCGGAACAAACAGACACACGTGACATGACACATGCTGCGATGCACAGAGTGGAGCTGCCACCTGCGCTAGCCTGTGCTGTAAAAACACAGTATAGGTGGTGGTGCACGCACACACACACTTATGCTAGCCTGGTTAAAAGCTAGTGCGTCTGCCAGCACCGCCTGCCACCAGATGCTTGGCGCAGAATGGTGGCAGTCGGATTCGATATTGGTCGACTCATCGCTGCTACCCCTCATCCGCTACGAGGGGTTACCCATTGCATGAGAACATGGAGGGGGCTATTACCAACACCTACTGGGGGCTACACATGCTGCTTTCTGGCTGGGGCAGCAGGGTGGCAGTGATTACCTGTAAGTACTTCTGGCTGAAGTTAGTTTGCATTGCAAATGGATATGCGGTCTGTAAATTATTGTATGGGGGCGTTAAGACAGTAGGAGTCACAGGGAGCTAGGGTCATATGTTTTCCCACGATGGCACTTTCTGCACTTTATCTCCCTGGTTATCAGGTGCTGATGACTGAATTAAGAAAGATAATTAATAGAAGGCGCCCAGCACGTCGACCATTTCACGAACTCGCAATGCCTGTGAAAGTTATTGCAACTCTTGTGCTGTGTGCTGCGGGCACTGCTGGCCCGGGGTAGTCTTTGAGTTATTCATGAAGTTCTGATGACAGCTAGGCAATTCTGTACTCGCTGCGTCTATCCAATGATTCAGGTCCTTGAAGAACACACATGTGTAACAGTTTCTTCACTCCTTGCATGCACGTGAAGTCCTGCTTCAAGTATTTCCTCGGTTTGTATGTTTAAGAGCGTGTGTTGCCTAACATGGCAGGATAGAAATTAGGCAGAGCATTGCAGGGCCAATGTTTCTTTCTCTATATGGAAGTGTCCAAATAGATCACACTAGAGGCCATGTGCCGAGATTGCAGCCACCACATATCTCTTCCAAGCAGGGCCTGCGAGGCGGAGGGGACGGCGTGTTTTACATTCTTTTCTGGTTGAAGATGAAGTGCCCTTGTGCAGTTTCTATCCATCGTCAGAGTTGGTAAATCTTGCAATCTTGTAATGTTTATTTGTAAAGCGCCTATACAAAAAGCAAGTATTTCAAACCGCTCAAGGAGGGAGGGAACAAGGGGAAAAAACAACAGTCGTTCAGAGCCCCTGAAATTCTGAGACAATACAAGTCTGCACCAGCAGAGTAAGTGTGTAAAATACAATTAACAGTAGAGATAACAGCAAATAGGTCTGCTGACAAATTCTACAGTTTTTCCAAGTGCATTAAGGTGCCACCATGCAGGGAGGGAAGACAAGGGGAAAGCAGACGGACGATCTTCAAGCATGGCACTTTCGCATCACGTAAGGGCAGCAGACAGTTCAGGGAAGGGTGATGTGGAAGGGGGGAAGTGTAGGGGGCTGGGGTGGGTGGGTCCAAGTGCACCTAGTCGTTGTAGGCTGGCGTGAGTGCAGAGAGATGCCACTCTCTAGGGTCATAGACCAAGTGCAGTGATGATGAAGCCAGTGCAAGGCCAGGAGGCAAGTGCAAGAGGACTGGCGGCCATGCCCGGTATCTGTGAGACTTTGAGGTACACCAGGTGGCCAGTCAGCAAGCTGTACGGAAAAGGAGGCAGAGAGGGATAGAGCAGAGAGATAGGTTAGCAGGGCAAAGGGAGAGAGAAAGAAGAGTAGACGAGGAATGTCTTAAGGAGTTTCTGGAACTTATGGAGATCAGGCTCAAGGAGGAGGGTAGAAGGGAGGCTATCCAGAGGGAGGCACCTGCTGAGGATAGAGACCTGCCTCCAAATCTCTGCTTGTATAACCAGGTCACTCGCAGAAGGTTGGTGGTAGAGGAGCGAAGGACTCGGAAGGACAGTATTTAGGTAGGCATTGTAGCAGATAGATAGGTCCTAGGCACCGGAAAGCCTTTTGGATAATGCAGAGTGTCTTGAACTTGATCCTTGCAGCCACGGGGAACCAGTGGAGAAATGTCACCACTGGTCTTGAGGCCAAGGATAAGTCTTGTGGTTCTGTTCTGGATGAGTTGCAGAGGGGACAGTGTGCAGAGGCAGGGAGGTTAAGAAAGATGCTATTGCAGTAGTCCAGCCTTGAGAGAACCAGGGCTCAGGAGACAGTGAGCCGCTGGGCGAAGGTGAGAAAGAGAACAGTACCGATGAGGAGGTGCAGCTGGTAGTTGGAATTCTTAGAGATGTCCAAATTGTGTGTAATTCCCTTCTACCTTAGAGACCCTGAGCTCTTTTGCTGGACTTTAGGACTTTTAATTTTTATCTTGGAGAGAGTGAGACCTTTTTCCCACTCTCTCATGCATTTTTCTTTGATTTGAATACTGTGTTTCTTTTGGTTTTGGAGTCTTTTTACATTGCGACACACAGCACCTTCCGTGCAGTGGCACAGGGAAGGCCTTTAGATTTCCCAAACGTTTAAATACCTTCTCTTGGTTAAACTACCGTTTCCAAGAGCAGTAAAGTGAAATTGACTTTAGTTACCTTTTATAACTTTATAGACCCAGCACACAATATCTTACATTGAGTGCTGGTGGGGTTACTTAGTATCCCCTTTGTCTACTTTCTCATGTAACATTTTTATGTTAACCTTTCTACAATTAATGGCTGGTGGCAGTGGTTTACTTTTTCCTACCATTGTGTGTTATTACAGCGGGCTGCGTCCACAGCTGCACTATAGCACCCATGGCTGCCCATTTTGTCAAAATGGCTCCGGTCTTCTTTTTTTGCCATTTCTTGTTGTGAAGGTCCTTCTTGAGATGTACTCTGCGCGCCAAACCAGGTTTGGCCCCTTTGTTCATTTTGTCTTTGGCAGGGTTCACTGGTGAAGCCCACCTCATGCTCCAGCGTGTCAGGCAGTGCAGGAAGCAAGTGAGGTGCCCGAAACTCCCTGTGTTTAGTCGCCTTCATTACAGGAATGCACCCAAAGGTGATTGGCAGGCTGGCTGTCCTTGGAGGACAGCCACCCTGCTGTGTGAGTGACAGTTAGGCTGCAAATGAATTCGAGAGACTTGCATAAAAGGCAAAGTCTTTTGCAAGGAAGGCAGAGTCGACCACTGGACGAAAGAATATGAAGAAGAACTTGGAAGAGAAGCTTGCTGCAACCCCTGGACCGTCTGTTTGCCCAGTGAACCCCTGCTGCAGTGCAGAAGCACTGAATTTGCCTTGACTAGAGAAGCCCTGCAAAGGACGACTTCTCCACTTGGGTTGGTGGGCCCAATTGACCCCAAGACAAACTTGACTGGAAATCCTCTCTCTGTACTTCCATTGCTGCTGCAGGAACCGAGTGCCAAGGGACAGGAACACCAGAATTGAGTGCATTGTGTTTAAGCCAGACCCGAGCACCGGGAAGATCCTTTGGACTGCCTCGAAGCAGGGCTGACCAAGCCTGAGCCACCTCAACAGCGTGCTGGACCTCAGAAGCAAGGAAAGTCCACAAGGTGTCCAAGAACCGCAGTTGTGCTATTCGTGAGAAGCTGAAACTGTGAAGTGCCGCTGATCTGAACTTTGCCCATTGCTGCCAGAGACCTTTTAATAGTAGTGCAGGAGTCCTCAGACATCCTACTTCTTGTCCCCATGTCTGAGGCCCAGGAACAACAGGATCTGCCATACTACAACATGAACAGAAACACGCTGGAACCAATTTCTTCAGACCCAAGGTACTGTGAACTAAGGGGTACTTACCTCTTGTTGTGTAGCTTGCTTGCTTTCTGTTGAGACTTGCATGTGCTGCCTTTTTCAGAGTTGCAGAGTTGTTTGCAGCTTTGCCCATCACAAGCTTGTGGCCCAACAGTGATTTCTTTTTTTTTACAAAACTCTCTATAACATTGTGCAAGACTTTTTACTTACCTTCAAGAAGTGCCTTAGCTCCCCTAGACATTGCTAAATTGACATTGGCTGTCCTAGCTCCCTGAAGACTCTTCTAACCTCTGACGTTGTGTTTTGATCTGTCCCTCCAAAAAGGCATACATTATGTACTTGTATAGCTGGGAAAGGTAAATCTACATTGCATTGGGGGTTCAAAAGTGCTTACCTGTTTGAGAAACTTGTTGACCATTTTATTCTTCCCTAACATGTTCCTCTTTGACATCAAACTCAGTATTGCTCTAAAAGTACCAGTGATATATCACTGTCTACAGTGTCTTAACTATTGAAGTCACCTCAGGGTGTAGGAAGTGTCTATGTGCCATCCCCAAAGGGTATCTACTGATTTATTGAAGAGTGTGTATTTTGAAGTATATGTAAGTGTTACATATTTCTACCCTGAGCAGGCTTATTTTGAAGGCTTATTTTGAAGCTCACTGTTAAATTAATACATACATATTTTATTAAAAAAAACCTTGAGTGTAAGTGTTATTTGAATACTTGTCACTGTGAAGCTCTATGTTGCAACCCTACAGTTCACATAGAGCCCTCTTGAGATAAGCCTGGCTGCTCAGTCACTCTACCAACTTGTGTAGTAAAGACTTGTATTTTTATTTGTATTTAGTTTATTTGTAAAGCGCGGCCAGGCTCATGGGCATCCGGGCACATAAAATTACATAGAATTACAGTGCATTACAGTAATGGTCAAATACATGAGACTTCAACTCTACCCGTTTACAAGAAGATACAGGGGAACAGAAGTCACAAACTGGAATGAAGCGTACAAAGTATACAGTCATAGTCAATAAAGGTAAGCAAGTGAATACACAAAATATACAATAAATACAGTAAGCAGAATGATCCTAGAATATGAGTTCAAACCTATTGATCAACGGAAGTTAGGCTGTCGCTGAGTCCATATTCTTATATGGGTTACCTATTGCCAAGAGGACAAGTCTGGTGCAGTCTTCCACAGGGTACTACATACACTCTTGCCTAACAAGGTGGCAAACATGCATGCCAATACAGCAATGTATACATTGAAGAACCAGGAGGATAGTTCAGAGCCCTGCGAACGCCACAGGTTGAGAGAGTGATAGTAGACTTGAAGAACCCAAGTTTCACCTGAGATGGGCGGTCGGAAAGGAAGGAGGTTAACCACACCAGAATCTCACCTGTGATTCCCAGGGTGTCACAGAGACGGGCAATCAGGATGTTGTGGTTAACAGCGTCGAAGGCAGAGGAGAGGTCGAGAAGAATGAGGGCAGAGAGAGTTTTAGTTTTGAGATTAGAGAGCAGGTCTTCATGGGTGTTCAGGAGAGTAGTTGCTGTGCCTCTGGATGCTCTAAAGCCAGACTGTTGGTCGCGGAGGCAACCAACAGATTCAATGTGGAGGGTGAACTAAGAGATGGCAAGCTTCTCCAGGAGTTTGCCCAGGAATGGGGTGACAGAAATTGGGTGGTAGTTTGCTAGAATGGAGGTGTCAGCAGAGTGTTTCTTAAGCAGAGGGTGCACAAGGGAGTGCTTAAGAGAAGGTGGAAAAACTCCAGTGGCAAAAGAGAGATTGCAGAGATCAGCCAAGGCTGGAGTGAGAGAGTCAATGTTGTCCTTGATGGTTTTGGAGGGGTAGGGGTTCACATGTTTGAATGAAGCCTTCATAGACTGGACTTGTCTGGCGACCACATCAGGTGTGATGGGAGTGAGAGCAAAAAGGAGAAATGGTGGAAGTGCCAAGAGAGGCTCCAGAGGTGCAGATGTGTGTTGTGGGGTGGAAGAGAGAGAGGAATGGATGTCCTGGGTTTTTGCAGAGAAGTGTGCAGCCAGGGCTGAGCAAAGATCCTGGGTGGGTGTGACAGAAGAGGAGGCTGCTGCAAGATTGGCCAGTTCCTTACAGACTTTGAAAAGTTTTTGCCGCGTTTTTTAATGCAGCAGAGACGCAGGCTTGAATAAAGACTCTTTTCTTGGTGTGGATGCTGAGTCGTTATTACCTTTGAAGGAGGCGGCAGGCCAGTTTGTCAGAGGGTACGCTCGATTCATTCCATATCCGCTCAGCTGTGCTACACATTCGTTTGAGGGCAGCCAGATCAGAGTCGTACCAAGAGTTGCACCTTTTGGAAGGCTTCTGTCGGACCATCATGACAGGGGAACAGGTATCAAGGGTGTTAGAGATAGAGAGATTGACGTTAGCGAGGGATGTGTCAGGGTGGGAGTCAGCCACAGGAGTAGGAGGCGGAGAGTAGGTGGAGCCAAAGGCAGCTGCTGTCACTCTTTTCATGGGTCTGGTGACTTTGAAACCGAGTGGCCACGCCCGGCTGCCGATGCAAGAGGAGAGGAGAGCTTCAAGTGTGAAGGGAGAAGGGAATGGTCCATCCAATAGAGAGAGATAGTGAAAGGGATAGTAAGAGGGATGTTGGTAGAGATGAGAGCATAAGGAATGTGGCCCGCTGTGTGCGTGAAGCCAGAAGGTAAGATAGAGAGGGAGACAGAGTCGCATAAGTTGTGGAAAATAAGATCCCAGAAATTAAGGCCCCATGTCTTGCCTTCACCCATGCGTGGTGCAAAAAATACCCCCACTATATAAATAACCCACATGCACCTGTGTGTAATAGGGCTGCTCTTCCCTACACATGAAGGTTTTGTTTCAGGTGACTTTTGTGGTCTTGAAAGCAAGCTGCCAAAAATGAATTTACCAAACAGGTACCTCTCTGCAAGAGTGCGTGTCAACCACCCCCCACCCCCGCCCCCCTGCCTCTTTGAAAGAAAAGACTTTGCTCAGCAGGTTGCATGCCACGCAGTGTCTCCTTGGGAAAGGAACGCTGCACGACATTAAAGTTGTGCCATTTGCCCTCCTTCTATCCCGGCCATAAAGGGCTCAAGGTAATCTTCTGGTGGGTAGTGGCAGATGGCCTATATTTGCACAGGTAATTACAGGAAGTGTCTTCGCGTCGGCACCTTAATCTTCGGTGCTTGCCTATCCCATGGGGTCGCGTTAGGAAACATATCTACTGTGACAAGGGTGGCCTCGTAGAAGGATCAGGGAGTTCACATGTCTCCCTCCATGACTCAAACACAAGTGAGCAGTTTACTAACAGAGGGGACACTGACACACAGAGATGGCAGATGTGTTTCTTCCCTGATAAAGCTCGCCTCTTCACGCCCCCCCCACCAGCCCCCGAATCTGGAACAGCTCTGGGGCGATTCCAGCCAGACCTCCCATATCCACCCCACCTTCGCACACACTTCAGTACATCTTTCCCACCTCTCTCCTCCTTTCGTGCCCCCAAGCAGACGCCGATAACCCCTCCATCCAGGAATGCAGGTCTAAGCTTTCCTCTGCGTGGGGAATCTCAGAACTGCCCATTGCACTGCCGCCTAACCAGAGTCACTGTATTATTTAGATAGGTGTTCTATGTTAAGCGCCCACATGCTTTCATTTAACTACTTCTGACAGCAATCATATCAGTAAACATGCAATATTGCAAAATTCATTAGCTAAAAAAAAAAGAATAGAGATGTACGGTGAGAAAACGTGCGTTGTGCATTAGTGTTTAAACATATATTTCAACCTTAATTAGGCGTTTTATATAGAATCAACCTTCCAATTTTCAGCCACGTTAATTTGCTATAAGACATTGTAAGGATACAGAAATCTAAAAGACATGGATAGACTTCAGCACATGATCGAACCTTTAGTATCGGTGTGCATAATTTGCACAAATAAATATAAATAAAATCAGCAAAAAATACAACAAAACAGCGTCTTGAGTAGTGGCCACAACACATTCTTGCATGTCACGACCTCTGGTTTTGGAACTTTGCATGGACAATTTTCGAAAGATAGACTGTTCATTTTTCTATCTTAGAGCGTATTCCTTTTGGAAATTAAATTCGTGGAGCTTGGCTGAAGGACATGCCAACCTTGAGCAAATCTTTTTTGTGCCCCCTGGCACTAGAATGTGGCTTAGGCGCTTGTCGTCGTTGCAAAGATGAAACCTGCATCCTCAAAAGCACGATTGAGCCTATTCGGCTGTCCAAGCGAAGGGTAACATTTCCAGCACAATGGCATTGTACTACTTTTCAGATCAGAGAACGAGTGGGAAGTGAAAACAACGATGTGGATCATTCAGCATACATGGAGTGCATCAGGATGCACCACGGCCATAGGAACCGGCATCGACAGCTTTGGCCGTGAGGGCATCTGAAAGAAATGACTAGGGGCATTGAACGTTCACAATGTCAGTTTATTGGTATCAAATGAAAGTTGGCAGGCGCTGAGTGCCCCAATGGGAAATGTCATCTTTCTTAAAGAATGCTCTCATTGGTTCTATTTTTGAACAAATGTTTTGATCTAACTAAGATTTCCGTGAGGCCCATGAATGAATGAATGGAGCTTTTCTATAGTAGTTGGCGCCAGTCTAAGCTTTATGGCTTCAACCAAGAAAATCTTCAGCAACACGCCATTCGCAAAAAGTTTGTAGCATAGATAGTCTGCCATCAGTTGCAAAAATGATCATTTGTATTCATGCAAGGTCATGCCACTGGATTCAACCCCCTGTCCAGTGCGTGAATGTTTGTGTGTGAATCACTGTAGATCGAAATGTCATCTTGGGCATTTAGGGGACCATATAAAAGCTGGGCGACTAGACATTAAACAAGCATTGGCAATGCTAACAGTTTGGGCTTTTGTGTAGGCATGGGAAAGGCACTTGCTAGGCACTGGCATAGTTGTACTAACTGGCCATTGACGGTGGCAGGTGCAAAATGGTGCGGGTACCTTGACATCTAATAGCAGTATTTGGCAAATGCATAATACTTATACAGAAGCTACAACTGTTGGGGTTGCCAATGCTTGTTTAAAAGACCTTTACACAGATCCTCCAGAGCTACCAAACTATATCTGTATCTACACTACCATTTATCACAAAAATAAGATGCATCGACTATGTGAGGCTCAACAGCAATAGTATCTGGAGAATCTGGAGAAACACGTGCATCACGTCCAATCTTCTTTGTATACCCTTAGGGTATGGAGACTGATAATCATAGATACCAGAGAGTTGCTGTTATGTGTGTGGCTGATGTTGGAGGGATCAGATGTAAGACACTGGATTGGCTCAGCTCCTTTCGTATGCATTGGGGCCAGCGAGTGCAGCTGGGTGACTTCCCTTCCCCCTCTTCTACTGTGGGATGTGGGGTTCTCCAGGGATCATCGCAGCCCCCTTCTTTCTTTTTAACAAATATGTAACTCGTTGCCCATTTGATCTGGTGGTGTGGTCCTCAGTGCCATATGTTTTCTGATGATACCCACACAACCCCTCCCAAATGTTGATGGGGGCCTAGGGTAGCAAGAGTAAGGGCTTTGCCGCATGGGTGTTCTTGGTCATGGCTTCAACATGGCCAGGCTCACCATGCATTGAGTTATTTCCAGACCTAGTCCCCTTTACGCAGAGGCTGCCTCATCTCCAGCTATCTCTTATCCTGGTGCTGTGCCCCATAAAATAAGGTTGAGTCACACATTTATTTTGGTCCAATTGTACACATAGCTTCTTTACCTTTTCCTTCTCATACCTTCCTGTGCATCTTATCTATCCATCGCCCTCATCCCAACTATCTACCTGACTTTGCTTCTCCCTACCACTACTGAATGTTCTTACATACTTCTCCTTTGTCTCTCTGACACGCAAAGCATGTCATAGCCATTAACTATGGCACGAGGCGCTATACAAATGAAAGATAACATAACATATTTTTCTTGACCTCTATGATTACAAACAATAGCAATTATATTGGATATTGCATATTGCAGTTTGCCTGATTGCAGATTGCCTGAGGTGAGGATCAATCGGGGTGAAATTGAGTCCTTCTGTTGGGTGCACCCAAAGATGGGACTTCACCATTTCTTTGGCGTATATAGTTGGTTGTTTATCCTGTGCCTGCTAAGCCTATTTGGAATCTATGGATTACTGTCAATAGTGGAATACATTTGACAGTCAGAATGAGGCAGCAGTGAGATCTATTAATTTGCATGCCTCTATCTTCAATTTCTCTCAAATATGCCCTTTACTGAGCTTGCCTTATAGAAACATTTTAATACAAAAATTGTGTTATCTTAAATACACTATTGTACTGCTATTGATCTTCATTTATCCACAAAATTGCAGGACATATTACAGGCAGTTCAGAATAGAGTTCACCAAATTATTTCTTTCCCCCAAGGAAATATGATCATGTTTCAAAGCTATGAACAGCATGGTTGGTTACCTGTGCATCTTCTCATTGAATTTAAAGTATTATGTCTTGTTTGCAAGATGGTTTATAGCTTGGTCCTCACCTATATAATGGATCCGGTAGCATATCAATAATCAATGAGAAATCTTCATATGCAGAGTGATCTCAAATTGAAAGTCCCCTGCTTCTGTAAAAGTTCTGGAATGCAAAGATTCACACAGTTTGGTCTTTTTAAAAATAAACTTACGTATTCCCATTTTGATGTGCCAAATCTGGCCGAACACGTCAACAATTTTGGGGCCAATTTCACTAGATGTCACAAATTCCATATAGGACATACACTCAAAACATTAAAAGGAACTTTGCCCCACATAGACTTCATCGATATGGTGAATTTTTGCAACACTTACAGGTATGTACTAGTGGTAGTTTGCCCATACTCCTGTTGGATAGGGGCAGGGCCCTGTGCAAATGCAGACGTTAAAACTGCTGCAAGGTTCTTTTTAAGGGGTTGTGTTCCCTAGATGGGTTATCTGTGAGACATTGAGGTCGGAAAATGGCCCCCATTTTGTGAACAAATTTCTGGCAGAGGTCACTCGATTATTAGGAATTAGGAACAACCTCCTGAAATCATAGTTGGCCAAATTGTGCGATACTCGAAATAGGAGCTGGCTTCACTGCCTGCCCCTAGCTCTATTCAGCTTACAAAAACAGCCTAGTAAGGGCTACCACCTCACACCCCATGTGATGTGACAGGCAGGAGAATGTTTGCCACAGCAGTGACTTCATGAGCAGTGTCAAATGCACATTGAAGTACAGATTTGTTAGGAGAGGGATTCCATGTGCATCTCAAGAACATATCAACCTGTGCAAAGTTAATTTCTTCACATATAAACAGCATAAAAGAAAAACAGGCCCCATTGGATCAACAAGGTGCCACAACAGAGATACCTCTTCAGCTACAATGATAAAGTCTATGCAAGCCAGTACCTCTGTAAATGGTGTGAGCCCAAGTTCACCGGGCCACACAAAAGTGGAGTATTCAACCCCAATGGCTGCAAAGCTCAAAAAGCTTCATGCCTGGGTGCATCTGACCAACCTGTGAAAAAAACAAAAGCACAGCATCTCAACTCTGATGAACAACGGCATCCAATATTGGAACAGACCACAAAAGTTGAGTGTGTTTACTGACTATAAAAAAATATATACGATGAAAGTGAGTCCTTTTGGGTATAGCAGGACAAGTGCGACCATTAATATGCAAGAAGCTAAAGAGATTAGTTGTAGAAATGTGAAAAAACGTTGATAAGGTTGTTGTCTATTTTTCTCTCTCCTTCTTTCTATTCTTTTAACATAACTACTAAGATTAAGGTATAGAGGTACTAAGCAAAATGGTAAACGAATAAAAAATGTATTTGCATTTAGGAATAATGTTATGATTAGGCATAGAAGACAAGTAAGCCCGAAAGCGATCTGAGTGTTAGACAAACATCACTCAGATGGCACAAGCGCATTGTACCATCTTACAAAAGAGTTTTGTATTGCCCAGGTAAATGAATCATGTTTTATTTGTGGGGTTATCCCACATGCAGTTGGCACCCCCACACTGTTATTATCACAGGAAATGTCTACTTTAGAGGCATAGTACTTAGCACATTTTGTAACCCGCAAAGTTCAGGGCCAATACTAGGGACAAAAGAAGAATGTGACATGATGGGATAGAAAGAGGGCACCCCATGTGCAGGGAATCCATTAGGAGTCATAGAAGGTGCAATATTCTGTAACAAGAAGTGGATTAAGGGGCAAGCAGTATTCAATGCTGAGGGGCTAATGGGATTTACAGCAGCAGAAAAAAGAATAACAGATGAACTATGTAGAGATGTGTGGGCATTGAATGTAAGTAAGCTGACAAGTTTGCATCAACATGAATAACCTGTAAAAGTACAGAAACTCACTCGATCTTCATTCTGGTTGGCAGTGCAGGACTAAGGCTTATTTTATTTGCCACCATCATGCAGCGACCTCTGCTCCCTTGCCACCCTACAAGCGTCGGTGATGATTATCCCTGCTAAACAAATCAAAATGCCCAAAAACTGAACCCCAGTTCTGTGAATGGACCCCAACGAATGTAGGACATTTGGACTCGCTGAGGGTGCAAATAAAGAAAAGGAGCTGTTACTTCTCAAAGTAAGCTGATGAAGCATTAGAAAATATGCTGCCACAGTATAAGCTCTTCACCAAAATAGAAGTATGTTTTATATTGTTGCTTGCATCAGGAATCCAAGTAGTCACTAACTCTAAGGGGTGACAACTGCTGCGCTGGAACTTGATTGAACTGTCCAATGCAACTGAACATGGATTACATTAGGAACTCTGTGCACTCAGGCTCATAGCACTCCAAAACCAACTGGTATTGGATTTGTAGGGCGGAGTCTGTAAGGAGATAGGAAGATCCTACTGCACCTACGCTCCTCCGAACAATGCAGAAACACTAACTGTAATAAAATGGCCCAATTGAAACTTGACATGGAAAAGGAAGGAGGAATTGTTAAAGAAGATGACTGGGTGGCACTGTTTACATCATGGATGGCTCACAGGCTGATCAACTTTTGTCGAATTGTGTTTCCTGTCCTCATCCTCATGATATTATTCTGGTGCATATATAAGTTAATTATCACCTGTTGTGCATCTCGTAGCAATAAATACACTTTCTTTGCAGCAGTGACAGGTAAGGCCACTCCTCAGTGGAAAGATGAAAGGTGTCAAACAGATGAGCAACCACAGGTAGGAAAACACAGGAGCTGGTAGCCCACACACATACGCAGCTACCCAAACATTGCCCTATGTTCCCAATCCAATGACCCTACCGACTATCTGGAGTGCTATATTGATACCACTCTAGAATGGCCGCAAAGCTATTTACAATGCAGCCCATGGTATTATATCATGTATGGTGGAGATCTAAGAGACATAGGAAAGATATGGATACCCAGAAGTGTTTATGAGTGGCCAGAAGAAGAAGAAAGGTAAGAAGGGTAACTTAGAGAAACATTCATCCCTCAAGGGATGAAAGATCACAATGTAGGGGAGTATGAGATTATGGGCACATTTATCCAAAGTCCCCAACCTGTATGAAAATATAAACTGTGAAAGTCATTGTGAGAAAAGCGTGCTGTGATGAAGCAATCAGACCCATTTAGCAAATGGCTTCATGCTTAGGCCAACAGGGCACTAGTAGCTATGCTTTAACCAGGCCATAACATGCCCATTGTAGGATAACAAAGCCATGCACCTTTAATCAAATCCGACTGCATTTAAAATGAATTAGAGAAATTTAGAAGAAGTATTTGTATTGTATGACTTAATGATGACTTCATGATCGTTATTATTTTACATTAGCTGAATAAATTGCAAGTAGGCCTTGAGAATTAGTAAACCATTCCTGAAGCATGAAAATATCCCCATCACCACACAGCAGAAAGCTGCAGTCAGTCCCTTGCCGAAAGACACACAGTCCCAGTTGTAACATTCACACAGACACAGGCGTAATGCTGCGTAAGGGTTGGGTAAAAGCGAGGGGAGGCAAGAGACCTCCCAGGGTTTAGTCATGGTAATGAGATCTCGGAAGAGCAACAGAAAATGATACCAGCCCATGAAGTTTAAGGACAAGACACTGTGCCCTGATTGGACAGACTATGGGCCTCATTACACGGTAGGCGGTAGGGATTTAACGTTACCGGTAATGGAATACCGGTAACATTAAATCCCCATGGCAATTATGACCCGGCTCACCGCTGTTAGCGGCACCGCTAAGTACGGTGCCACTAATAGCAGCCAGTCCGCATGCGCGCGACCCTCCATCCCGTAAATAACGCCATGCCGCTAATAGCACAACATCACAAGCCAAGCGGACATGCCAATAGCGGCATGGTAAAGCCCCCAAAATCCCTTACCGCCATGGTGCTAATACCGGCATCGCGAACCACCCATTAAGAGAACGGAGCAGTGTTCCCACCTGCCACATGTGGACACAATCAGCACAGGTGGAGGCAATGGACACTGTGGCAGCACAAAAGGAGCACACCACACCCCTTCTCACACCCCTTTCCACACCAAGATGGTCCCAATACTAGCAGCATTAAATGGGCTGGAGGACATGATTGCAGTGCAGTAGCAACAACAACAGGCAGCACAGAGGAGACGCAGGAGGAGGAGGAGGAGGAGGGCGAGACAGGCACAGCAAGCACCACCACAGCACCTAGTCATACCACAGAGGCAGCCACCAATCCCCAGGATCAGAGCCAGTCCATTTAACCTAACCCCTGAGCAGATAAACACCCTGTACCGTGGACCGGGATACCATCACCAGCCTCGTGGACATGATACATGATGACATTGTGAGCCTCATAGACATCAGAACTGCCATCCCCCCTCTACTAAAGGTGGTGACCGTGCTCCACCTCCTGGCCACAGGCACCTACCAGCATACAGTGGGGCACATGCATGGCATCTCACAACCAGTATTCTCACGCACGCTGAACCAGGTACCCGATGACCTCCTGAGGCATGCACCTGAACACATATTCATGCCACGGACTGCCCAGGAGATTGCAAACACGAAAGTTGGCTTCTATTCGCTGGCAGGCATCCCAAGTTGCATTGGGGCCATTGACTGTACACATGTGGGATTGGTAGTCCCACATCACAATGAAGTTGTCTACTGAAACAGGAAGCAATTCCACTCCATCAATGTCCAAATGGTATGTGACGCAAACAAGATAATCACACATTGTTGTGCCCGATTTCCCTGATCAACCCATGATTCCATGGTCCTGTGGAACTCAACCATCCCACGCTACATGGAGCGACAAGCCGGACAACGTTCGTGGCTACTTGGTGAGTAGCAGGGCAAGCACATGGCAGTGTGATGGGGGGGATACATACTCCAACTGATCGTGATTGGGGTGGGAGATACATACTCCAACTGGGTGTGATTGGGGGGGGTACATACTCCAACTGGGTGTGATTTGGGGGGAGATGCATACTCCAACTGGGTGTGATTGGGGGGGGAGATACATACTCCAACTGGGTGTAGCTTGTCGTCCGTAGGACAAATGCACATACACATGTACGCCAATGTCCATCTGGGAAGGCCGCAATCTACCTGAGATGAACCGACATGCAAGTACACAACATAGCGAAAAATCTAGGTCTATCCACATCCACATTGCACAACATTCAACACCACAAAATGCACAAGTCTACTACATGCCGTTGAGACAGTCATACAGAATCAATGCTGCACAACCACAATAATGCAATGTGCCCTTGAGTGCATGCAAAGGGATCACCCCTACCCATAGCATTGTACCACGCACCTATAGCACCACTGAAGTGATGCCTCTCAGCATGTCAACATAAATGTATGAATGGCAGTACACTAGCAGTGTGGTACCAATTCTGCCTGGGCCCAGGGACACGTAAGATTGGGCCTCACCCAGGACATGTCAATTACTTTAGGAGGCATCAATGGGGCATGTTCACTTACAGGGTCGAGCTCAACTTTGCACATTGCAGTCACACAGATCGTCTGCATGCATGCTGTTAATTGTGGACTTCAATCACAATGCAATGTCAATTTGTGTGATATGAACAGGCCGCTCTTGAGGTGAACAGTAACCAGACCCCATTCGTCCCCCCATACAGGTGATGCTGGCTATCCCCTGAAGAGCGGGCTGCTTACCCCTGTACGGAACCCACAGCACAGGCACGAAGAGGACTACAATCGTGCACATACCCGTACCCGCACCGTGATCGAGCAGACTTTTGGCCTTTTGAAAACACGGTTTAGGTGCATTAGCAGGTCGGTGGCGCTCTCCAGTATGGCCATGAGAAGGTGGCCAAGATCACCATGGCATGTGTCATGCTGCACAATATTTGTATCAGACGGAATGTGCCACTGCCCCCTGACGTAGAAATGGAAGCACCTGATGAGGATGATGATGGTGATGAGGACGGAGTTGACGGGGATGCATGTCATGCAAGATGGGATGGCCAGGAGGGACGTGCTGTGAGACAGCATCTGATCAACCAAATATTCCTAGTTACATTTTTTCTTTTTGTAGGAATGGATATGGGTAGTAATGCACTGGTGTCTGTTTGGAAGCGCACAATGGACCCTGTCACCAATAAAGTACACATACACAATGAAGAAGTCCAAGCCTGTGTGGTGTATTAAGAAATGTAAAGATGTAAGAGTGCATGTCCCCAAACATCCCACCACCCTTCCCCCCACCTCCCACAACAGCCCAAAAACACCCTTCCCCCCACACCGCACAACAGCCCAAAAATACCCTTCCCCCCACCCCCCACAACAGCCCAAAAACCCCCTTCCCCCCACCCCCCACAACATCCCAAAAACACCCTTCCCCCACACCCCCCCAACAGTTCCTTATGTGTCTGGCACAATGTTGTCATCCAGCTATGCACATGGAAGCTTGACCATGCATTCCCTATTTGCCATTGCCACCACCAGCATTAGGAGGCTAGCTAGACGTGCGCCTGGTGGTGCATGAGGAGGGGCGGAGGGGGCTTGTCTGCCTCGAACTGGCGGCTGAGGAAGTGGCTGACTGTCCTGGTGGTGGTGGTGGTGGTGGGAACTGGTGGTCCACTGCGTCCGCTATCCGTTTGAGGACCTCCCTAAATTGCACAATCTCCCCACACAGCCTGTTTGTACAGGCCTCCATCGCCTCCCTGGAGTGCCTGGCTGTCTCGGTAATCTCCACCCTGAGATGGGCAGCCTCCTCCACATGCTGCCCAACCAGCACAGTTATGTCCTCTTAGCGCTGGCTGATGCTGGCCAGGTCGAGGCTACTGTTGCGTACTGGTGGTGTGGCTGCTGCGTCTTCTGATGCAACCAGGACAACAGGTGAAGGCACCGGTGGGCTACTGAAACCTCCCATGCTGTCCTCGCCAGGGACACTGGACCCAGGTGTCTGCTGTGGTGATGGCTTGGCGGTTCCAGGGGGGGTTGGGGTGTGCATCTCCATGTGGAAATCTGTTGTATCCTCCACATCTGAGAGTGGTGCAGTGGCTGCCGCCTCTCCTGTGGAACTAGTTGCAGCTGAGGGTGGGCCCTCCGTGGCTGGGATCTGTGGTGGTGGGTTCACCTCAGGAGGTGGGGCAGTTGTTGGTGGTGTGGACAGTTGCACCTTGGCAGTGGCGCTCCACGGATGTTTGCCACTCTGCATGTGGACTCTTCTACCTTTGCCCCTTGATGTCGTGGGGGTGTCCTCTGTGTCCTGTGCCCTTGATTTTTTACTCGCAGGGGGTGCCTGAGATGCAGTGCCAGTATCCTCACTGTCTGTATGTGAGCCTGTCGGGGACAAAGAGGGGGATGGTATTGGTTACGGTTCTATGTACTTAATGCAGTATACGTTAATAATGCAGTATTGGGCATTTGGACTTCATTGGTAAGGATGCAGGTGATGTGTCAGTTCAGTGGCTCATCCATGTATGGTTGTGTGTGGCACTTGTCTCTGGTGATGTGTGCATGTGTGTGTGTTTGGGTTTGACACTGACATGGCCAGGGTTGTATGCATGTGTGGATGTTTGGGCATCCATGAGGTGATTCTGGGCTCACAATTGGGGGGACCTGAAGATTCACAGTGCATACTTTCATGTGTACACTCACCTGCATCTGAAGTGGTTGCCACGCCATGCTCCATTGTCCCGACTCCCTCTATTGATTCCACTCCAATGAGGTTGGCACAGGTCTCTTCCCACTCCTTTAATTTAATGGGCGAATCAGATCCACCTGCTGTGGCAATGTTGTGGTTTGCAGACAGGATGCTTCTGACCCGGAGGCGGAGATCATCCCACCGTTTTCTGCACTCACGCACATTGCGGGTGGTGGTGCCCACAGCACTCACTTTCAAGGCAACCTCTGCCCAGATTGCCTTCTTTCGTATGAGGGTCTCCCGACGCATGTCGCTCGCAAAGACCACAGCGGCATTAGTAGCAAGGGTCTGTGTGAGCATTATTAGCTCCTCCGTGGTAAACTTTTCCTTGCGCTGCCGGTCCGTGTTTTTTTTAACAGCCTTAGGCACGACAAGAGTGTCCCTGTGGATTTCCAATTGCAAGCAACTCAAAAAAGGTCCATGGGGCAGAGGATGGCAATGGATTGTGTTTTTAAAGATGGCCGCCGTGCTCCTTCCCGTTCCTGTGCGATGATGCTATTTCCGGTTCCGCAATTTAACGGTGACCGCTATTTGCATGTAGCGTGAGGGCGGAGGTGCTATCTGCACTTTCGTCGAAGCTGGTGAGGGACTTTTTGGGGACTTTAGCGGCATGGCGGTAGGGTCATTACCGGCATGGCGCTATGCTTGTGTCTGCGTACTCATAATGGTACGCTATTAGCGCCCTCTTGCAAGGGCGGACACGTTAATAGCGCCATGCCGGTAATTTGCGATTTTTACTGCACAACGTGTAATGAGGCCCAAAGTCATGTTTGCCGCTTTCCCATAGCCATGTCCCAGAGAAATATAACAACTTGTGTCCCTACGCAGAGTAAACAATTATATAGAACACCACTTTCTGCTGTGAACCCCCAAATAGGAGTCAGCGAAAAACACAGAAGATTAGACATAACTCACATTATGTGAATGTTAAAATAATAATGACAACTTGTAAAGCCACACCACAAACAAACAATATTATTTATACTATAGAATTAGCCAGGAACCTGAAGCTAGTACAGCAGTTCACATCAAAGTTACACTGTTTGAATATATGAGCAAAATAAAGATAATTATATGGCAATATACACTGCACAAACACATACACATTAACACTTGTACCATTATGAAAGAGCAAGTTTGTTAGCAGCTTGGCCCCAGCACATCCGGTCAGAATCCAAACAGATGAACCCGGAAGTTCATGAAAGTAGCCTTTCCACCAAGAGATTTGCAAAATAAACTTATAGTACATAGTTCATAATGATGGGAAGAGTATGTTGGTGCCAACCACTTAGATCATTTAGGAAGGAACTTAAATGTTATAATTTCATTTCACACTGTCACATCTCAGTTTATGATTAGTCGAGCGGTCTATGCTTGATCACTCCATATCTACAACTCCTGGAATAGCCAATAGAGAACCAAATCAGACTGTAACAATCACCATCCAATCTTGGAGCTTGTGAAGGGGGATGACTTCACTGGACATGTGCTAACAAGCATATATGTCACTGTTAGCACATGTTTAGAATAGACAAATTAAATTGTGTAATTTATAGAAGCGCATATACTATAACTCACACCAGCCATCGAATGTGAAGAAAGTTTTTAACAAATCAGTGATTTTATTCTTCTGTAACCATGACAAAATCATGCATTCGGTCTACTAGAAATTGAATGTCTGTTGGATGTTTCACTGCCTAGGCAGTTACAATAAATTGTTGTTTTTCTTATATCTGGTGCATTGCATTTTTTGGCTTTTTGGATTACTTTTATTAATACCACAAGGGACTTTCCATACATAAGCTATGAGAGTGAGTAAGGTAAACCTGTAGCTAGCAGACTCATTTAGCCTGTGCAACTATGTTCTAGCTTTTTTAAAGACTCAGGTGTTCTGTCACTGATGCACCACAAAGCTGCTGCACCTCGTGTTTTTTTTTAAAAGTGCTCCTCATTAATGCTGGGAAAACCTCTGCCAAACCTTATTTGTGGCTCAAACAGAACCTTCCCTATAATATTTGGTGCTCCCATGGGGCTCCCCATCAGACAATAATGGTGAGCATGCCCCGCAAGTTCAGATGAATGAGCCCTGTCGGATGGCCAATGGGCGAATCAGATCCACCTGCTGTGGCAATGTTGTGGTTTGCAGACAGGATGCTTCTGACCCGGAGGCGGAGATCATCCCACCGTTTTCTGCACTCACGCACATTGCGGGTGGTGGTGCCCACAGCACTCACTTTCAAGGCAACCTCTGCCCAGATTGCCTTCTTTCGTATGAGGGTCTCCCGACGCATGTCGCTCGCAAAGACCACAGCGGCATTAGTAGCAAGGGTCTGTGTGAGCATTATTAGCTCCTCCGTGGTAAACTTTTCCTTGCGCTGCCGGTCCGTGTTTTTTTTAACAGCCTTAGGCACGACAAGAGTGTCCCTGTGGATTTCCAATTGCAAGCAACTCAAAAAAGGTCCATGGGGCAGAGGATGGCAATGGATTGTGTTTTTAAAGATGGCCGCCGTGCTCCTTCCCGTTCCTGTGCGATGATGCTATTTCCGGTTCCGCAATTTAACGGTGACCGCTATTTGCATGTAGCGTGAGGGCGGAGGTGCTATCTGCACTTTCGTCGAAGCTGGTGAGGGACTTTTTGGGGACTTTAGCGGCATGGCGGTAGGGTCATTACCGGCATGGCGCTATGCTTGTGTCTGCGTACTCATAATGGTACGCTATTAGCGCCCTCTTGCAAGGGCGGACACGTTAATAGCGCCATGCCGGTAATTTGCGATTTTTACTGCACAACGTGTAATGAGGCCCAAAGTCATGTTTGCCGCTTTCCCATAGCCATGTCCCAGAGAAATATAACAACTTGTGTCCCTACGCAGAGTAAACAATTATATAGAACACCACTTTCTGCTGTGAACCCCCAAATAGGAGTCAGCGAAAAACACAGAAGATTAGACATAACTCACATTATGTGAATGTTAAAATAATAATGACAACTTGTAAAGCCACACCACAAACAAACAATATTATTTATACTATAGAATTAGCCAGGAACCTGAAGCTAGTACAGCAGTTCACATCAAAGTTACACTGTTTGAATATATGAGCAAAATAAAGATAATTATATGGCAATATACACTGCACAAACACATACACATTAACACTTGTACCATTATGAAAGAGCAAGTTTGTTAGCAGCTTGGCCCCAGCACATCCGGTCAGAATCCAAACAGATGAACCCGGAAGTTCATGAAAGTAGCCTTTCCACCAAGAGATTTGCAAAATAAACTTATAGTACATAGTTCATAATGATGGGAAGAGTATGTTGGTGCCAACCACTTAGATCATTTAGGAAGGAACTTAAATGTTATAATTTCATTTCACACTGTCACATCTCAGTTTATGATTAGTCGAGCGGTCTATGCTTGATCACTCCATATCTACAACTCCTGGAATAGCCAATAGAGAACCAAATCAGACTGTAACAATCACCATCCAATCTTGGAGCTTGTGAAGGGGGATGACTTCACTGGACATGTGCTAACAAGCATATATGTCACTGTTAGCACATGTTTAGAATAGACAAATTAAATTGTGTAATTTATAGAAGCGCATATACTATAACTCATACCAGCCATCGAATGTGAAGAAAGTTTTTAACAAATCAGTGATTTTATTCTTCTGTAACCATGACAAAATCATGCATTCGGTCTACTAGAAATTGAATGTCTGTTGGATGTTTCACTGCCTAGGCAGTTACAATAAATTGTTGTTTTTCTTATATCTCGTGCATTGCATTTTTTGGCTTTTTGGATTACTTTTATTAATACCACAAGGGACTTTCCATACATAAGCTATGAGAGTGAGTAAGGTAAACCTGTAGCTAGCAGACTCATTTAGCCTGTGCAACTATGTTCTAGCTTTTTTAAAGACTCAGGTGTTCTGTCACTGATGCACCACAAAGCTGCTGCACCTCGTGTTTTTTTTTAAAAGTGCTCCTCATTAATGCTGGGAAAACCTCTGCCAAACCTTATTTGTGGCTCAAACAGAACCTTCCCTATAATATTTGGTGCTCCCATGGGGCTCCCCATCAGACAATAATGGTGAGCATGCCCCGCAAGTTCAGATGAATGAGCCCTGTCGGATGGCCAATCAGAGTCAGACTGGCTGTGCTCTTGGAGAACCTGATTAATGTATCTTCCTCTTTGTTGGTTTCTTAAGGCCATATGAAAATGAGTGTAGAGAATAGGCCCACAATTTGTATGTTGGAGGGGCTTTGGTGAATTTCAGAGGTGTTTCATTGCCTTTTTTGCTTTTACATTAAATGTGAGTGCCCCTTTTTAAATAGTTGCCACTTTTGTCAATTTATATGTATTTATGCACCCTTTCTATCATCTTTCCTTTTTAGCATTAATTTTCTTCATAAAAGAAAAATGCTCCATCATTTCCCTTTTTCTTTTCCTCTTTGTGACACCACAAAAAGTTTAAAATGCAAAATATACACCCTTTTCTCTTTTGTTTTCCTAATCCCTTGTCGCCGTGTGTTTTCCAAACAGGACTTTTTTTTACATCTTCTGTTCCTTTACCCTATATTTACTCCCTCTTCTCCACTACAAATACAACAATGAAGTGTTTCCTTTTGTATTCTGACCTGTTTGAAGGAGAGAATCCCTTTTGTTTTAGTCACCTTCTTTTATGATTCTGAGTCACTGGTATTTATGGTATTGTCTAGTGTTAGCCATTTCAAACAAAGGAACTGAAAAAATGAAGCGGGCAGAAGTTTGTATTTGGAGGAAGGAGAGTTGGGCAAGGAAGCAGATTGTGACTTCTTGTGGGACACAAAATCTAGCTGGAGGCATCAGAGGAGAATGGAATGCCTCTTGTGTTTGTGGGACTGGTTGGTGTCAGAGAGCTAGAGCCAGAGTGAGTGTGAGCTGGGGTCAGAAAACTATTGGAGAAAATATGACAGGAGAAAAATACGAGCAGGTGGGAATGACATTATAGCCTGGTCTACTGCTACAGGAGATAGTGGGAGTGGAGAAGGCATACCCTGTGCAGTCTTTATGCCAGTGGTGTTGGATATATCTGAGGCACACTGAGTCGTGACAGTTGATTTAAGTCGAGAGAAGGGCATTGCATTTGAGATCCAGTACAGATGTTGCTGTAAATCTCTTAACCAACTTTTTAATTGAAGAAAACATGGAATTGCAGAGAAGATGATAGTAGAGTAGGGAGAGGTGTTCAGCTGAACTGAGACACACAACGAGAGGGTTGAGAGTATAGGAGAAGGAAATACAAATAGATAGGGTTTCACAGGGGAAGTCTCAGCAGGGGGAATAGACTGAGGACTCTGCACATGTGTTTGATCTTGCTGAGGGGCCATGATAGGCACAGGCATCCCATGTCAAGTTTTTGACACAACAACCCCAGGAACAAATCCTGTCCACCTCAGCATAGGCTGCAAACACTTTTCGATTGAAGTAGCACGAGTGTAAAAGGAAGGATGAGGTATTGTCTGAAATGGTTCTGAATGGATCTAAAATGCAATGCTTTGAGAGCAGAATGTAATGTGAGATGATGATTGTTGGTGGGGAGAGAGAGAGAGTAAAGCGGTTGCCTGCTGGTGTGGCTTAATGGAGAATCTCTTTGATATTCTAAATAAAAGCATGCAGTAAACCGACCTATCAGTGTGGAGATGTCACTACAAGTGTTGCAACAAAGTTGGTGAGCCCTGTCAGGTGAGGTCATCACCTACAGTGAACAGCGACAAACCCGATAAGTGGGGACAATGGTCTGTGGGGGCTCAAAAGTGGAGTGAAGATGTGAGAGGGGGCCGGCCTGAATCAAGGCCCAAAAAAGGGGCAACAATGTGAGAGTATACAAGTGGCTACTTTGAGGGAGCAGCATGAGCACAAGCGAGCAATGCGGGCAATGTTAGAGGAAACACCCACCAATGTGAGGGTGCAGCAATCGCCATGCAGCATGGTGTTGCTGGGTAATCTGGACAAGCTTCTCCTTTATGTGAGGGAAAGCCTAGTACCTGGGGCATTGCCTAGTAACCTTTATGTGGCACATATAAATCACAACAAAAGGAGTACGAAAGACAGCTTGCACGTCACTGTGCTCAATTAAAAAATAATCCTGTGCTGTTGGAACTGTTCAAGGGCACTGGTAGGATAGAGTTCTTGTGCACCTGCTGTAACATGAAAAAGACAAAATTGATACTAATCCCAGCTTCTCTTTGACAAATATCCTTCTTCACCTGCAGCAGTTTTTTTTTATTGATTTGGTTGAAACAAATCAACCTTTCAACAGAGTTACAGAACAAAGATAAAATATTATACAAAAGATAAAAAAGACATAACAGTTGAATAGTGTACAGCAGAACACCACATCTGGTCATATGATTGAGAGAGAACTGTCTGACTGAATAAGCACATAAACGCATAAGGAAAAATAAACATGATTACGAAGTATCTCTGGCAATCCATTCATTGTTTCATACCACAGTTATTTAAACATAAAATTAAGAGGCCAGCAGCTAGGTCTCAATAAGTTTGACAAAATGATAATTCAATTGAGTTTGTTATTCAAACCTCTGGACTTGTCAGGGAGAGACTTTCAATAAATTTGACAACTGCAATTTGGATAGGCAAGTACGCAGAATTCAAAATTGTGTGCCAACATGCCTCATATTCTAAAAAACCCAAGTGCCGGCAATGACGTCCCATATACTTAAGTCTATGAGAAGTAAGAGCAGAACACTCAATGATCAGATGCTCCAAAGTCTCCGGTTGGCAAGTATTCCTGCAAAAACGGCAAAAGTTATCATTATCTGATATTATCTTGCGTCTGTAGAGAATGGCTTTGGTTGGCCAAAGGTTAAAACGTAGACGCATGATTGCAGAGCGGATATGGACTGCTGGAGCTTTAACTAGATAGAGAGGGAGTGTTTTCATCTTTTTTGGAGGAAATCGGAGAACATTGCCATCACAGTAAGTTAGGCACAATTTGTTTGTCTTAATCCAATCAAATTCATACAGCTGTTGCTTTGCCTTATCAGGATTATTAATTAATGTATCAAGAGAGACTTCTGCACTACTTAATGCTGAGTATGCAGTAGTCACCCACGAGGCAAAGAATTTTTGTGTAGTGTGAAACATATGAAATGCAAGTTCTGATAGTAATGTACAATCTCTGGATGCTAACAGACAATTTCTGAAGAGTGCACACAGACGCCAAAAATATAAGGTTTCGAGTGAAATTAGGCCCAACTCATATCTAATCCACGAGATGGGGATACAAGCTGGTAAACGTAATATCTTTTTCCAGAATTGATTTTCCCATTTATGAAAGACGAGTTTAGATTGGCATGCGAGAGTTTCAAGACCATACAATATTGATGGGACAGCTTTCTGGTTCCAATAGGCAACAGCTGGTAGAATAGAAAATTTGCCATATCTGGACATAATCAAACAAGCTTGTGACGAGGCCGTTGTCACCTTTTTCAAAACTCCTTCCAAGTGTGCCTTAAAGGACCCCCGCAGTTCGAATATCATACCTAAATAGGTATATTGAGGGACAATCAGCAGATTTACCTGATTAATGTTCCACATAAATGATTTGTTTCTTTTGGTAGGTTGATACAACATTATCTGAGATTTGTTGGTATTAATTTTTAAATCATTCTGAGAAATATAAGAATCAAAAGCTGTCAACAGTTTCTGCAAGCCAATCTGAGTTTTTGACAGTAATACCATATCGTCAGCATACATTAAAATTTGAACATGATGATTATTAATTTTTGGAGAGTCTGAACCTAGATTTTGAAATGCGAAGGCTATATCATGAAGAAAATAATTAAAAATAGATGACGCCAGAAGACAGCCCTGTTTGAGCCCACGAGCCGTGGGGATAGAGGAAGACAAAGCTCCATCGAGGCTTAGTCGAACGTAAATACACGTATCAGAGTGAAGAGCCAAGAGGATTTCAAACAAAGTTTGCGGACAATGGTCACGTTTTAATTTTGTAAAAAGAAGAGAGCGAGAAATGGAGTCGAAAGCAGAATGTAAGTCAATAAACGCCAGAAATAAGGACTGTTTCGACTCTTGGCATTGGGCTTTAATAGAGTTCAGTGCAAAGAGGTTAACCTGGGTACCCATACCCGCAATGAAACCAGTCTGGAACGGGTCTCTAAATTCTGGAGCGTCCACTTATTAAATTCACTCAATACAAGTTTAGTGAAAATTTTACTCGGTGAATCTAAAAGTGCAATTGGACGGTAGTTCTGAGGGGAACACCTATCACCTTTTTTGAATACCGGGATGATAATAGAGGATTTCCAGGATAAAGGTATGGTACATGAATGCAATATATCTTGAAAGATGCAGTAAAGTATACGAGCCCATATGCCAGGATTTAATTTCAACATAGCATTGGAAATGCCATCTGGGCCAACAGCTCAATAGGGACTGGCTTTTTTGATGATTGATGCAATGTCCTCTATTGTAAAAATCAGGTTCCAATAAGTTGCTCTAACAGAGCGAAAGGAGTCTGGGTCAAAAGTGACATCAGCATACAAATTTGTGAAATACACAATCCATTGTGATTCGTTTACAGCATTTAGTTGTGCGTCAGCATCTCTATTATATGCATGATTGTGTAGAAGATGCCACATTTGAGCCGAGTTTTTTTTGGCGAGGGATTTTAGCATTATTTCACTGTCGCGTTGAAACATCATTGATTTATGTCCCTTGAGCCAGTTTGTGTATTGTGTTTTCAAATGAGTTAGCGCTTGCGAACGATCGCAGGAAGTGGAGTTTTGTATCTGGCTCTTTAGACGCCTAAACTCCGTCTTTCGTTCTTTGACCGACTGATCATGGATATGGGGGTGTTTAGTTTGAAGTTGCATGGGAGTAGAAATGGTGTGCGCAAACGGAGCAAGTATATCAGTGTATTGAACACCCACTGAATGCAAATTCTTTTGAATTAGTGACTCAAATTCATAGAGTCGATGATCTGTCCATTTCAGTCTAGATCTGGCTGAGTTGATAGCAAAAGCAGAACTGACTGAGGAAAATTTAGAAGCAAAAAATTGCCATGAGATAGTCAGGAAGAGTAGCTTATGATCACTGCCAGGATAGGCAGTGATTGAGAGATCCTGACAAAATTTGAACAGAGGAGAATGTAATCAATTGTACTTGCACTGTTATTGCGATACCAAGTTGATTGCGGAGGTGAATCACTTTTGAGGGCCCCATTGATCATAATAAAATTGCGTTCGTTCATGAGGTGGATCCACCGGGAGCTATCTTTTGAATATGGGTTGTTAGTAATACAATTCATGTTGAGATCCCCAAGTATGATGGTGAAATTGGTGATGTTTGCCATATTGATAATATCCAACAATGAAATAAGACCACAATAAAAATCATCATCAGAGCAAGCAGCAGGGTTTCTGTACACATTCAACAAGGCGAGCGAGGCAGTTTTCAGATCAATTTTGACCAGTTGTAGGTAGGCCCCAAAGGAAGCCCATGCGTGTACATGAAGACCAGCCTTTTGGAGCACAGCAACCAGCAAGCCTGAAGTGGGTCTGCCTTTAGTTCGAATGGCCAGTAGCAAAGTGATTTCATACCCATCCCACACCGGGGGGACTAAAAGCCAAGTCTCTTGTAAGGTGAGAATGTGATAGATTACAGGCAAGGATTTAATAGAAACATGTAAGTGATTGTGCCCCCTGGTATTCCAACATGCAAGATTCAGAAGATTGCTATTCTGGCACAATGATGGTTAATTCTGAGAAAAGATCTGAGAAACATGCACTGTATTGATGTCACTTCTATCAAGTTGTTGTCTTTCATAAATGCGTGGATTTGGGATGGGGACTCTAGATTGGGGTGTGGTGACATTCGGCTCAAGTGCCAATAGAAATCCCATTTCAAACAGAGTCATTTTCGCACGCCAAATGGTATTGGCAACAATAGTCGATGGGATCCATAGTCTGATAACAGAGTTGGAAGAAGCAGAGATAAATTCAATTTGTGCTATATCAAAGGTAGTAATATCCCTTAATGCTTCAATGTCACTAAAGATATTTAAGACACTCCTTCTATTCAAGTTATAAGCAGGGTATGGGCCATCTCGACATTTTAAAATAAATGTGCAGGGCGAAAGAGTGGCAGAGGCTTGAGAGGATTGGGGAAGAAGACGTCTTATTTCAGACTGGGGGGGCTTAGACTGGCTGAGCTGGTGCGCGTGTTGCAAGTGCAAGTCTTTGAGCCCAGACACTTGAGACTCAAGATTGTACTGCTCAAGACTAGAAGAGTGGGTCGTAACAGAGGATTTAGAACCGGAAAGGGGGGTGTCTGGCATAACAGACGTGAGTTGAGACATGGGTATAGCGGAGAACCTTTCCTCCAGAAATTTGTCAACGGCTTGTTTCAACTCATTTAATGGGTCCTGATTTAAGGCAGATGACACAGCAGCAGGCCGACTAACACTTGGAGCAAAAGAGACAGTTTTTTTGGGTGGCATATCGATTGGTGCTCGATCAGCATCTTGCTCTGACGTCTCAAGTGATGCAACCAAGTCGTCCAAAGGGGTGTGGGGAGCTATCCGTGCCGAAGTGTCAACAGGCACAGCAAATGCTGTCTCCTTTGGGCTTACAGCCATTGGAATACTCGCTTGCACCAGTGCAGGGGCAGGGGTGGCTAGGGGTTTTGTAGGGGGAAGACTCTGGGGAAGAGCTTTTGACCCTGCTTCCAAAGACCCACCAATGGCTTTGAAGAAGGCATTCAGAGTGTTTTTGTTGCCTCGATGAGGCATCTGTTTCTTTGTTTTTTTCAATACGGCATGGGAATTTTTTAAGATCGTTGTAGACCTAAACTTTCCGCTAGGGGCTGCCGGCGTTACTGCCATAATGGGATTTGCAGGCGAGGAACCCTCAGAGGTGGGCAATATGTCAATGGGAGCAAAGGCAGCTGACTGTAGAGGCACCTCAGGGACATGCACCGAGGCAATGTTATTTGTGACCGGCTGAGTGGGGGGCACAGGGATAGGTGTCACAGAGCTAGAAGAAGTGTCAAGAGCACAAATAACATTGTGAAAATGTGGCAAGGAAGAAGGAACATTCGCACTTTTCACATGTGAAGCGCAATTCGCGGGGGGCGCAGCTGTACCTGTCTGTCTGTCTAGAGTAGTAATGCTACCACAGGTGATAATGGAGGCCTCACAACTCTCTAATGGCCTTGTAGATGGTAAAGGTGGAGCGGGAATCAACTGATCATTGCGACGACTCCAATGTAGGAGTTCCTCCAGCTGTAAGCCTTGGGTTGTAATTTTTGTGTTCATAATGTCAAACAATTTATGCATTCCAAGAATAGAGGTATTGATGGCTTGCAAAGCTGATTCAACACCAATGCTGGAGCCTGTAGCAAGCGTATTGCGGGCAGGAACTACAGCACGAGGCGTAGGAAGAGCGAAGGAAGCAATTGCAGAGTCTATCGGTGTAGGGTTGGTATGAGGTGGAGAGGGGCTGAATTGGGCCATATCACACTGGGAGTGTACAGACTGCAAAGTTTCATGGTGACTAGCATATAATGAAATGCTGGTACTATCTAGTATTATAGGAGAACCTGGAATGATAGGCGAGAGGGTTTGGTTAGAGTTAGTGCTAAATTTCCTCTTCACGTTCCGTACATTCAATGAAGCAAGCATCGTTTTGTCGGAAATGCCCCGAGAACGAACAGGACTCGTCAGAGCAATAGGTGAGCCGGGGGGTGACACACAAGGGACAGTGTGCTGACCCATAGTCTGAGTGTTGGACCCAGCAGACCCTTGTGGCAAGGAGAGAATGGTCCTGGGGGGCCCAACCGACGGGCCCATGTTGGAAGTAGCAAAAGTGGCACCGACAGGGGTTCTCGGGGACAGAATAAATGCTGGAAATTTCGTCTGGATTAGCCCAGTGCTAGGACAACTAGGCTTCGAATATGAAGCAAGATCTGGCATATTTGATTTCAGAGAGTACGGCACAAAAGACATTCGTTGTGGGATTAGACTTGTACTGACCTGGGGGAGCTAGTTAAGGACTGGGTAGGGTAACACTAGCGCTAGAGGGACATGCCGCGACCGCAGTAACGCGGTGAAGCGGTAAAGCGGAACTTAGCCGTGAACTTGCTCGTGCGCGCGCGCTGTGCGCGTAGGGCTGTCTTTAGTAGGAAGTGAGGGATTGAAAAACACGCCTTTTCCTGGGCAGGGCTAGCAGGAAGTGTCATTCAGGAGGCTGGTGTAACCAGTAATGCAATCCGCTTCAATGCGAGAAGAAACACTGTGAAGCAAACAAACAAACAAACATATGTCAAGGAGTTGCTAAAATGCTGAAAAGCTGAAAACTCCCTCTAGTGGGCTTAAAGGTCCAAATCCTCAAGCTAAAGCAATCACCTGGCTAGGCGAGAGGTAGTCCAATCCAAAAGCAAAATTGCAGAGAAGCAGCAGCTACAAAGTCCTCACGAGCGGTAAAGCGGAACTTAGCCGTGAACTTGCTCGTGCGCGCGCTGTGCGCGTAGGGCTGTCTTTAGTAGGAAGTGAGGGATTGAAAAACACGCCTTTTCCTGGGCAGGGCTAGCAGGAAGTGTCAATCAGGAGGCTGGTGTAACCAGTAATGCAATCCGCTTCAATGCGAGAAGAAACACTGTGAAGCAAACAAACAAACAAACATATGTCAAGGAGTTGCTAAAATGCTGAAAAGCTGAAAACTCCCTCTAGTGGGCTTAAAGGTCCAAATCCTCAAGCCAAAGCAATCACCTGGCTAGGCGAGAGGTAGTCCAATCCAAAAGCAAAATTGCAGAGAAGCAGCAGCTACAAAGTCCTCACGAGCGGTAAAGCGGAACTTAGCCGTGAACTTGCTCGTGCGCGCGCGCTGTGCGCGTAGGGCTGTCTTTAGTAGGAAGTGAGGGATTGAAAAACACGCCTTTTCCTGGGCAGGGCTAGCAGGAAGTGTCAATCAGGAGGCTGGTGTAACCAGTAATGCAATCCGCTTCAATGCGAGAAGAAACACTGGCTAGGCGAGAGGTAGTCCAATCCAAAAGCAAAATTGCAGAGAAGCAGCAGCTACAAAGTCCTCACGAGCGGTAAAGCGGAACTTAGCCGTGAACTTGCTCGTGCCTGCAGCAGTTTACTTCTTTAACATCAGGGCATACTCATAAAGAAGCACGGCCAGCAGCAATAATTAAAACAAAAAGGAATAAAGAATAAAGAAAAAAACAGACTGGGGAGTGAAACAGCATGGAAGAACTACAACACTCCATTGGATAAGGGCGATAGCGGGACAGAAAAAAACGATGTTACAGAACATTTCTTCGCAAATGTATTTCCTCACTTCACCTGGCGAACCACCCATACCCTGGAATATGTAGAAGAAATCTTTTGAGCATATGTTGAGTGTGGAATAAATTACAGTATTGAGAGAAAGAAATCACTATTGATGCACTGTTTAGGCACTGCGGCCAAGATATGTTTGATGACTTATGTGATTTGAATACACAGGAATCAGAGGAGTTGGATGAATGTGAAAAATGTATTGCTAAATTAGATAAGCATTAACAATCAAAAATCACTCTCATGTTGAAGAGAAACAAGTTTGACAAACAAGACGGTGACATACTAGAGGAATTCATAGTTGCCTTGAGGGGTTTAGCAAGGATGTTCAAGTTCGGTCCCCAAACAGATGAAATACGAAGGGACCAGTTCATGCTAGAGTGGAGAGCTGGAAAGATAAGAGAAGAACTTTGGCCCAAGGGTGATCCTGCATTAGAACAAGTGATCAAAATCGCAAATGAGGTTGAGCACACAAATAAATGTGTTAAGGCTCTAGAAATTAAATGCACAGAAATGTCAGTAAGACCGCACACAGAGAAACTTTCTAAAACCGGTGAGATAACAACAGGGAACATAAGAAACTATATATAAATCTAATGATCGAGTGAGTCGGAAGCGGTTGTGATTGCTGTGCACGGGCGACAGTGCGACAGTGCAGCTTGACTCAGTGGACTATATGGTTTACAGGTCCCTTCCTCTAAGCCCGAGTCGGCTGGAAATGCAGGAAACGCTGTGCTACGAGCTTTGCGCTCCGAGCGCCGAAGCTCCGCGAAGGAAGAACCCAGCTGTGTAGCGCGGGACCCGAGACGCTGAAGCCCGAGGCTGCTGTGCGCATAGAAGCAGATGGAAGTTGATGCCAAGTAGGTCTCGGGCCTCCGGGAGACTGGAGCCACGCCGAGTTCCTAGTTCCTAGGAAGCTGTGAGTGAGAGTGAAAGCCTGTGTAGCACGGCAGCGGTGTCTGTCAGGCGCTGGTGCTGGGCTAGGCGCTTGGTTTGTGTTCCGTGTACTGGTTTAGTCCTAGGGACAGGACTGCTGGTGAGGTGCTGAGTGGGGCCGTATGCTGTAGTCTCCTGCCACTAGCCCACAGTTGTACCAACAATTTCCTGTGGTCCCCGTATGTTGTAGTGCACCGCTTGATGGTCAAAAAACACGTACCTTTGTTCCTCATTTAACATCATTTGTTTTGTGCTTTCTGAGTGTCTGAAGTGGCCTCACTGCAAGTGCAGTGGAAAGCGAGGTGCGGCCTGACACAGGGAGGCAAGGAGGAAAGGAGGCTCTCTGCAGAGTTGATCAGTATAAACCACTAAAAACATCAATTAGTGGCCCACTGTACCTGGCCCATACCTGAATCTCATACCCACCCTCTCTGCCCTGCCTACTGTCCTCTGCGCTGTAGTTGGACCTGCCGGAAGAACAGCGAGACTAGTGCAGGAGTTACAGCGAGGAGTGGGAGTGTGGAGGTGGGATTAGGTGGGGTTAGCATCCCTGACATCCCTGATTACCGCTCTCTTAGGTCTCGGGAAAACAGACAGCAGGGGTGCCTGGGGTGTTGGAGGGGCACAGGCCAGTAGGTAAGTGAGCTATTCTGATTGGTGGCACACCCGGCATTGGTCCTGGACGTGACCACTTTGGGGTGGTGCACTGAGTAGTACCGTTTCCACTGAAGTAGGACTCTGATAAAGAAATATCCTACGGATTGTGTTGTCACGTTGTGGACATGCAGCGAGGGAAAAGAGCTCCCCAATCGAATTATAACTTGCGGAAAGGCAAGACACCATCATTGAAAGAAGGCATGGTGAACAATAAGAAAGGCAAAAAAGGCAAGAAGAACGCAACAAATCCTATGCCTGTGGCACAAGGGGCTATTACAGATTTTTTTGGTGTGAATCCACCACCGGAAATAAATTCACCAATCAATGAGGAAACAGCTGCGCCAGGCATTAATGGCAGCATCTCACTAAATTCCACGAATTTTGAGGACATTGACAACAACTCATTACTTGACCTTTGTCTGAGTATTCAGAGAGGTATGGCATCGCAGAATCCACAGAGGGCAGCTAACAATATACCTCATCAAAAAGAAAGCATCAGTATAACACTGAAGGTATTTAATCCTGAGGCCAGTTGTGGTCGCCTATCTGCTTCTCCAAATCTGGCGATGGCCTCCATGGAGGATGGCCCTGAAAATGTGGTTGAAGAGGATAACAGCCCGTACGCCAATATTACGGCAATATCCGAGCTACAATCGTCAGTAGCCTCTTTACAATTTGCACTTAAAATACTCTTGCAAATGTCAGGGCGTATATTGACTAATACTAACATCATTACGAGGGCATTGGAGTTTAAGGACTTCCCTCGAGATGAGGTGGAAGCGAACCTTTCGGATGCAGTCCATATTGTGGAAGAAATGGAAGAGCCGGAAATGGTTATTGAGGAAGCCGCCGAGCATCCTGTACCTAAGGACAACGCCCTATGGAGGAACTTTCAGTAGCAAACGTAGAAGAACAAGAGATTGTACAAAGTCCTGGGACCTTTCCCACACGGAAACAATGAAGACTAGCCAAAAGGGCACTTAAAAACAAGAAAGTACTAACGAACGCCCCACTCCCTAACGTGAGACTTCAACCAGCCCCGGAACCTTGCTCTAAAAAAGCCAGAAAAAGAATGGCAAGAGCGGTAGCTCGATCTATAAAAGCAAAGGGGCTTTTGGCAGACTGGCTAGTACCGGGAGAGAAGTCTAGCGTGGTGGATCTAGATGAAGTCTCACGGGTGGACTCTGAACAAGACCTAAACTACAGTGCTACATTATATCCTGAAGATCCCATAGGGCTTGGAGGAACAGGAGAAACACCTGAGCCTACTCTGCCTGTACAAAAAAGCTCAGAGGAGTAATGTAATCTTAGTCGCATCTGTTACATCAAGAACCTTTATCCTAGTGGAAAAAATCCCTGGCTGTCGCAATCAGAATTCTTAACTAGACTTCACTATATTCCTCAACTTCGAGTGATGACATCTGATGACTTCTTGTTTATTGAACCCCTACAGGTCCCCAACTCCCATGTCTCTGCCATACATTGTACCTTTTTGGCTTCTGCGCAAATGATTAGAACATTTAAAGAAGAATTGATAGCGGTAGATATTGCCATTGAAGTTGACCCACAGGAGAGAGACCTAAGTGAGGAAATTGAGACCACTGATATACAAGCCCCCTCGACCAAAGGATCCATTCTGGTGGCACCGAAAAATTCACGATGACAGAAATACAGCAAGCTCTTAAAACATTGTTGGAAGCTCTCCCGCGAATCACACAGAACCATTGAAGCTTTTCTCTTATATCGTGGAACTGTCGAGGCTTTGCCCATCTCCTGAGACCAGAGGGATCAGTGGACTTGCTGGCTAAGCATAGTTGCATATGTCTCCAGGAAACATGGACATTGAATCCACTTTTGCTTGATGGTTTTGTAGTATATCAGTCACTTGCAAAAAGAGGGGACAAGGGTCGCCCATATGGGGGTTTACTCACGGGGTGGTAAACACGGCCAACTCTCGGAAGATTCAGTCCAAAGCTGCTGATTACCTACTGGCGGTTGAGGTGGACTATCCAAATGAAAAGGGGCAAAGTAGATTTCTATTACTTAACCTTTATAATCCCCCTGGAGCCTTGTCAAGAGAACCACTACAAGAGGCCATCCATGAGTTATTGTCATCTTGGACACAAAGGTCGGGTAATTTAGCGGTAGTGGTCATGGGGGATTTCAATTGCCATATGAGGGGCGAGCATTTGGTCTCTCCTAATCCTGTCTTGAGTGAAACATGTCTGATGTCTCATGGGAAAAGGGAGAGCGAAGGGTTAGGGTGGTTACAACTGTTTGAGACATGGGAATTAACCATGATTAATGGTCGAACATTAGGTGACCGGCCGGGGAAACACACATGGTCCAATGGCACATCATTTAGCATGTTGCACTACATATTTATGTGCCCCGAAATGCAGTCCAAAGTTTCTGACATGAGGGTTATACCCAATAATTGGAGCGACCATGCGTTTCTTCTTTGCTCACTCCGCCTCCCTCTCCCCTCCACCATCCAGTCGAACATTGGCAATATTCAAACTAACTGTGCAGGAACCAGAATAGTATGGTCGGAGAGAAACATTAGAGTGGCTACTGAAGCACTTTCATCTCCCACCCAGGGGTCTCTTCCTCATTTCGAACAGATGACCGCAAATGAGATAGAAAAATGGATCCTGGGATTTTCGGGTCTCCATGCCACTATAAAAAAAAGACACATGATAAAATTGGGAGGTTCTACTCCCCCTTACAATAAGGGTATACGTGACGCCAAGAGAGGGTTAAGAACAGAGTTGCAGGGTCTTAGGCACTTGCATATAACGGGAGCCACCTATTATGATAAAGTGAGAAAAGCCAAAAATAAACACAGAGCCACTATTAGGAACATCAGAACAATAGATAGGAACATCAGAAACCAAAAGCTTGTGAAAACTATCTGCTCTGGAAACTCCCGTAATATATGGCGACTATTAAATGAGAATAGAGAGAAGGGTAAGTGCCATTTAGATAACCCTATTGGAGAGGAAACATGGGTGAAATTTCTATTAGACCGTAATTCTGGAGAGGCGGAGGATCCAATTACATCAGTAATGAAGGTTCCCTTTCCTCCGCCCCTTGATGTCTCGGAAGAGACCATAATTAATAAAATAGCCACCTTGAAAGCTTCCAGAGCCCCTGGCCCAAATGGGTTGGCCAATGCAGTTATTAAGAGCCATCCTGCTTTTTGGGCACACCTCCTCTCTATACTTTTCAAAAAGGTCCTTGCCCAGGGGATAACTCCTTGCTCATGGCAAACGGCTATATTGGTGCCGGTGTTCAAAAAGGGTAGCCGCATGGATCCTAACAACTATAGGCTCCTCTCCATGCTTGATACCAATGGAAAACTCTTTGCAGCACTTTTGCTTATGAAGCTGCAGAACTGGGTAGAACACACCAACATTCTTAGCAAATTCCAATGTGGTTTTCGCCGTGGCTTCTCTACCACGCACAACCTGTGGGTGATGGACACGCTCCGAACGCGGGCGCTTAGCAAAGGACAGCCCCCGCTCTATGCACTATACATTGACTTCAAGGCTGCCTTTGACTCCATTCCAAGAGTGAGGCTGTGGACTAAGCTAGAAGCCATGGGGTGTCCGCCAGGTCTCCTTCACTATCTAAAACAGTTACATTATAACACCTTGGTGTGCCTTAGATTAAATCAAGAAGGCACCATGACTAGACAGGTGAGACAGAATAGGGGGGTAAAACAGGGATGCGTAACAGCACCCCTGGTGTATAATCTATACGTCTATGATATCCCATTAGCACTGGCCAAGGCGAATAACTGCCCACCCAAAATGGGGGAAGAACCGTGTACAGTCTTAGCATATGCAGATGACCTGGTTATCTTTGATAACACTATTGCTGGTATTAGGCGCTCTGCGGCGACTCTATAGAAATATGCCAGGATTAATGGTCTGTCGATCAACCTAGATAAGACAAAGGTGATTAGATTCACGAAGAAAAGAGTATCCCGAGTCGAGCTCTGGGTGAGTAATACTAATATTCTATATTCCCCTTCCTATCGGTATCTAGGTGTTGAAATTGAACCACTGGGCGACTATTCCCTGTGTAGACAAGGGCGAATAACTAGGGCGCAGCAAGTAACAGCTCTAATTGCATCATTCACCTGCAAGCAGGCCGGTTTTACCTTATGGGGGACGAGACACTTATACATTCAAGTGTTTGCACCCATGATTACGTATGGGCTGGAAGCCCTTGCTTCATTCAACCTGGCCTGGCTGCAAGTGATGGAGGGAAAATTCTGGCGACGTATACTGGGATTACCTCCGAGTGTCCCCATGGCCCTGATTAGGCTGGAGCTGGGTCTGCCTTCTCTTAAAGCACTGGTTCTTAAAAAGAGGGCGGGCTTCTATCTCAAGATGAAGAGCAGTTCTCCTAACCCGTTATTGGCTATCTTACATCAAGAAGTGAGTAAAAAGGATACCACGTCTCCCCTCCAGAAAGATATGAGCAAATTTCTTAGAGATATAGGTTGGATACATAGAGGGGCAGCTGTTACCCAGGACGTTTTAACAGCGCTTGGCAAAAAGGTAGACCTCTGGGACTGGCTGGAGAACTTCTCACACTTGAGTGGTTTAAAGTCATGTGCTTTTGTCAAATATAGACTCTACAATTTTATGAAACCCCAAGCCTATTTGTACCTCTGCCTCTCCATAAGGCTCAGACGGTTTATTACTCTATTCCGCCTGGAGCAATTACCGACATTGTATAATTTAGGATCCAGGAAAAGCATCTCTACAACGGAGAGAGTATGCCGTCTATGTAACCTCCCTGAATGCTTGGAGACCGCCAAGCATGTACTAACCGAGTGCTCTGTACTGGGACCCTCAATTACTAAATATCTTGGGGAATTTGTGCATGACCCGCAAACTATATGTGAAAGAGAATTTTAGCTTTATTGTGCTAATACTTCTAACATGCATCTCTACAGTGCGCTGTATAATATATGGCTACAGATCGAAAAAGTCATGGGCGCCTTGATCTAAAATGTCCTAATGGGAAGGTCTCACTAATATTTGAGTGTCTCTGATTGAGAAGAGGTAATTCTTCTCAAAGGATAACTGGCTACATAGCATTTGGCATTTTGTATTTTAATTTTACTTTCTCTTTGAAGTAATTTTGATGTTTGTAAAGGAACCAGTTATTGATGTATATATTTATGTTTGTATATTTTTAAAGAGTTTATATTTTTTCTATGTAATTTGTAATATGTGTAAAGTTTGAATTATGTTCAATCTGTATCACATTAAAGTATTATTATTATTATATATAAATCTAAATCCAAATGTGGGCACTGCACTATTGAGCTGCCAAGATACAAAAGGAAAAAAGTATATTCAAAGAGGAATTTTGGTGGCGATTTGTGCATCAGATATGGGAATGCCA
Source organism: Ambystoma mexicanum (assembly GCF_040938575.1). NCBI lineage: Eukaryota > Metazoa > Chordata > Amphibia > Caudata > Ambystomatidae > Ambystoma > Ambystoma mexicanum. The sequence goes on along the minus strand of NC_090924.1, from coordinate 953,550,437 downwards.
GGATTTGGTACCGAGGGTTGACATGGTGAGAAAAATTCCTTTATCAATTAGAAATCAAGTGAGGGAGGAATTAGAAAAATGGAAACAAAGGAGTGATTGAACTAATTTAAGAATCTGAATGGGTGTCAACCTCATTAATAGTAACAAAGGCAAATTGGAAGTTGACATGCAACATCATACTAGACCATCACCTGCTGCCAAACACTTCAGAAATGCTATCCACTTAGGGGACTGCCAAAGTGTTCTCATCACTTGAGTTAAGGTCAGCATACCTTCATATAAAATGTCACCCGGCTTTAAAAAATCGATTGCATTCATCACCCATGAGTGTTTATTTCAATTTGTTTGTGTGCCTTTTGGTTTCTTGTCAGCCATATCGGTTTGACATTAAGTAGAAACAAGTCTAATTTCACCCAAAACAGAATAGAATACCAGGGGCCCATTATCTCTGAGAAGGGTATTGAACCAAGAAAAGACTTAGGGGACAGTCTAAAGGGGCACTCTAGTCAAAGGATAAATACCAGTTGGGTTCATTCTTAAGCACATTCCAAGTGTATAGCTAAGTTTGCAGACAAAACAGTGAGCAGGAACTTCTGCTTAAGAGTTAAGCAAAATGTGAATTGGAAGAGGCATGCCAGCAAGGAATTTCTAGAAAACAAGGAAGAGTTAGATTGCATCCCATCTCTTCAACATTTTAAACTGGGAGAGCACAATAGTATACCAGATGGTAGCAAAGATGGATGTGGTGCAGTATTGATGCAAATAGAGAAAGGAGAGGAACAAGGATAACAGTTGGGTCAAGGTTGTTCAAGGGTGAGGAGAAGAGCTGCTTAAGTAATGAGGAAGAAACTTTAGCTTTCAAATGGCTGATTGAACATTTCAGAACATTTTTGTGCAGCACCAGGTTTGTGGTTTGTATCAATCACAAGCCTCTGAAGCAAACTTTAACAAAGACATAGACAATGTGTCAGCAAGAATAAGAAGATGGATGATATTGTTACAAGAGTATACCTTCACGGTAGAGTACATCCCAGGAAAAAACAATGTACTAGCAGACTGTCTTTCTCGCAGTGATTCATCAACAAGGTTATGACAGTAGTGAGAAAGAACAATTTGCGTTCAATATTGAATAAGCAATGGTAATGGAGAATAAATGGGAGAAGATGAACCACTTTGTTTGGTCGCAAAAGACATGCTGGAAAAAGGCAACCTAAGAAAAGAAACTCTAGTAGCAACCAATCTTATGGGATTGCGGGGCCTCAGACATGAACTACAAGAAGTAGAGGTCAACACCACCAGGAATCTTACCACACAGTCTATAATACATTTTTTAGTAGAACGTTTTAAGAGGGAAGAATCTCCTATGACAATATTGACAGGCAATGGGGTACAGTTCAGGTCTATGGATTTTAAAAAGTATTTGTCTAATAATGGCATAACACATAGGTTTAGTTCTAGCTTTCATCCCCACATATTTTTGAAAACAAGAGGAAATGTGCCACATAGGTTGGCGGTGGAGCTGGAGAGTATGTGTGAATAAAACATACATTTGCACTACAACAACAACCCTTAAAGTGGTCCCAGCCACAAAGGGCTATTCGGGTGATGCAGGGGTGGTACCCACAGAAAGAAGGACGAGTTTTGAATTTGAATTGATTGGTGCTGAGTGCACGGAATGGTGGTAAGGGTATGGAGGTGTTTGCCAAGGGTGTGATGGAAAGTGGAAATGAAGGGAAGAGCAGTGTCTACAGGGGTGGAAGAGCAACCTGGGTTAGGAAATATCCAAGAAAATGTTGGATATAGATAAAAGGGAGCTGTCTGGTATTTTGTGAGAAGGTTCTGTAATGGATCTAGAATACAATGAGGTACGAGCAGATGGAACATGAGAAGACGATTGGTGGTTGAGTGAGAGAAAGTAAAGTAGGTGCCTGCTGGTAGGGCTTTAATTGAGATCTCTGGTGTATGCTAAATGAACGAAAAAAAGAAAACCTACCTATTGTTGTGGAGATGCCACTACAAAGGCATTGGGGGTCATTACGACCTAGGCACTAACTGCGCCAACTTTACCACCATGGTGTAAACTACATTTACACCATGGTGGATGGCAGATTTACCGCCCCATTCCAAGGTGAGTGGGGCGGTAAATCCCCATTTCCCATTTTCCCTTCCCCATTCCCATTTTTGCCCCATAGGGCATAATGGGAGTGGGGAAGGCGCTAATTACGCCACCGTAAATTATGGTGGCTTAATTAGCATCATGGCAGGTTAGCGCCATGGATTTTAACGGCTGCTAAGAGCAGCCGTTAAAATCAGAATAGGCGTTAAGGGTTAACGACGGCGTTAACCCTTAACGCCTGGGTCGTAATGAGGCCCATTGTGTTATGAACTCTATGCAACTAGTAAAGTGGGGTACAGCAAATGGTTTCACCTTGCCAACCACACCAATTTGCAAGCACACGGAATGGAAGCAAGATCTGACTAATCATAATGCTCACATTCCAGTTTCCAAAAAAAACCCTGCTGCAGCCCTCTCTAGTGGGGGGATAGCAACGAGGGAATAACCTGCCCATAAAGGTCCTGGACACACTAGCAAAACCATCCCTCAAATACCCTGCCCTCTCAACTACCCAAACACCTTGTGAATCTCAGCATACTTTACCAGTGGCGCCATACGTCTGCAGGGCGTTGTCTTCACTGCAATCTCTACCACCAGTGTAGCTTGTTGTTGTTAATGGAAGTTACCCAGTTGGTGTGCCACTATGTGGTCAGGTAAAGCAGGGTTGAAGTATTCAGCATGTTGTCATTCAAAATCTGCTTTGACAGATGACTATTAGTCAGAGAGAGCTGAACCCTAAAGCAGTGATGGGTGATACAGAGTAGTACTACAACACCCTACCCTCTTGAATGTGACTCACTGGGCGCTAGGGAAGAAGGTACAACAATGGCCAGTGGTGAAATTGTCATCAGATTCCGAAATGTAAGGTTGGCCCTGAAATATGTCATGAACGGTTATCCAAGTGTACTAAAAGCACATAGAGAGTTGCAGAAGCTGCTTAGTTGCACCACTGTCTGTGGGGTTTAAGAAAGGAAGGAGCACAATGTGACAAAGCAGTTAAGGAGTTACATGGACTGAAAAGAGCTTATCCACAATAGAATCAAGTATCAAGTTATTGAACAACATGTGAGTACTCATGGTTGCAATTTGCACACATGTGGCACTGTCTTAAAGCCCAAAGGTGGCAGAAAGCCAATGAATTATATTCCACCTATTATTACTGCACATATTTTTTATTTTTCCTTTGCAACATGTAAACTACGACAGCCAGGAATTAAGGAATTATGGGGTTTATTCATCTGTCATGAATGGAAGAAAGGACAACATGAATTCTACATAGTGCAGAGGTGCAGGAAGTGCATCAACACATGAATTAATTCAATGCCAATGTTTCACGGTCTGAGTAAAGTAGAAACCAGAAACACCCTACAATCTGGACCATACAAATTATCAAAGTAGAAACAGCTAAAATACTAATGTTTTGGAGCGATAATTTCACAGGGAGAACTGGGAAAATTCCAGGGGATACTACAGTATGCCTCGGTTGAAAATGGCTTTGCTCCAGGTGAAAAATAGGAAAGGCAGGAACCAGGAAAGAAATGTAGTAACACAAATACTAATGACACGTGGAACTAACTGGGCAGTCAGGACCACTGCAGTCAGTCACTAGAGATATGGCATAACAGCAGCAACCTTTTCTCTAGTGACAGTACAGACTGGGAATAGATGGGTGATTGACATCTGGTGAGACACCTGCAGTAGAATGTTCATCCCAGTCCTATGTATGGTGTAGATTATATTTGCCTGCAATAATGTGGTGCCCAATTTTGTCCTAGACTCCCCAAACTTTGGACTGACATTCTGGAGCAAAAATACTTCTCCTCCTACATTCTGGGTGGTGGTGGCAGTGGGCGAGTTTGCACGGTGATTGCAACATGCTGATATTCTAGGTGTTCAGATCTGACTGGCCACCTTTGAAAGTCCATGTTTAAATTAGGAAGAATAGCTTTATCCTGCTTTCCTTCAACTATTTTTGCAACTGTATCCTCCCTCTTCTCATCCTCTGTTCCCCTGGTTTCCAAAATCATGTGTTGTGTCCTGGACTGCCATCTTTATCTTCCTCATCGTAATCATCAGATTCATCACTAAAATATGTGTATGGCAGTGCAGAAGACCGCAAGCAACATATCCTGCACCTCTGCACTGTTTTCTCTGGGATTGTCAGTAATTACAATCTGTAGCTACCAGAAGATGACACTTTTCAGACTCCATTACAGATATTGAGTGCAGTCTCTTGTCTAAAATAATTCTAACATGTCTAATTCACATCTTCACAAGCAACACTTATTTGGTCTGGCAATTATAAAACAGCACACTGATTCATAGCCACTGACTATAATCTAATTTCCCACATACCACCAAACAATTCTATGATGTTCTCATACTGACAATAAATGTCACTTGTGGTTATGCCATGCAAGATGGTCATCTTTCAAAGTTTTTCCTTACTCATACTGAATACAATCATAAATAAAATCCTTTTCTGCTTAAAGGAATTTTCAGACTTTGTCCATGTAACTTGTGTTTGGTCCTGCCATTAGTAGATGGTGCACTGATTTTCAGGCACCGAATACACTCTCAATGTCTAAAATGACTTCTAAGATGTGTTAGTCACAACTTTGAAAGCAAAACATGGTTTGACAAAATAATGTTCTCACTAAAATACCATGGTGCAGTGCTGGTCATGCATGTGTCAGTGTTTACAGTGCTTGCTCACAGTGCAGGTGCCCAAGGCACTCCTATTTGGGTTACCCTGACTCCCACCTGACAATCACATACTCTGGCAAGCCGAATGGATCTCAAACCCATTTTTTAGATGTGCAGTAATATCATGGGTCGGGGTGTCTTTTTATCCACCTTCCCCCTCTTAATTAAACCATGAGCCTGTCTTAGCTTACACCCGGGTAGTCTGACAATGTTATGGGCAGCAATCAAGAGCTGTGGACCTAGCTAAAATTATTCAGACATATGCTTCTGAATATTGTGCATTTTTGATGAATTGAGTTATTCTGAACATCATCATTGGTTTGGGCAACATGTTTTGTGTGCTTCAGGCTAACATTGATGACATAAGCCCTGTGGGGTGGCTGCTTGAGTAGTTGAAGGCATACGCTTATGGTCAAGGAGAGGTTAAACATCAATAAGATTAATGTGAGAAATAGGTAGAAAATTAAACTAGGATGTAGTTGATGAACAGTTAGAAATCCATCACAGGATTTATCTGAGGGAAAGGAAGGCCGTTGAAACACGATAAACCATCTTGTTGTCACTAAAACCCTGCTCTACTATATCCAAATGTCCATCTTGCATAACCTAAATGCATGTTTTTTTTTTAAATGTATTTCCTGCAGTGATTCCAATCTCCTCCTCTTCAGTTATCTACTGGGGGCTAAGGTCTCCTGCAGCACCATCACTTATGATTATCATCCAGCTAATCCTCTGCTGCTTCCTTCCTCTACTGCTGCTATGTTACCACCTCCTCCCCACACACTCAAAGGTCAATTCACACATTTCAGTGCTGCAGGCAGAGTGAACAAGAAGATAGTACAAACTCATTCTCACTGGAAGCCACATCCTCCCACTGTGCCACATCAACTTCTTCAACTGCTTAGTCATGTCAGTCCAGTTTGTTCTGACATGGGTTCGAAACACTCAAAACTAAATGCGAGAGCTGGGTTGAAGTGTGAAGGACCAATCAGAAGCACTGTACAACTTTGCCGATCAACTGATTGTCAGTGGAATCCATTTAGGTATTCAATAGGTCAGTGAATGAGGTATAGATTTTTCTAACCAGACCACAATGTAGAAATAGAGAAGATCCAAGTCCTGATCATTTCGAGCTTGATGATCATTCATGTTCCTGATGGATGAAGGATTAACATGTAGAAGTGGGTAGCTTGACTGGAGAAGGCATGTCAAGGACCCTCTTTTTGCTGTGCTCCAAGACAGAAAGGGATTTGTTTTTGAGATATTTTGCCATTTTATAGAAATTATGTCTGTGTTTATTCTGTGGGGTATGTATGGAATTAGATATTTCAATGACTGCCATGAGTTCAACCTTAGAAGGATTACGTGTTATGTTGGCCCTGCAGGGTAAACTCCAATCTCAGCAGTGAACACCTAACACATTAGCTGTTTCATGCTTCAGTATCTCCATGTGTACTTCAAAACATAAACAGATATTTTGCATGCGTTTACCATAAAGACTATGGGCCTCATTAGGACCCAGGCGGTAAGGGGTTTACGGCGGCGTAAACAGCGCCGACCCTTACCGCCTGATTCCGAGGTCCCTTAGCGCCATGGAGGTTTTAACACCTGCTTTTAGCAGGTGTTAAAATCCATGGCGCTAAGGGACCTTGTTGTTAATTACGCCACCGTAATTTACGGTGGCGTAATTAACGCCTTCCCCACTCCCATTATGCCCTATGGGGCAAAAATGGGAATGGGGAATGGTAAATGGGTTAATGGGGACTTACCGCCCCACTCACCTCGGAATGGGGCGGTAAATCCGCCAACCACCATGGCGTAAACGTAGTTTACGCCATGGTGGTAAAGGTACGACCCAGGTGGTAACTTACCGCCTGGGTCGTAATGAGGCCCTATGTTTAAGTATTCTGTTCTTGGCTATAAACACGGTCTTGCTATCATAAATTTGTTTTTAAAAATAAGCACATTGATACTGTTTATCATTTTTCACCATGTACAGCATTTCATCAGTGGTCAATGCATCCTTCATTTATTTAGCTTATGTAAATACTATTTCTATAGCACTCTTTATTAAGTGTCTTAGAAGGCATTTAGTATGCGTTTGCCACTTTCCTTGAGTATAATTGATTTCAATAGAACCTACCTACAGACCCGAAGAGAAAAAGGTGTTACAAGTGTGGCAAATTACATACTTGTCTTGGAAATAGTTGTTTATGAACCCCTTTGCTCACAAAGCAGAAGATTGCTTGCATGAATTCTCACGTGGAATGTTATGTCTGTAATTTTCAAAATTTGATGGGGATTAAATTAAAATCGTAAATACAAACATGCTTCATTGATCTGCATAGATCCATTGATTAATGGAGTGATTGCAAAATTACCTTCAGGGTGCTGCAGCTAACATCAATAGAGATCAATGGTACATGAGTATGATGGATCTATAGGGGCACACATGCTTACTGCCGATAACCTGATGACAATATTCGTATAGATTGAAGGCAAGATAGTTCAATATTCAGTTCGTTTTTCCAACCTGTACATTGGCTATTGTGATGAATCCTATGGATTCATCCCTGATGCCCAGCCTAAAGTCTCCTCCCATGTGGCCAGGGGAAGGCAGTCGCTACCTGATCCTGACTTTGGGGGTGGTATTATGAGGGAGTATCACAGGGGAGGAATTGGCTGTCAGGGAGAAGTGGTGACTCCCTTGAGAGAGACGCAGTATTCTTCTTTCTGTAAAGATGAAGATCCTATAATCCCTAAATTATTGATGGCATGCTGTCACTGAGCAAGCCCCTCCCATGTTAAAACCCAAAGACCATTATATGAAACACCCCATAAACAGAATAAGCTTTATACTTCAGAAACAAATGGGTCACGTTTAATATCCCTTGATTATAGTGGTTCTATCCTGGGTAAGAGTGCTGCACACAATATCACTACACAGAAGGTTCACACAACAACTTCTGTTTCTAACAAACTCAATTCCAACAAGCATTTGCAACAAAATAGCTTTGAAAAGCTTAAAAACAACATGGACTTCAATTCCTACAATACCTATGGTACTGCAACAAATAACAAAGAAGAGGAGAGAAGAGTTAATGTGCAATATAAACAACCTTTAGTCAAAGAAACAGACAAGTTGTTCAATTACTCATCAGCTGTGTGGGAAATTTGAACATGGTGTGTCTGGCTTTGCACTGGGATGTAGCACTAGAGGAGGTGGTCACAGTTCAGAGGAAGGAGAAGGAGTAGGAAGTAAAGAGAAGGACGCAAAGCGGGAGACATTCTCTGAAGCAGAGTTACAGAAGCGAGCCATGCTGGAGGTATCACGTACCAGAGGAGAAGGACTCCTGGAAAAGTCAGCGGCTGCAGGACTGGGTGAGACACGGTTATGCAGAACCGCAAGGGTTCCATTGGCAGAGGCGTGAGGGACTGACATGGGAACCGAGAGAGAACATGGGTGAGCAGAGAAATAAGCCCAACAATAGTTCTTTGTTTTAAATACACGTTAAGCCGGTGAGTCAGCCAAAGGGAGTTGGGGGTCACAGGGACATGTTATAAAGTTAAAGGACACTTGAACATGAAGACAGTAGAACAGATGATTCCCCTTTCTCAATTCCACTTCAGTGCATTGTTTCAGTCCTAGGTCAACTGTTTTTCTCTCTCTTTATACTTTTCGTCTTTCTCTGTTTTTTAAGCTATCACTTTTATTCTGACCACTCGCAAATGTTCTGCTCTATTCCTTGGGTCTCAGATCACCTTCAGGCTACTCTCTCTAATTGTCTTTCTGCTGTTAATGATTGGATCTATTCTCACTGCCACATCTAAATTCATCAAAAAGATTGTATTTATTGTTTATTTTTTATTGTGCGGTATAGCTACACTATAACTTTGTAAACGAAATTTTACGACAGCTTCACAGGCAATCATCAAAAGCAGAATCCAAAACATCTGTTAAGAAAATAGCATATAAAAGTCAGAGGTATACACAATACAACAACTATCTTCAATTAATTCCCCAAATCTCCATAAAAAATGCAAAGGATAGTAAAGAAAGGCCCAATATTTAAATCACAGATACATTTCTTTTAATAGATTCAATAGCAGAAATTATCAAAGTGATTTGTTCAACTCTTACAATGCAGAGCCAAAAATCAAATCTATTTTAAAAAAGATATATTATGCACAAATTATGAAAACTATGCTTCTCTCATACTCTGAAAATGTGTGCATTTTATAAACAAGTGTTTTAGGGATTCTATGGCATTATTATTGTGGCATACTCAACAAGACTCCCCGAATACAGGAAGGCCCTCCGCAACCCCATTCATTTGTTTAAAGGAAATAAATTGAATCTAAGTCGCAAGAAATAATTTTGCAGAGAAACAAAAAAGGAGACAGAATTAGGTAACCTGGCAAGATAGAGCGTGTCCTCTCCATATAGTTCTGATAGTAAAACAATTTATAATTAGCAATAGCGTCTATTGTCAAACACCAATCCAATTCCCATAGGGATTTCTTTCTGTAAAAAGGATTATTAATAAGGACATCTATCATTGAGTTAATATCTCTTATGATTTCCACACATTCAGAGACCCATTCTTTAACCTCAATGAAAGCCCTTCATCCATAACCAACTTTAATTAGGAGAAGTCTGAGTTTACCGGAAGGATAAGGACTTGAAATATAATTAGCCTTTTCTTCTTAATCTAAGCATCAAATGAGATAAAAACAAGTTCATAACAGATTATTGAAACAGGAACTCCTGTAAGGATATTTGGCATGTTACAGCACAGAGTACAGCACTACTGCACAAGTAGCACTTTTTTTGCAGCACCACCACAAGGGTGCGGTGCATTGCTATATGGGTTACCAGATTAACAAGGAAAGACAGGCTATTCAGTCAAAAACGATTTTAACATATAAGATGCAAATCTATTTTTACAGTTAAAAGCACACGTGCTCATTTAAAAATGCACACTATTTTTCACCTGAAATGCCTATGGTGCGAGAGACACATTTGAAAATTAACAGCTAACCTATTAACCATTAACCTGACTAATAAAACCTTATTTAACATAACCCACTAATAAAATGTGTTCTCCACTGCAGAATTGGGCATACTCTGAAAGCCATTTAAATGTGTGTGCAGATTTTTTTTTTCTCTGTGTTTTTGTGCACAGTAACTGCAGGAAGAAGGAAGTCAGATTTGCAACAATTGCAAATGTATAAGCGAAGCTATTGTTGAAGAGTAGGAGGATGAGAGATGATGGATTTCATTGGGACACGTCATACAGAGGGCTGAGAGGAAAGTTTTAGTGGGCAGTAACGGGGAAAAAGACAGGCAGACATTTTTCTGCACTACTGGGGAGAGGACCTGGCTGTGGGACTCCTGACTGAATGCAGATCCCTGCGTCCTGCTACAGTCAAGATTTGGCAGTCGAGATTGGGGAGAGCTGGAAGAAGGACCTTTCCACTGGCTGAGGCGTTCCTATCTGAAAAAGCTGAGAATTCCAGGCAATGACCCCGGTTTGAGAAGGCAAGCGTTCCTTTTTGCTGGAGTTAATCCAAGGGAGCCACATTCACAAAGAGAACAGCCAAAGAGAACAACTAAAAAGATAAGGTAATGAGAAGTGTGGGAGCTGAGTGTGTACGGTAATATGCAGTCAGTGTAGGATTCCTGTGCATGCCTTAATCAAATGCTAATGTTGCAATTTGAGTTCTGTTCTCCGCCACGCTCTTTGCAGTGTGTCATAGACAATGCTTTTACTGTACCATTTTATTTATTTTATTTATTTCCGTAAAGAGTGAGATCGTGTTTAAATGCAACTTTTATAATACAGAAAAATATTTGAAAACAGACGGGTGGTGTATTCACTGTTTACCATTACAATGCTGATGATGTGGGGATTTCATTTGTGGGGATGTCATTTTAAGACAGATGTGTGCATGTCAGAATCAGTATGAATAATTGTGAGTGACTGTAGCATAGCTCGTTGGAGGTACATGAGCCAACGGGAAGAGAGACTCTCTGAACATAGCTCCCTACCGTATATAAGGTAGTGGAAATTACCACAAGACTACCATATATAGCTCTCTGTCGTAAATAAGTCAGTGAGTTCGCCCATGGTGGCACACCAACACTATCACTGGAAAATGTGGTATTCCTAGAATGCAGGTCTGAGGTCTCTCTAGTGATCACACGAAAAATCTAAGCAAAGATAAGGGATTCTGGACATTGGGGCCACAAATAAAACAAGGGAATTATGCTCACCAAAATACCACCAACCACGTATACCAAATATGCAGGTCTGGGTGCTGAAATAATGCATGTCCATTGTATTATTGTTGCACATGGCCAAATCTGAATACAAAGAGTGATTATTGCTAAGTTATTTTTCGGCGGTAATAAAATACCGTCAGGCCCCAAATCTCCACAAAATACCCTACATATTTATGGTGCGTTGCAGGCCGGGAAAGTGATCATAGAGTACCTACTGGGCGTGGCAAGCGTGTCTCACACTGCCATTTGCACATTAAAGGGAACCCATTTTATAATAGCAGTGTGCCACTAAAAATGAATTTCAGAATGTCACAAAGGGAAACCACATTCTCAGATCTAGTGCAATATTTAGAGGCAAAATTATTTGCACATGGGAATTGGTCTTCGAATAGCACGTTAGAATGGAGTAACCGCATTCAGGGTGAGGTGCAGAAAGAAAAACTAGACAATATTTTTGCAGAAGGCAGCATAATTCAGGTCTGCCTTACAAGATTATTGAATGCAGCCGATAAAAGTGCAGAGAAAGACTGTTTAATACGGCTATGCGGCAAAATATGGTTTATTTTAAACAAGTCCCTGCGAATGCAAGAGAATGATACTCAGCAAATTAACAGGTTAAAGACTGAATTAGAAGGGGCAAGTAAAAATCAGGAAATGTTGAGAGCAGAATTGGATGTATGCCAAAAAGACATGCAATTAAAATGCAGAGACTTTGATACTCAGTTATCCAAAAGCAAGAAACAATTTGAGGATAGTGAGCAAGAATTGGCACACTTAAAAGCCTTAGTGGATCACATTAGGCAGGATAAAGATGAGGTTGTTTCAGAAATGCAGATTTTACAAAAAGAACATTGTGAAAAAGAAGGTGATCTCCAGAGTGCAGAACAAGAAATGATTAAAATGATCCAAGAAAGAGACAAGAGAAATAAAGAGTTCAATGAATGCCAAATGCAAATGTGCGAAATGCAGGAGGTGATTAATAAAATGAGTGATGAAAATAATTATTTGCATGATGAAGCCAACAGACTCCTTAAAAAGTGTAAGGACTTAGAACAGCAAATGTGCATTCCCAGGTCCCAGGAGAGGCGGCAGGGTACCACATTCAATGGAGTGGAGGTGAATTCTAGCTCTGCCCAAAGAGCTAGTGCCCCAGTGACTGGGCCGGTGACTGAACTTGGTTGCAGCGCCCTTGGGGGATTTGATACTCCCATTGGGGGCAGTCACCAATCTCATACACCTGAAAACAGGATTGACTCACAAAATAGTGCAATTCCATGTATTGCAACAAGTAGCCCCATAAAAATAATGAAATCCATTAAAGCCCTGATCAAACCATTTAAAAAGGGAGGTGAATGCTGCATTGAGGATCACTTAGAAGCGGTACATGACATTTTTAAAACACTCCAGATACCTAGGGAACAGTACAGACAATATTTTAATTTAACTTTAGATGCCCCGACGGCCAGCATCATAAGGGGATTAAATGAACAGCAGAATATGACATGGCTGGAGTTTGAAAAAGAAATTAGGCGTCATTTTTCTCCTTTTCAGTCATTGCAGGAGGCAAAGAAAGTCGCGTACACAATTACTGCTGGACCTAATACATCCCCTCGCCAATTTTTACAAGACTTAAAAAGAGCATTCTCTCGCTTTGATGTATCTTTTGACTCAAATTCCAATGAGTTTAAAACTGCATACTTCTATGGGCTACAGAAAGACATCATATCCCAATTGGTCCGTGAATTTGACCGTGACAAGTCCCTTGAATGGATTGTACATCAAAGCACAAAGCTATATGAGGTACTCTATTGTCAGGGTAGAGAAAGTGATAAAATGAAAGATACCAGGCCTAAATCTAAAGAACCCTCAGCCACAGTAAGGGAAATCAGGTCAGCCAAAATGTCCCTTGAGTCTGCTCAAAGCCAAGGTAAAAATAATGTGACCCCTGAACAAAGGGGTAATCAACAAAGATCGCCATTTCCTGTACCAATGTTCCAAACACATGATCCTAGTAATAGAGAGAGCTACATCAGCCCTAGATATTTAGGGGATAGACCCCGGGTAGGATATCGGCCTGATATGGCAGGTATGAACAATAACCAGAGACAAAATCAAGATCAAAGAAATGATGGTCCCTACCAGTCATTGGGGACACAGAGCAGATTTGATCCCAGCACCATGATATATGGTAATCAGGATAGGCCCCGATATGTGGATCGATTTACTGATAATGGAAATCAACATAGGGGCCAGTACCCACAATCTGAGAGACAGGACATGAGGCAAAACGTGAACTACAATCCACGCCAGTACAATGATTCCCCACCAGGGGACTATAATCAAAGGATGGGTGCAACCCGCTCCCCTCCACAAATGAATCAAGAGTTCAGAAACCATCCCAACCGACATCAATCACCTGAGAGGTATCAGAATAGATCCAATCAGGGGGAAAACAACCAATATCGACCTAGGCCACAGAAAGAGGATCCTAGAGAGATGGAAATGTTCCAGTGCCTTGAGGCCCAAGTGAAAATGTTAGCTGAGCAAATAGGAAAGCTCTATACAGCGCAAAAACAACCTTCCAAAGAGGGGGCTGATGGCCATAGCAATGACCGGGGGGCTTCCGAAAAGTGACTAAGTACTCATGATAACTGCAGTGCCAAAATGACAGATTGCTCTGATATAATTTTGCATAACAACTCTGAGATGACTAATGGATTTGAAGTGGGAGAATGGAAAACCAGACTCCCGTCCTTCACCTCTCGCGCTTGGCCTAGAGGGTCGCGGCCCAGACACCCGCCACGAGAAGAGTTTGCCCATTTACCAGATGACCAAATACCCTGGTACAGAAACATACGGATGTGTCCATCTGCCTGCCCAACAGCCCGCACTGGCCATGCCGACACCTGCGGCACGGACCAACTAGACTGAAATCTACACATCGTTAGAGATGCCATGACGACCTAGATAACGGGAAGCACCGCTGAACTATTATACACGCTGAACATTTCCACACCAATCTACACGAAGAACATACTCAGTGCTCTGACGTAGGCGACAGGCTTATTCACGGACGTGCATCTTTATTATTTTTACATAGGCTTTCAGAATGCAGAAACGCAAGACGCACCATGAGCTCATTTATAACGCTTGCTCACGCTTCTCTTGAAACCCGTTACCATCATGAGAGATATAATGGAAACACGATACTGGCCATGAAACTGTATGCCACTATAACCTAAAGCATCCATGCACTAAATGGATTACTCGTGCACCAGGCCCAAGTAGGCCCCAAGCAAGAGTTCCCGTGGACATTAACAAAGCAAAAGTCAGGTTGCTGAGCCTGCAGAAAGAACCCAGTGGAGCAACTAGCCAAGGTCGTAATGTTGCAAACCCACAGTCAAGAAACAAATCTTCAAAGGCACGATGTTGCAACCTCGCACTCCACGTACCAATGTTAAAATCATATCTGCAAATTAAACCAGACATACAGTGGAAAAACAATATTAATTGTGCAGAATTATGCCTCAAACACGGTCCCTCCCCACGTGACCAAGCCGAACCTGACGAGATGCCAAAACCCAGGAGAGAAAAGGCGTCTGGGTACCTCGCTACGAGACGCAGGCCGACACACTTGAAAGGCTCAATGGACACCTGCTACAGTGGGAACGGTCAGTCTCCCACCTATGAATAAATCCTCACATTGCCTGCACGTACCCATACTGAAACACTGTTGCAACCACAGGTGCACCGTGTGCTGGGAACAACGGTGGTCCCAGGCTGGGGAGCTCACGGATGCACCAATCAGAACATGAGGTTCTTATCTCAGACGTCAGTAACGTTAGCCAATCCTCAGGGGTCTTCATGTAACAATTCTTATGTATCTAATTGTAGGGACAACCCAGATATACCACCTGACTACACCTTAACCACTAATATCATTCTCTATAGGCGTACTATACTAACCCCACCACTCGAGCAACCAATCAAGAGTGGCGATAGGTTCTTTTGGTAACTTTTTGGAATGACGCAAGTAGCGCGTCATAATGTAGTAAAAAGGGCCTGCGAGCCCCACTATTGTGTGTGTGTCAGGACGAACGCGTGCGCTCCTTGACCCATCCCTGCCGTTTGCATAATAAACGACAGAAGTTGCCTTGCTCCTTGTGTGTGCCTCATACTCTGTCTCGATCCGAGATATACACGGGAGGAGTTGGGGCCTCCCTGCCCGGAGGTCTGCGGACGGCCCGGCCGACCCCGGCAGAATTCCCCCCCGACAAGTTGGAGGCACTGCTGAGATCTGTTTAAGATCGACTTTTATTTTTTATTTTTCCAGGCACTCCCGTTGCGGGGAGGCCCGGCGGCGCGGCCCCCTCTGCCGTTGCCCCCTTCTGAGGACTACAGGACCATCGCGGAGCTGCGAGAAGACCGGACAGCGCAATCCGGATATTGGCCCTCGGGAGCCGGTTGAGAAGTATCCCGCCCGCGGTCGGCGAGTGTCCAGACGTGGTCCAGACGAGGGGAGGTGGCGAGCCGCTTGGAGGGGTGCACGCAGTCGAGCGGCCCTGCATCGAGGGAACTTGGTGAGCATGACACGCACAACAAGCAATGCGAAATTGTGAGGGAGGGGGCGGAAGTAAATAAGGGAGGAGGGAGGTATTGTAAAAAGGTGGGGTGAAGGTTTAATTGAGTGATGATAATGGAATGAATGGTAGTGAATTGAGTGCGAGAGAAGGCGGCTAACGTTACGCGAAAGAGGGGGGCAGGGCACGAGAACAACACGTGCAGACGCTCGCAACAAAAAGCTAACGTTACGCGAAAGAGGGGGGCGGGGCACGAAAACATCACGTGCAGCCGCTCGAAAGACACTGATTGGCCTAAATCGCGACTACGTGTGAGGGTGGGTGTGTGTGGTTTCCTACGATTTGACATTTATCATTCAATGAGTAGATGAGGTTCCCTATTGTTCGAGCAAGAAACTCGATAGGTAGATGAGGTTCCCTATTGTTCGAGCAAGAAACTCGATAGGTAGATGACGTTTCCCTGTGGGCGGTGGCTAGTTACGTAGTTGCCCAAAACGGAAGATAATTGGCTGGTTAAGCCCTCCTGTTGAGGGGCGTATCACACGCGAGGCGACGCAGCGTGCGCAGTCCGGTTATAGTATTGATGAGATTACCTTGTTCCAGGAGAGACAGGAAGACAGCTGTAGGGTTAGCGGGGTAGATTGCAAGTGTATTTTGAATTTAAAGAACATAACACGAATATACCAGTAGTTCGAAGAAATAGGTGACGTCACCAGTAGGGATTTAGTAAGATATCGTGAACACAAGAAGCTTTGGGTTTGACATTGGTGGGGAAGAGAAACATGATAAAGGAGCGGACACGGAGATAAACGATAAACGAGTGGATCAAAGAGGAGAAGGGGAAGGGGGCGTGGCTGCGCACGGAGAACGCCGGCCACGGCAAGTGTAAAGGTGGGAGGAGAACGGGGAAAAAGGACGACTGTGTAAGATCGTCGTAAGGGGTACGCAGCTGCAGGGGGCTGCGTGCGCTTCGGCCGCAGGGGGCCGTAGGGGAAGGAATATAATATAACATCATAAATATATTTGTTTTATAATTTTTTTTTGTGATTATTATCATTGCGTAAATTGTCAAAGGATTGTCGTAAGTCCCCACACTTGCGGGGCAAGGTAAGCAATAAAAGGTTGTATGTTGCAAACTGGTAGCAAGGGGAAGGGTAAGAAAGGGTGCGCTAGTATGTCATACGGGAGAGGGTTGGGAGGGTGGGGGAATACCCTCACTACCCCACTACAACATATATGCACCACACTGCCACCACATAGGGAGAAGTTAATTAAGTACAGCATAGAGTGGACCCAGGGGACGGACAACAAAATGTTGACACCATGGCCGCCTAATGGTAGCTTTGACCCATATGCCCAACATTCACTATTAAACCATCTGCACAATACATACAAGGGGAAGAAGTTGGCAAACCATGTGGAGGTGTTTAACTTATGGAGGATGTTCCAGGGGTCTAGACCAGGACCAAATGGAATGTTCACTATGGGGGAAACACCGGAAGAAAAGGAGATTAAGAAAGAAGGAACGGATGGGGAAAAGGAGAGTGAAGGAACAAAGAATATGGGGAATGAAAAATTGGGTGGAGGAAAGGTTGATAAATTAGCTGACATAAAACAGGAACCGAGCAATGAGATACCCTTAACACCGGGAGTGAAAACAGAGGGGGGAGGGTTGTACCCTTTAAGAGAATTAGGAGAAATAAAAGGACAGTTAAGGGCGGCTGAAGGATACTCAAACCCGGCATACAGCCCTCCACCATATGTGGCTCATGGAAAGATACCAATGGGGGACGGGAGGAGAGAAGAGCAGACTGTAGAGATAGGAAACGATGAGTGGGTAGCTGCACAGATATTGTTGAAATTACGAGGATCACTAACTGGAGAGGAAAGGGAGGCGGTAAAGAGAACAAACGAGGATAGTGAAAGAGAGAGTGAAATGAGGGGAGAGGAGCTGCTACGGCAGAAGGAAGAGATTTTGGAGGAAAGATTAGCTAAACTAAGGGATGAGCAGAATGAACTGATAAAACAACTTGAGGGGGAGGAAAGAGAGAGAGTGAGGAAAAGGAAAGAAGATAAGGACGAATTGGAAAAATTAAGGGAGCAAAGTGAGGAGAGAAAGAGGGAAGCTGTAAGGGTAAAAGCAGCAGCAGAAAGGGTATCAAGAGTAGTGATGAGGGAGAAGAAGAAGGAAGAAGAAGAAAATGAAAAGGAAATGGAAATATGGAGGAGGAGGATAATATCAGAGACAGCTAAAAAATATGAAGAGGGGAAGGTAATAGAGAGTATAGTAGAAAGAGAAAGGGTGAAATGGGAAAGGAGGAGAGAGGATGAAAGGATATTGGAACAGATGAGCAACGAAGTAATGGAGGAATTAAAAAGGAAAAGAGAGGAAAATAGTAGGGAGATGGAGGAGAGGAGTGAAGGGGAGAGAGAAGAGAGTAAGAGGGAGAGTGAAAGATGGGGAGAAGTATATAAAAATAGAGAGGTAGCAACAACGTCAGCACTAAGGGGAACAGGTGGTAACAACGGAAAGGAAGAGGGAGACCTAATAGACTTAAAAACTGTAACAATAAAAGGAAAAAAGGCAGAGTGGGGGGCGCAATTTATGAATGATTTTTGTAGTGAGGATGGAAGGAAGAGTGAAAGGGAAAGCTTAGATAAGCTATACCTCACTAGAACAAACATAGATTCGCCATGGGTGAGTAGAAGATGGGAGGAGCTGGAGAGAAGTAAGGAGGAAGTGAAAAGAATGGGAGAAACACAAACTAACGAACACACGCCACCGACGCTCACCAACCAACACACGCCACCCACATCACCATCACGCTCTCTAACGCCACACCCCACATGTTCAACAACTGCACGCTCTCTGCACAGAATAAAGCTCGCACCCTTCATGGACGAAGTTACACCTTATGCATGTCGGCTTAGGGACCTCCCTAGTCGCAGGCAAGACAGGCAAACAGACGTGACAATATTGAACACAGGAAAGGATGAAAAAAGGGGAAAGGAAGAAGAGGGAGGTAGGAGAAGAGGTAGTAAGGAAGGATTTGAAGTAGTAAAAGGAATGGGGGAAGAGGAGGGGTGTGAAGAGTTAACATCATGGAGCATAAAGGATGACACAAGACAGAATGTAATGCCACTGCTGGAGAGAGGAGGGGTTAGACCACAATATGTACCTTGGAAACATACGGATAAGGAAAACATAAAATGTAGGCTCCCATCATTAAGTGGAGGTGCGGGTAAATGGATATATGAAATGGAAAAACACACCGCAGGACAGAAACTAGCAGTGGGAGATGTTAAGGGCCTGTTAATATCAATATTAGGGGATAGAGCGGATGACATTTGGAAAAGAGCGGGATTCCATGGGGTAACAATAACAAACACATCGCATGATGGAGCACCATTTGCAAACTGCAGACATGCGCTATGGCAGGCACTAAGAGTGCAGTACCCAGACACATCAGACATAGGAGCCATTACTTCCCGTAAGATGGGTGAGAACGAGGATCCTGTTGATTATATCCAGGATATTCAAGAGAAGTGGCGCATGGAAACTAGAGAACAATGGGACAAAACACCAGCCATATTTTATCATATACTAGTACAAGGGCTCCCAGAAGGAGTTCAGAGACAATTAAAGAAAGTAGTGGGGATGGAAGCAAAACCATGGCCGGAAATACAACTGACTATAGTACATCACTGTAGAACATGGCAAGGAAAAATGAAACAAAAGGAAGAGGACAGGAAAACAGAAGAGGCCAAATTAGTACAGAAAAAACTTACTAAATATACCATGGAAGGGGCACTAATAACTGCGCCAACACCAATGGCCCAAAGCCCAACGCAAGTAGTGGCTGCACAAAATCCAGCTCAAATAGCGCCTCCACAAGAGGTAATAGAGCAAGTGCTGCCTCTGCAATCACACGCACAGAACATGGGAGGAGGGTACCCAATGCAAGGAGCTGGGTATTATAATTATAATAGAGGGAGAGGAGGGTTTATGAGGGGAAGAGGATACGGATATAATACCCAACAACAGGCTGGGGGACTCAGAAATAACTACCAGACAGGGCAACCAGTATACCAGGACAACACAGGGAACTTCCCATGGCAAAACAGGGAACCACCCGTGTGTTGGAGCTGCGGACTATTAGGACACATGTCACGTACATGCAGGGTCAGGCCAGGAACACCAGCATGGAACGAACAAGCACAACATAGGACATCACAAGAACAGCAGGGCATACAACCACAGCAGATGTCACCACAAGGGAGTGACCAACACTATTCCCTACCACAACAACAAATAAAACAATACCTGCCACAAGTAACTGGTGCAGCGTTAATACAACCACCACCACAACCTGAACGAACGCAATTGGGTGGGGTGACGGTGTTGGGGCACAACCCTTACACAGGGAATGGCCAGTCATTGTACCCCCAATAGGACAGCCCACAGACGGCCTTGGTGTGTCCCATCCTGTCAGTAACACCTAATAGTGCGGAGGAGCCACGCATAGAGGTAACGATAGGTGACAAAAAATTATCATTCCTTGTTGACACCGGGGCGACCCGGTCTTGCATAAGGGAAGGTAAGTTTAAGATGTCAGGCGAAGCCATGAACACACAAGGGTTTTCTGGGGCTAAAGGGTTGGTTCCATTTACTGATAACGTTCCGCTATCTATTGGAGATTACGATCTGTCAGTACCACTTTTGTATTATAGTGCCTCACCAGTAAACATACTGGGGAGGGACATAATGAACAGATTAAATATGACGATCTCCTTTACAGAGGATGGCATAATTTGCTCTACTCCAGGGATTAACATGCTTGCAGCACGACAGATTTTGCAAGCATACT
The DNA here is from genome assembly GCF_040938575.1 of Ambystoma mexicanum. Lineage (NCBI taxonomy): Eukaryota > Metazoa > Chordata > Amphibia > Caudata > Ambystomatidae > Ambystoma > Ambystoma mexicanum. Next base: position 953,529,881 of record NC_090924.1, on the reverse strand, counting down.
GTGGACAGATAGCGATCAGGGCGGAGCCGGTAGACGGCGAGCTATTCCAGTACGGAACAGACATGGCATTTGCATGGATGCCAGGGATAGGAGGGAAAATATGGAGGAGACCAGCAGCCTATCTATTCCGACCAGAAACACCAGCTAATGAACTGGAAGGGAAGGTCATTGCAGTGGACATTGAGAGCATTATTGCAACAGCTGATTATGTTGCTGTGCACGCCCAAGATAAAGAAGGGAGAGCATGGAGGGCGGTGATAGCACTAGCAGAAGGATGTAGGCTGACCCAGGTGTCAGATGAAGAGTTGTTTTCAGAAGAAAAGGAGGAAAATGAAATGGTGTTCATGATGAGTGTAGAAATGTGGCTAACAGTGGCTCACAAACAAGTGGCACAGAAAATTGCAATGGCACTTGAGGCACCCGCTGGCACACCAGTCCCATTTTTTAAAGAAGATATGTCAAAGGTGCCAAAATCATTATGGACTATTAGCCCTTATGATGTAGGATGCATTAAAAGCATAGGGGGTGTAAGGATAAAATTAAAAAAGGGTGCCATACTACCAAGAGTGAAACAATACCCATTGTCAAGAGAGGCAGATGAGGGCATATACGAAACCATAACAGCCCTTATAAACAATGGCATATTGGTCCCCTCAGAATCCCCATGCAACACAGCTGTGTACCCGGTGCGCAAGGCTAAAGGAGGGTCTTGGCGGTTCATACAGGACCTCAGACCGTTGAACAACATAGTAGAAGCAGAGTATCCAGTAACAGCAAACCCGGCCACAATTTTGTGTGGCATTCCAGCAGAAGCATCACGGTTTACAGTGATTGACCTTAAAAATGCTTTTTTCTCAATACCATTACACCCAGACTCACAAGACTTGACAAGCTTCACTTACCGAAATAGGAAGTGGAAACATACCAGATTACCACAGGGATATTGTGAATCACCTTCAATTTTCAATAGGGTAATACAGATGGATTTGGGTAACGTTGAGTTGGAAAGCACAGTGTTACAGTATGTGGATGACATAATAATTTGCAGTACAAATGAAGATAAATGTAGAGAGGACTCATTAAAAATGTTGACGATATTGGCTGAAAAGGGGTACAAGGTAGACATGGAAAAGATACAATACTGTCAGGAACAGGTACTTTACATTGGCCAACTGATATCACAATATGGAAGAAGGATTGCACCACAAAGAGCACAGGCAATATCAGGCACTCCCGTGCCACAGACTGTAAGAGAACTGCAGCAATTTCTGGGACTGTGCAACTACTGTAGAGCATGGGTATTTGATTACAGCTCTTACATAGGACCCCTGCTTGAGGGTTTGAAGGAAGCAAATAAAGGGGAGAAAAAGTTGGGATGGACTATGGAAATGAAGGAGGCATTTGATGAATTAAAAGAAGCAATATCAACTGCTCCAGTACTAGCATCCCCAGACTATGAGCGACGATTTTTTATATTCTCACATTGCGACTCAGCAGTAATGAAAGCAGTATTGGCCCAAAAGACTAGCATGGGCTATAAACCAGTAGCATTTTACAGCGGTCACTTAGATCCAATAATGTTAGGACAATTCTCTTGCGAACAAGGTCTTGCTGCAGCTGCATTTGCAGTAGAAAAAGCATCATCAATAACTATGGGGTGTCCAACTACACTATTTGTAGAACATGCACTATTTGCGATATTGAATAAACCTAAGTCCACACTGACGACACAGAGGGCAACAGGTTATGAGATTATTTTGTCCAAAGCTGAACTGGCAATTGTTAGATGTAGCACGGTTAACCCTGCAAGGTTCCTAGCAGAAGTAATTGAAGAGGGAGATTACGCCCACGACTGCACCCAAGTAACTGAGATGTACTCATGTACTAGGAAAGTTGAAGAAAACGCACTAGAGGGAGGTGAGCTTTTGTTTATTGATGGGTCATCAACTATTGATCAAGGAGACGGGATAAGGAGGACTGGGGCAGCAGTAGTACAAATGATGGAAGCGCCAGTGTGTGTGGCTATTAAGTGTGTACAATTACCACAGCATTACTCTGCTCAAGCGGCGGAACTGGTTGCACTCATATTGGCACTAAAGGAAAGTTTTAATAAAAAAGTTACTATATATTCCGACAGTGCATATGTTACATCCACTGTCCACTCAGGGCTATCAAAGTGGAGAAGAAGAGGGTTTAGGAGAGCTGACGGCACTCCAGTACAACATGCCCTCTTGTTGGCTGAACTAATTGAAGTAATAAACGATCCCCAAGAACTAGCCCTAGTAAAATGCACAGCACACACCAATGGAGAAGACTATATATCAAAAGGAAATGCAGCAGCAGACGCACATGCAAAATATGCTGCATATTTTGGTGAGATATGGAACCCCACAGACTCACAGAGAGGGAGAGGGAGGGGAATAGCGAGGGAGATGTTAATAAAAGAAGGGTACACCCATCTCCCAGCCACCCAGATTATGGAGTTACAAGCGGCTGCACCAATGGCCGAAAAAGAAGTATGGGTGAAAAGAGGATGCACAATGTCACCAACCGACGCACTATGGCGCCAGGGTGGCACTGGGAAAGTTGTAATACCATTGGCATTGTTAAATACCGCCTTGAACCAATTACATCACCCTGCCCATACAGGCAAAGAAATAATAGCAGCACGAATTAGAGAAGATTGGTTCTGTCCCGAGTTAACATCCCATGTGTCAAATTTTATCAGCAATTGCCTTACATGTCAACAGTTCACGGCCGGTCATACTTTAAAGGTGATAAGAGGTACCATACCCCGACCAGAAGGACCTTTTCGGCACCTCCACATTGACTATGTTGATATGATCAACATTTGTCAAGGCAATAGATACATGATAGTAGTAGTATGCCCATTTTCTAGGTGGATCGAAGCAGGGCCCTGTTCACACCCTGATGCGTTTAGAGCAGCCAAATTTATAGTAAGGGAGGTATTCCCCAGGTGGGGAGTGTGCGAGGTGTTAAGATCAGACAACGGACCCCATTTCGCAAATGAAATGTTCCAGCATATCACATCCCTACTGAACATTAAACACAAATTTGCATGTGCGTACCACCCACAGGCCAATGGTGTATGTGAACGCCTGAATGGCCTATTGAAGGAGGCAATTGCTAAAATACAGCAAACAACAAAGAAAAGTTGGTTGTATTGCCTTCCGTTAGCACTGTTCGAACTTAGAAACAGGCCAGGGTCCGACCACCACCTCACCCCACACGAGGTGGTTACTGGACGCCAAATGCGCCTTCCCCTAACACCAACGTCAAGGGCATTCACCGACCAAGAAAGTTCTGCGAATGTGTTAGGTGATGAAATGTATCAATATGTGTCTTCTTTGATTACTAGCGTTGTGTTTGTGTCTCAACAGCTCGAGCGCACACGGGGCGGGTCCACCAGCAACCAAGAAATAGACGAAAATACAGAATTGGAAAAGGAGAACTTGTGCAAACTTGCCAAAGGCGACCACGTACTACTTCGAAATTTTAATAGAAGGTGGAACCAGCAGAGGTTCACTGGCCCCCATTTAGTAGAGGACGTATCAACAAGAGCAGTAAAACTAAAGGATAAGCGTGCGTGGAACCACCTGCATGATGTAAAAATCTACAAACTGCAGACCCGCCCCAGCGCCAACGACAGGTCCATTGGAAAAACGCCAACAACATCCCCGGCAGCGGAAGAAAACACAACCACAGACAACGACCCAATTGTTCCCTCGGAGAGAATAACGGACGAAGAAGGGGGCGATCCCCACACTGCCCACCCCATGGTCACACGTTCAAAGAGTAAAACTGCTCCCGCCATCTGAGCAAACCCCCCCCCCATTGACTACTAAATACAATTGTAATAAAAACTAAGGACTTCGCTTGCACCAATACACATGTAAACACGTGAATGTTCTCTTTTTCTCTCGCACATACAGGAGCTGCGTAATATTGTATTGTTAAGAAAAGTTATCTAACAAATTCAGTGTGCAGGCGTAGATGGTGCTGCCAGACGATAGTTACCCAGAAGAATTGTCACACCAATTTGTATACGAAATAAAAAGGCCAACATACTTAAAAAAGAAAAGGGTACGTGTATACTACACGGCCTTCCTCCTGGCCATAGAAAATTACATGCCCCACCTCCGCCCATACTTGCCGGTCTTGAGAGACCGATCACTTAGAGTAGCGTGGGAGCAACTCTTCACCTGGGCACTGAATGACTATTTGATAGGGAGAGCTTAATGAAACAAAACTAACATTTAATAACAAGCACTTTTTGAGAATTTTTAGGCGGGCAACTTTAACGTCGCAAGAATACGCTGCCAGGACTGCAGCAAGGTAAGAGCAAAAATGTCGGTGAGGTTAGCATATGTAATAAAAATAATAGGGATTTTTATGATCACCGGAGTTTTGGCTGCCTCTGTATGGCAGTACAGCTATGCTATGAGTTTTTTTGCTGCACCCAAACCTAATGTACCCCACCTCCCTGCTGCAACAGGTGTTACGTCAGGTGGTAACAGTAACAATGAACAAAAGCGAAATAAAGTTAAACGCAGCACATACTCAGACAATAAAGGTATTGATAATTATGTACAAGATTCAGCACACGTCACAAACAACATATGGTACCAGCACATGACCCGCATTGGTAAGCAGACAACTGAGGATAGCTGTTACGTTTGCTCATTAATACCATACGCCATGAGCGCTTCACGAACATTTGTTGCCACAGAAATAGATGAAAAAACAGCACAGTGCATAATATATTTGGCCCTGTTCCAAACGAAAGAAAGATTCCAAGGAACAGTAGTGCACATGACATGGAAAACACGAGACTCATACCCATATGAAAACAACTTCCTCAAGACCTATCTGAGTTATCACAAGACCAGTTTACATGCTGAAGCATTCAGATACATAA